>NW_020229870.1:215000-815000 GCF_003227725.1 Camponotus floridanus
ATTGTGGGAGGTAAATAAATATTTTATTTTTAGATGAAACGAATATTTCATCTGCAATTAAAATTTTATATAATTGTAACATTATAATGGTATATTAAGTAATATATTTTTTAAACACGTATAACTAATTGAAATTTGATTCTTTCTTCGACTTTGCAATTGATCCTTCAAAGATTCTCTCGTATTATTCTTTCAAATCCTCGACGACTTAGCATTAGAGGGCTCGGAAGCGAATTAGATTTTAGGCGTTGCACCTAATTAACATTCCGATCGGCAACATGTGCCGTCCCGAAAAAGGGCCGGCCTCTCGAGGAGCTTTTTCCGCGAGGCTTCGGCTCGGGGTTATCCCCGGGAATTATTTGCGCCGCTGCGTCGTTCGATAGCTCTCGAAGAAGAGCTAACGAACGAACGAACGAACGAGAGAACGAAACGAACGAACGAACGGAACGGACGACCGGAGCCGAAAAGTCAAATAAGCAAAAAATGAAAGCCGGACTCGATCGATCGATAGCGCGCGCGGGGCTATACATTGATAGCCGCGGGGTATACGAAACGACTCGAAGGGGTGAAGGGAAAAGGGGAGAGCGAAGGGGGAGGAGGATGACGGAGCGGCGCAACGGGAGGGGGAGGGGGTTGGACGGAACCGATCGAGAGAGTCCGGCGACGCGGAATTCTTTTTTCGAGAAGGATGAAATAACCGGCCAATTAGCAATCTTATTGAAAATTTGTCAAGTTTCGCGGGGCCCGATAAGAGACCTTTCCCAGGAAATGAAAAAAGAAATTATTTTCTTGCTCCTCCTCTTTTTCCCGATGGGCCTTTTCTTCGTTTCAATTATCTCCTCGTTCGTCTATCCCGTACGTTTTAGAAATTGTGCGATCAAATTTACGAATTTGTAGAAGTTAATTGCTCCTATTTTATTGTGGCTGAAATTTATTTATAAATGTTAAAATATTGAGTAGAAAAAGAGAGCGATAGAGAGTGAGAAAAGAAGATACCAGATGCATCTCAATTTTTTTTACAAATTTATTATTCATGTTTTCAATTATATCACTTGAATGATGACCATAGAGTTAATGTTTTCGAAAATTAAAATTTTTTTGCCATTCTGAATTGTTTTACAAAGGCTACAAAATCATCTTTATTTGCGAGAGATACTTTATGAATATAAAACTAGCATAAAAATCGCGTAAGAGAATATTGAATTAGGCGAGATTGCCGTCGACGTTTAGTCGCCTCAAGGTCCTGCCAAATTATAGCAATAACAATCGTACGACAATATCGCATCTTTTAACCCTCTCTCCCTTTCCCTCGATATGAATCCAATTTTCTGTCAGCGCAATTTCCAGCCGCGGGAACGGCGAGTCCCGGAAATAATTGTATTACTCTGTGGCACGACAGAAGTTAGAATTTAAACCACAAGGTCGCCGCTCACATCTCTCGAATTGTGTTTGCGGGCGACACAACTTCGGTATTTGAGAGAGAGAGGTAATCGATTCTTCTCTCTGTCTTTCTCCTTCTCTCTTTCTTTGCGTGTGTCTTTCTCTTTCCATCTTTATCTTTACTTCTATCTCTATATCTCGGTAGGCCACAAGAAAGCTTTCAGACGACCGAAACTTCGTTATTCCAGGTCCTCGGACTCTTCGCGATGACGCCTCGCAAAGCGCCAATATTTGACGAATTCAGATATGTTTCGTAAAATGCTCTTATTTCTTAAATGTTATTTACATTTTTTTCAACATGTATAGGCAAATGAGAATTTTTGCGGTATTAATGTACATAATGTATACAATAATGTACATATAATAAATATACAAATATATGAAATGCGTAAAGTATTTTAGAGTCAAAAAGAGATATGAATTTTTAACTTTACAATTGCACTATTTTAAAATAATTTTTGTGATTATAAAATTTCTTTTTGGAGATTTTGTACAAATTTAAAAAAGAAATTTTATTATAGAGTATATTAATTGAACAAAACTATTTGTAAAAGAAAAAAATGATAAAAAAAAGTCTTACTTTCCAAAGTAAATTAAAAATCAGTTACATTGTAAATTTCATATTAACATTACAAAATAATGTTTTGTGACCACACATTGGCTTTTTAAAATTAGAGATTCATCAAAACCAATCATTAATATAGTTTAAATTTGATGTCACAATTACGCATATTTAATCCCCATATGCATTGTTTTCTTTCGCTTTGAAACGTCGTTGGCGATCGACATATTGCAAGCCATCGAATATATTTTTTGACGAGTTTTGTAAAAAGTGGGAGAAAGACCGGAAAGGCCCGATGCAAGTTTCTGAAGATTGACAAGGAGCAGCAGGGGAAAGGGAGCGCGGAGTGAATGCGAAAGAAATAAAAAGAGAGAATTCAAAATAACGGCAAAGGAGGATGAAAGTAGAAGATAGATAGATGAAGGACAAAGAGGGCGAGACTGACGGGTAAGAAGGGAAGGAGAGACGGAAGCGAAAGGGGAATAAAAAGCTACCGAGGGGACGAGTAGAACGAAGAAGCGAAAAGGGAGACGCGCAGGATGGGATGAAAGAGAGAAACGAAGAAGCTAAATAGACAGAGGGAGACAACAGGGGAAGGGCGAGGGAAGCAAAGCTCGCAGATAGGAGGAACGGAGCGGCGAGGGGAAGAGCGATCGGCGAACGGAAGAAGGAAAGGGAAACGGAGAAAGAGGGAGAGAGGGCGGACGGTCGGCTGGCGTGAGGGAATCGAAGGGTGCAGATGCGATGGAGAAAGAGGGCGGAAGGAAGGAAAGAGGGGTAGGTAGGTAGGTAGGTAGGTAGGTAGGTAGGTAGGTAGGTAGGTAGATAGGTAGGTAGGTAGGTAGGTAGGTAGGTAGGTAGGTAGGTAGGTAGGTAGATAGAGGATAGAAATAGCAAGAGAGAGAGGACAAGAGAGCGAGAGAAAGAGAGAGACAGAGACACTCTGTATAGATATGTAGAGAGAAGGCGAAGAGGACGAGGAGAGGAGGAAGAGGGGGACGCAAAGATTGGTGGTCTCCCTCTCGGCGACCACCCTCGACCGACCGTTCTCCATCCCCTCCCCCCTTTTCCTCCTCCGATCCAGCCGCTCGCCTCTCTCTACCCACCCCACGGCGAACCCGCGAACTGAGGACAAAAATCAATATGAACGTGTAGCCATTTCTCTTTAATCTGCCGCTTACTGGCTAGGAACCGAACCGAACTGCGTCGAACCAGAACCGGACTGGTCGGCGGCGGCCTCTTTCCGAGCTGGGCCGGCGCGCGCGAGCGGGGGGGGAACGGTGGTGGATCCCTTCCTTTCTCCTCACCCCTTACCGCCGCCGCCGCCGACGTTTTCGAGGCTATCGAAATTAGTACCTACCCGTCATCGGCTACGAAATGCGAGGAATTTTCGATACGAGTCCCCGGCCTAACCCTCCGCGACCACTCTCCCACCTCCCCCATCCCCCCATCCGCCCCTGCTTTCCCGCCAATTCTCCTGCAGTCACCTCGACCAACTTTTTCGTATTCCCCTACGCACACGTGGGAAACAGGAGGATGATAACACGGACGCGGATCTGGGGTGATTGAACCTTCTCGTATTTTTAGACAATGCGATAGTTTTTTGGGGGGTGGTTTGTAAATTTTTTGAGACACAATTTCGGACGTCTACGAATTTACGTAAAATTTTAGGCCCGTGAAGGATACGAGATCTTGAATGTTCAGACGGAAGGAAAGGTGCACGATCTCGAGATTACAAAAATATATAAAATATTCTTTTTTTTGTCCTCGATTGAAGATGTATTGCGTGTGCGGAGCCATATTAATTCTGCAAATAAATTTCATTTTATATTTAGAGCCGGACCGATACACGTTAGCGTTTTTAAATCTCATTTAATAATCGTCATGTTTCGTGTGCCTATCGTCCATGTGTGAGAGAAACCGTCCTAGAGAAAATTGTTTTTCCCATTTATTTTTATCTCGCGGCGTAACAATAATTTATTTTAATAAATACACGCGAGTGAGCCGGCATGTGGACGATGGTAATGCATTTGTATTCAAGCGCAGGCGTCGCGGATTAAAATCTCCAATTTCGCTTTAATGTATGATTTCTAAGTCTGCGTCGCGATATTTTTGAAAGAAATCTCGACTTGGACTTAATCGGGAGATTTATAACTGGAATATTAGGACGTTCGTATATTAATTACGCATTCATTGAGCAATAATTAAAATTGAGATTAAAATCTCTCTTGATATATTATATATAATTACTATATATTAATTAAACGGGTCTTTTTTCTCGATCTGAAATAATATATCTAAGATGAATGAATTGATAAGGATTTATTTCTTTCATGTGACATTTGAATTTTTCAAGGATTGCTTCTTTGAAACTTTCGACCTGCGCTTTGCCGATCGATGATTCTCACGATTCAAAAAAAGAACTACAATTGCGTCGTAAAGCAAACCGCGACCCGATACTCAACAGGCTCGTGAAATCAGCAATTCGGAGGAGCGGCTTTACGATTGACACAAGAACGAGCCGGCACAATTCTATTCGCGCGCTATTCGATCGCCGGCGTTTCTCGAAGTGCGCAAAGTGACGAATTACTATCGCTGTTTTCGCGTGTCACGTCAACCCTTTAGCTTTACTCCAAGATGTAGAGATAAATAAAAAGAATTCGGGACTTTATAAGATATTTATTTAAGATAGTTTTAAAGAATGCATAATATATTATTTTTGATTAAGTCAAACTTAATTAAAAAGTTATTGAAAAATATAGAAAATATAAGAAAAATATAGATAATGTAGGGAAAGAATTCTTTTTCTGAGTTAAAAATACAAAAAGTACACGTGATTGTCGCCAATCATTTGATCAATAAAAGTCGTATGCTTTCCACCTCAATTCATCTAAGATAGTTTCGAAGAATGCATATTATATTTGATCGATAATTAAAACTTAATAAAAAGAGTTATCGAGTTATTTGAGAAATATAAAAGACGAGAGAGAGAGAGAGAGCTAATTCTTTTTCTGATTTAAAAATATGGAGAAAATGCACGCGTGGGTGTCGTCGATCTAATGCATCGGATCGATGGAAGTCGTGCGCTTTCCATCCTCGACTTTGCGCCGTTTTTCGCGCGGTCGCGATGCTCGGCGCAAAAATATCACCTCGTCGATTAATTATCTCGCGTATTTGCGTCGGGTGGGCGCGGGCGCGGCTTTTTACAAATTCATCCGACGAATCGGCTCGTTAGGGATGCACACGCCGCACGACTTTTAATTTCTCCCGCGACTTTAACGCATTTTTCATCGCGGCTGAACGCGCTGGTTATCGCCCGCGGTTTTTTCCTTTAACGATCGGGGCGCGGAAGATTTATTTCGCGGGGGCGGGAGGAGACCGTTCACCGCTGCAATATTCAAAGCTCGAAGCTCGCCCGCGGTTTCGTGATCGCGCGATTACGTGCGGATTGCACCACGAGCGATTCGCGTATAGATTATTGATCAGGTAATGAGGGTATTTTTGGAGACCCGAGAGATATTTTAGAGAGATCGCGCTCCTCGAGATGCGCGCGCGAAATCGTGTATCGTCGTACACGACAATGGAAAATTCACGCGACCCACTTTGCCGCGCGTGTTTATCCCGTCTGATATCATATAAGAATCTCGCTGCCCTGAAAGATTCACGCGGTCCTCTCAACGGCAGGAATGAAGGCGCCCCCAAAGTTCGGAAAAATTCAGCCGCGCATTGCTTCAACCTTTTTTTCTTCTTTTAGAACGAGACTTACTTATTGTTGAAAATTGTCTCGCGAATCCATATGTCTAGAGAGTGCAGATTATAAATGGAGATTACGATAATTTTAATATAATATCCACCCTTTTTTTGGTAGATATATTCGTTTAAGAGACCGTTTTGGAGGAAAAAAATGAACGTTCGACATAGCCACGCCGTTTTCTCGCCGGGGAGGCTGGGCTGGACCGGATCTCGAGATTTATACGTTGGCGATACGCAGCTGTGCGATGCTCAGAACACGGGGAGCTTACGCCGAGCTTCGTGCTTGCGCTGCGCGGGTTACGCGGACAGCAGCTCGCCCTACGGTGCCGTCGGTACTACATATAGATTATTGATCAGGCAATAACTCAAGGACTAGTTGGGGTGCATATTACCGGCGGGGGGAGGAACGGGGGCCGAGAATGGGTGGAAGCGCGTTGCGCTTCGATGTTGCCGTATGCGACGGTTATGCTAATTAAAGGCAGCCTTTCGGCTGGAAATGGCCGCGACTAGAACCGGGGATCATTACGAGCACATGCGGCTGTGTATTTTGGAAATTAGCTCGACCGAAAGTGGAACAAGGGTGTCATGTTCTCGCGAAAGTAAAACTCGCGGTAAACACATGTGCAAAACATTGCGAATTTTCGAATAGATTGACAAGTGCTGATTATACGTAAGGTGCGATACGTAAGGAAATCTCGACATGCTAAACGTAATATTATAATTCCGAATGATTAAGCAATTGATTAATATTTTAATAATTCATCTTTAATCTCTCTCTCCTTTTTTTTTTTACTTATTATATGGGAAAAAAATTTTTTTCAAAGAGAGTACAGTCAGTTTAATAATTTTAATAATTTCCTTCTCCTTCCTTTACATTTATTGTATTATTGATTAATATTAACTATTGACTCGATTTTAATAATTGAACGTTAAAATCGACGCGCTGAAAATATCAGAAACGCGATACTCTCCTCTCTCGCTGTCACCCGCGAAACGCGTCATACAAGACGATCAAATGATGAATGACTTACGAGGCTATGAATTAGAATTGTATGATGTTTCTTCAATTTTGAAATCGGCTGCCAATATCGGCGAACAGTGATCCTATCGACAGGACGTTTGCGAATAAATCCCTATCGAGAAGGGAATTAATATCTGTCGAGCTTCTACTTTACCAAAACTGGGCCAAAACAGATCCTGCAACGAGTCATAAAATAGTGATCTCTCTATTTAAAATAGACTGAATAATAATTTTATATGCATACGATGGAGGAATTATTTTGTTTTGTCGCAAGAAACTAAAATTTACTATTTTTAACAAATATTTAATTATATATAAATAAAAAAAAACGATATTTTCATATATGTTATTTTTTCGGTTTTTTTAAATATTTGTTCAAGAGTATGTATTTTATTTTTATAAAATTAAAATTTAATATACAGGGATTTACGAGACTCGTTATATGTATTTGAAATCGCGTGCGGAGAATTAAATATTAAGCATTATCGTATTTGCGCCTCTTTATTTCTCTCTCGCTTTCTCTTGTCAAAAATGAAAAATAACTCGTCTAGCGGGGTACACGCGGCGGATTTCCGTTATTAATGAGATTACGTAAGTCTCTTATCCAACGTAAAATTATTAAGCGGAATATGTCTTGATTATGTAAGGGGCTGTAATGTACATGGTGCGGGGAGGAACAAGGATTATCACGTTTTAATACGAGCTTAAGCAAACACGTGCCCCAAGATTTCGCGTTGTTGTCGATGACGCACTACTTTTTTCTCAAATATTTTATAGATCGCGGAATCCCGCTTATTGATAATTGATCGGCGATAGAAATTTGATTTCTCTACAAATCGTACGATTTGTCCCTTAAATCCCGAACGCTCGGTAACGTCAAAGGGGGCAGGGGGAAGGTGACTCTGTCGCGCATTTTGCCGTCCGCGAAAGCGCCGATACTTATTGTACGATCCGTGAGAGAGCTTACTTCACGAAGACTTAAAGTGCACCGACGATTTCCACTTTGCAAAGCAATGCATCCGCCGCGGCCAATCGATAAGCCGCCACTTCGCGATAAGACGAAGTACAGGCGGCTGAGACTTGAGGCCGGAAATCTGTACCAGGTGAACCAAAAAATAGCTGAGAGCTTATTTTTTTTTTATTATTCGTGCTCGATTTTTGAAAGAAAAATTTAATCTCCAGCAGAAAAGTGATTAAGAATAAATTATTGACAAATATTCATCTTTTAATTAATCGAATATGGATCATAATTATTATATGTTGTTAATGATAGGTAATTAGACATAATTAAGTGAGGAACATTTGTGTCAATTTTAGAGATCTGAAAAATTTGGAAAAGAGAAATCTGTCCAAAGATTTTTCAAACTGGAACTGTTTCTTAGGATTTAGAAGCACTTGCAATTCCAGGCTTTAAAATTTGAAACTCTTCAAAGGATCTAAGAATTCAATCTTGACAGTATAAACAATTTCAAATTGAAACGTTTAAATAAGCGGGCACTTCAAAATCGCAAAATCTCAACAACTGTTTGGAAACGTGTCCCGTGGCATATATTTTTAGAGTATCCTGTAAACGCACCTGTTAGCGAAGAGCTTGCGAATATATAGGCGCAATTTTATAAACCTAAAGCATATTCCTGAAGCGCGGACGAGCCACTAGAAGACTAAGAGGATTCTCGGAAAAAAGCAGACTAGCGAATGGACGAGGAGTGACGATGGGGGATAAGCAGGCGAGGAGGAAGCGAATGAGGGAGAAAGCAAGGAAGGAGTTGCGGGGGATGATGTCCGAGTTGTGAGCGACAAGAGCCTTTCTTCCTTTACCGTGGCATTTTCCATAAGTAGATCGTTACGTCGATCCTCTATTGAAAGAGAAAGAAAAAAAAAAGAAGATTCAAAGAGGAATTGATGCACGCAGCGTTCGCGAAGAGGAACAAAAAAAAAGAAGAAATAACTCCTAATAAAAATACATGGACGTGGGTTATGCCGGATACGTGTAGAGAGCTTGAAATAATATGTTACCCTTTGGCGGATTAGGACACTTCTGCGAAAAAGAGCTCATGATGTATCTGAGAAAATATCCTGTAGGATGTCTGTAGGACCGTTTGTAGGATGAAAGTCTAGGATAAAAAGAGCGTAAAATAATTAAAAATATCTTTATAAAAATAACTTTTAATCGTATGTGCGCGTAATAAAGAATTTGAAAAAAAATTTTTAAATATTAAATATACTTTTTCATTTTTGTATTAATTCATTAAAAATATATTTTAATAAATAGAATCAAAAATTTAAAAATTTTCATCTACAACAAAATTTCGAAGCAAATAATGTTTATTTCGATATGGGTGTTAAAAAATAAATAAGTTGTTTATATTTTACTATTGCAATTAGAGAATTTGTCTACATAATTCATTAAATTAGATTTTAAATCTAAATTTATTCTAAATTTAAATGTTCGGCTTGAAGCTTTTGGAATTAATAAAATTCTTGCAAAAAATCCTTTCGGAATGCGTACCGACGAAATTTATCCTTTCATTTCTCGCAACGCCACGGACAAGGACAATTTAATCGTCACAAGTTGAAGCCTCCTTCGGCGCATTTACGTAAATTAATAGCGGCAATCGGTGCGAATATGATTTCGCGTTACTTAAAGGTGAGGCGTACCAGGGTCGGCCAGGATCTTTGATGATCGAGGACACGCGATACACGACGTCCTCGTCGATAGCTCGGATTTCGTCGATATAAGACGCGTTCGATCAAGTTGCACAACCTTCTCCTTTTTTGGGGGAAACTGCTAAGAAGATGGAGAAATATCACCGATGATTCATGAGGTCGTCATCGCGTGACCGAGTGACACGCTCGTGCGCGACTTGATGCTTCGAAGAATTAGATCCTAAACTCGGTACTTTTATTTCGCGAATTAGCATAAGTGATTCATCACGGTGTAGAATAAATGATGTAATGGAATGGAATGGCTTTATGAAATTTTTGCGCGACGACAAACTGTCAAAGCTTCAACATTCGAGAAAAACTTTAGACTTTTAGAGATTCTAAAAATTTTTTTTTAAGTCCAAAAGATCCTAAAATTGCAGCGTTTGAATGTCTGAGAAGAGATTCAAATATCATATTTTAAAGTTCATAAATCTGAGAAAAAGTTCCAGAATTGAAAAACTCAAAAAGTAATCCAAATAATCTATAGAATTCAACGATTTTAAGATACGAAAGGTAGGAGGAATCAAAATTTCAAAGAAACTTCATATCCGGCATCTTTTCTTTTCTCCTTGTCGTTATGTATACGTGATATGTAATAATTTGGGACGGAAATGTCATCGAAAAGAGGAACCGAATCAAAGGCGGAAACGGGACGTTTAATTCGTAGGTGGGAGTATACGTGAACATTACCGGATGCGACGTGTGTACCTCTACATATATATATATATATATATATATATATCTGTGTGTGTATATTTTACGTATATATAAAATATATACACACATACACACAACAGACACCCCCGCGATAGACGGTGCAATGTACTGCGTCACGTCAGTCGGCAGCGCATTATAACGTCGGCTTGCAATCTAACGGCAGTGGCGACGACACAATCTCTTTCTTTCTCTCTTTCTCTCTCTCTCTCCTCGAGTATTCGTGTAACACGACTAGCCAAAGCACGGGAGCGGGAGAGGAGCCAGCGCCTTTGTAACGGCGGCGCTGGTGGCACCGTGCATGTAACGAGTTTCCAATAATGGCTCAGCTGCGTACCGCCATTGGCCGACACACGGGTTCGGCTAAACTATACTAGTAAGAGCAAAAGCAAAAGAGAGAGAGAGAGAGGGGGGGGAGGGGTTGCGAGAGCGATTGCAACGAGTGGGAGAAAGAGGGTGAGCGAATCTCGCATCTTTCGGCCGCAGTTTCCGCCTTTCTCTCCGTTTCTCTCTCTCTTTCTCTATCTATCTGTCTGTGTCCGCTTAACCCCTGATACCGCGACTTTATTTCGCGAACAAGCTACTTGGAAGGTCCAGTGGTGCTTCCCATTTTTCGACATGTTTCATTTTGCCAGGAAAAGGAAAGCAATTTTGTTGAGAATTTCGGAGACGCTCGAAAACTTTTTTTCGGTAATAAAAGCTATATATAATTTCTCTATAAAGACATGAAATGTGTACAAGAGTAATTGCAAAAATAATATCCTAACTTAATATTAATTATTATAATCTTATAATAATATCTTTTAAAGTATCGTGAAATATTTTTTGAAATAATCTCAGTCATTATTAATCTCAGTTATTAAAAAAACATGTGCCAAGTTAAGCTCAAATTAAAATAAATAACTGCGCCTGTGTATATACACGTCATTAAATTGTTTGATTTGTTTAATAAAATGGCGCAGTTTGCAATAACACGTGCGATTTTCGATACGCATATTGCCTTTTTTATTTTAGCAATAATTACATTCCATGTTTTATTGACTTTGCCAGCAATCATTGAAATTTCATTTTCCAGGGCATACGTGAAAAATCGTCGATTCGACTAATTATCTGTGTAACTGTGTAAACAAAGCTAATATAAAGGATGTTATTTGCGAGATTTTGGAATGAGAGAGGTTCGCGTATATGACTGAGGTTAAAAATAATTTACTTAATTATCTCTCTTTCTCTGTCACATCCTCTTTCAAATTTGGCAACGACTTATTATATGTGTCCCGATGCAAATTTTGCAATCGACCGGTGGATTTCGAGGATTTATTCTCAAATTTGTTCGCTTTATCGATCGATTTCATTCTCGCTTTTCGCTCGCTTGTTCGTTGATGAAGAAAATTATTAATCAGTTTTTTATTCCGTGAAAAATCCACGTCGTCAATCCGACGATACGTTTTCGGTATCTCGCTTAATCGCTTTAGAGAATGGTGAACGTCGTGCTATTTGTATCAAATTATCGGTTTGTTGAATCGCGACATTGCCGAATGCATTTGTATGTGTGCAACTGCAGGAAAAGATTTTATGTATTATTATGCATTCTAGTCGAGCGATGAATTAAATGATCTTGATCGGTGTCTGATACGTCCCTTCGAGAGACGGCTGGTTACTAGTCCGTTTCTTTCAACACTCGGCATCGCTGTTTCATTCCGCGATTAAACGAATCGCCATTGATTGAAGAATATTCGCTGAATACTTTGCGAATTGCCACGGTTTCTTTGCTCTTCTTTTGAAAATAAATGCAAATTTTCAAAATTTGACTTTGTTTAAAAGTTTCTCTTCTACCAAGATTTTATATAATTTTATATATAGCTTTTTTTATGCGTTCGTTCTAAATTGGTTACTAGCTTTACGTAAATGCATGAATGCTACGAGGAGCGCTCGATGATTACTCCTTTCTCGAGAACTTCCAGCGCATTTATTTAATGGAACACGAGAATGAAAAATCGCCCGTATCTCGTCTGCGACGTTTGTTCCTCGCATTATACACACGCGACGCGACGAGGAAAATCGACGAGAATGGATGGGCACCAAGGATGTATTCCCTGGGACGTCACCGATAAACTAATGCCCCCAAGTTCCTGGCTTTCGGCTTGGCTTAGCAAAGACATCCCACGATTACGGATATTTTGCAATCTTCAGGGATTACCGACTTTTTCAAATAGCCATACACACATCTATTAGCTATTAAGGATCTTACGAGTGTTTTGATTTCAACAAAAACATGTGGAAATCTAGATAATAAAATAGGAACGGAAATGTCAGTTGCACGATTAAATGTATTTGGCACGATTTTTGTTATTTACGATGAGAAATTGTCTTATCTCTTGGAGGTATCAATGGTTAAAAAAAATTTAATCATACAAACTTCTTTTCTACACATTTTATGTCAAAGAGTAATGAACGAGAAAAAGAGGAGCTGCGAAGTTGAAAACATTTCATCTTATTTGATGCTATTCGATATTAACTGTATCTTGGCAGTTTCCGATCATCTCTTTCCCTCTCTTCCTCTATCGTCATTCGATATCTAGAAAACACGGAGGATCTTCCAAAGGCATTAGCGACTTTCGAGACCGATTTTAAAGCGACGACAAGCGCCTCGTACCACCAAACTTAACCGCTACCCCCGGTTTCTTCTCCCATACGAATGAGAAGACAACACTTTGTTATCGAAGAATTGATCTTATTAAGCAGCGCCTCGGTTTCATTCCCGAAACTTTTTGCCGGACATCCCTCGATTTTCTCACGAGAGTCTACGAACCTTTTCTTCTCCTTCCCTCGAATAAAAGTATTTTCTTCTTCATTCTTATTTAATTCTTAACTATGAAATAATATTAAAACTATAGTATTTCTTTTATTTAATATAAGATTAGAGATAAAAATATAATCAACAAGATACAATTTTTTATGAAAACAAAAATATGTTTCTAAAGAAAATTATTTTATTAAATCTAAAAATGATATAAAAATTTAAAAGTTTTAAAATTTGCAAAATAAATTTTTATCATTTTCTACAATTTATTACTAAGAATGCTTTCAATTATTCTTACTTCTATGAATTTATCTTTTATATATTTATTATTTATGCTATTATGAGATAATTTTTTATGAAATCTATCTATAGCAAAATTTATATAAAATATTATTTAAAATATTAGATATTTATATCAACGATATATGACGCGATGTGAGGGAGATACGAGAGGGGCGAGAATTAATGCGGAAAGCGCATTACACAGGGCGTGCGACTGACAAGACAAGAGTGTCGAATTACGGCGAAATCTTTAAACGGCGGTGGATCAAAAGACGCGCCTAGTAGGATAGCAATTAGTTTCATTAGTAACGTGGTAATTAGCTCCGCGGAGATGCTTAGGCAAGAGTTGCGAGACGCCCATTCTCATCCAGCTCTAAGGATCCTGCCAAATCTCGCCCTCGGGGGACCGAATTTTCCCTCGCGAAATAAAGCCGGCATAGAATATCGCAAACTTGGGGAGAGAGGGGGATGTTGCTGCCCCCGTTTTGCTTTTAACTCTTTTGCAATAATGAGACAAAATCAACATTAACGTTTCTCCGACGAGAGTTTCTCAGAAAATTATTTCAAGACAAGATTTTAATATGTCATCTCTTGCGAGGAAAGACTTCTTTGCATCATCTCTGACGAATCGTGATTTTGAATAATTTGTCGGTACCTTTATTTCGATACTTGTGATGTAATTAGTGTAATGCAAGTTTTGAATTTTTTATGAATCTCTCAAACTTTTTCGAGAGATCTTGAAAATATCGAATTTAGCATTTATCACCAAGATAAATTATTTGTTGATACAGTATCAAGACGCGAAGCGTTTTCATCTTTACAGAAAATAAAAATCATAATATCCTGGCTTCTCTTGCGATAAGTGTAAAAAAATGAACAGCTAATATTAATTGCAAAAGATTCTCTATGTGATACATGTTATCGAGAAGAATTCTGTCGGAGCTCTGATAACGAAGGCTCGGCTAATAACAGACAACAACTGGGTCCGGTGATAGCGATGAAAAAAATAAGGGGCGGGAAAAATGAAAGGGAAGAAAAAGGCCGATCGCCAGCCTGCGAGATGCCGCCCCTTTCATGCATAAATCAGGCAACATGGCGGGAACGAGCGAGTTCTACGTCGAAGCAGCTGAGATGGGTAATCTCGTCGCGCTTCTCCTCAGCGACTCTTTCTCTCTCTATTTTTCTCTCTCATTGAAATTCTACGCTAAATTTCAATCCGCGCCGAACAAAAGCCGTCGTATCTGGCCCTCCCCCCTTTTCAGCCGTCACCCCCTTGTTTCATCTCATCGAAACCTTTCAACGTCGCCGGACAATAAATACTTGAACCGCGAGAGCGTCAAGGAAGCGTACGAAAATCATGTAAAAAGAATCGAGCCCTTTTTGGAAGCATGTGAGGGTGGTAGAAAGAAAAAGAGCACTCGTTGCCTTAAAAAAGACGGTCCTTATCGCGCCATCTTTATTTATCTCTTAGATATTTTTTTTATATCAAAAAATACTTTTTTTTTAAATATAATTAATTACTTTTTCAGATGACTATATCGTTATTATACGATAATGACTAATGTGTAACATGTTATTATTATTATCAATTATATATATCTTTATATACTAATGTTATCAAGACTTAAAATCTCTGTTTTTTTTTTCAAGATTGTCTCAACTTTCGATATAATAAAGCGCGAAATAAAACGTGCTTTGAACGGCTTGTGGCTTTAATAGATGCCGTGAAAAGAAGGATAAGAAAGCTTTCTCGTTCTTTTCTTGTCTATCGCGAACGTTGAAAATCTAACGTCGCTTTTCCCAAGTTTAATTAGGTATACCCTATGTATCCATTTTATCCGTGTATACAAACCGATACCATAGCGTTCGATATTGGAGGGAAACGGACGTTAGGGATGCATCGCAAATAGGAGAGAGGCGAGAGGGCCTTAAAAGGACTTCAGGCAGACGAAAAGAAAGATAGAGAAGAAGAGACATCATAGACATACAGGGTGTATATAAAACTATCATTTCTTTCAGTTTCAAATTAAAATACATGATCAATTTAAAAGCTCTGAAGCTTGTTCAAAAATTGTTCAACAAATATATATTCAAAGTTCTTTTTCGAGGAAAAATTAATGACGATTAAAATTCCAAGACTCCAAGATTGCGATGCAAGCGATTCAAAATTTTCATTCATCTGAGATATAAAATTATAATAAAATTTTACATATTATTATTAAATATCAATAATTATGCCTAATTATTTATAATATTAAATTGTCTACAAGTGCAATTTTGCATCATTTACAAATGATTTCAAATACACATGTAAAATTTCACAAAAATCTTATGCCAATCTCGAACAGATGAAAATTCCAAATTTTCCTTTGATTTTAATTCACGAATCCTAGGGATAGATAATTCGATAAGTTTATATCAATTTGTCGTTCAAATATTTAGAACTCGATATATAAATTTGAATATTCAACTTGGCAAGTTTATTCAAGATCCCGCGAGGAGTCTCCGGTTCCGGGACACACTGTATATACGCATACGTTGGTCCAGACGTCGTATGCGCTCGGAGAGAGGAGAGAAAACGGAGGAAGATGAGGATTGCGGAAATGGACCGTTGCCTGGAGCTCGAGTCCTATGTCCGCGATATAGCGGAGTCTCTCGAAGCGTCGAATCGAGATGGGACAGAGGAGGGAGGGGGAGGGAAAGGGCCCGACTTTTGTACACGTCGGATTGAAATTTAGCGTGGGATTTCAATGAGCCGTCGAAGTAAGCGAGATTACCTTCCGTCAACTGATACTTTTCGACGTATTTCGACGTTTCGCGAGGACGCATCGATCTTCCTCTTGCTTCTTTCTCTCCGTCTCTCTCGCTCTTTTTTTTTTTCTCTTTTTTCGAGTTTTCGGTAGCGTCTCCGTTTCTGCGCGAAGCCGCGTTCAATCAGCGGGAGAATCCGATGGATTTGTTGTTTCCGAAAGTTCAGATCAGAACTCACTCGTCGCCGCTTAATTCGGCAGAAAACTCGGTCGCTCTCGCGAGAGGAGCAACCCCGCGATTTTTCCCGAATAATAAGAATAATAAGAATATCCGAATCAACGACCCGATCCGCGTTGTGCTCCGAAGCTTCTTGTACTCTGACGAAATTTGCAATTAAGCTGTTTCATCGAAAATAAAAATAAAATCGTAATACGAGCATAGGAATATTTAAGGAAATTTATTTACGAATCTTCATCGTCTTTGACTATTAACTTCTATTTTAGTAGATTCTTAACGCGTGGTATTTGAAGCTTATCGAGAGAAACGGCATCTTCAAATATCGTTTTGAAATTTGCATAATCGAATGTGCAATATTTGGAATTGGATATGAACAAAATTCTCTCTGATTTCTATCTTTTTAATTAGATGAGCGAATGAAAATATTAGTTGAAGAGCAAAATGTCGCAGACATGAAATGCATATCGAGTTCCATAAATACTCTATAAATTCAATCACGATGGATTGCTTTAAAAATCTATCGCAAGTCTCGTCAATTAATCTACCAAATCGATCGGTTCGAAGTATCGTAATCGAAAGAAAGAGAGAGGGGAGGAGAAGGAGAAAGAGAGAGAGAGAGAAACGCGTTTTCTTCACGAATTTATTCAAAATTCACGTCTGTTAGCTCTTGAGAATCTCCGCGAGAGACTTCGATTAGGATTGCATATTATTCAACAATCCACTAGAACGGATTAGATCGATATAAAGCGAGGGGCCGATTAATTAATTCAATTGCGCCGGATAAGGCGAACTATTCGTCATTTAATCATCGAGACATCTGTTTCGGCTGCAAGTCGAATTTCGGATCGCGATCTCTATACCTTCCGTCTTTCGATCGAATTACAAAGGAAGTCGAATGTAAAATTTAAATTCTGATTTAAGCTCATGTAAACGTGACGATGACTTCCTAGAAAACGCTCGTTCGAGGAAAAAGCAAAGAGGATAAAAGTGATAAATTAACGAAAAATGATAGACATCGCGTTATCGGGACTTGGGAGATTTTATTTGAGAAAATTTAAATCGGATGTATAGATAATTAATTTAAGCGCTTTATACGCGAGCTAATTTAATGTTCTCTCGATATATGATTTCGAGGAAACTCGGTAGCGAAGATGCTTATAATAAATTTAAGAAGCGCTCTGAAACGCTGCGATATTATTGTAGATACGCCGAATAACATCGCGAGAAATCACCGAAATATTCTAGCTTTCCCGCTTTACTCTTTGTACATGATAACGTATTCCCGCAAACAAGTTTAACGCTAACACTATTATGGCAATGCTCGAAAAACCGCGGATCGACATCCAAATTGATGGAATCTATCAATCCCGACACGCCGAGTAAGAGAGCTCTTTAAAGTCTCATGTCGAACAGCTGCCGTCATTATTAATTTTGTTCGGTTCAATGACGGAAATTCGTGACCTAATTTGTACTTGAGAATTATTAAAGGATTATAGGAAGAAGCTTGCATTATTCTTTTTCGTTAAATTGAAAAATACGAAAGAAACGTTAAAAGTACGTTTTAAATTAATTTCACTCGAACGTTTCGTCCAACGAGCGAAATTATAAAAATATTCAAAGTGAGATAATTGAATAATAAGAATATGAATGATAAGAAGAATTGATACATCTTGTCTATTGTGTTATCGATCGAAGATTGTTTAATATCAAGCATACGGAAAGAAACGAAGAGAATAGCGGAAAGAAACAGTGTCGCGGATTAAAGAGAGCGAAAAAAGGAAGAAGGATATAATTACTATTATTAATGATGAATTTTATATTACCATAGGAGTTGTGAAACTGCGGATGGTGCGAGTCGATCCCGGTTCCTGGGTGATGCATGTCCAGCATAGCGTCCGGCTCGCCTCCGCTCTCAGAGCAGTTGCTCAGGGCTAAAACCAAACCGATAGACACACACCTTGCGTTTACACTTGTCATCAGTCTTACAGTATCGTCGACAACCACTTAGCCCGCGTTTATAATTTCTTTCTCTGTTTGTTGCTCCTGAGATCCCGTCCCGTCCCGTTTTATCCCTTCCTTCTCTCGCTCGCGTTTGCAAGTTTTCAATTAGACACGACGATCGGGGTAATTCTAATTATCAACGAAACAATCTCTCTGTGAAAAATTTCACTTTGAGCATAAAAAAGATAGAATAAAATAGAATGAGCATTTCAGATGAAATCCGAAAATCTGATAATCTCTTTCTTGGCTACGGAATGAATCCAAAGATTCGTGGATTCGAAATTCAAAACTCGAAGAAACCAAGAATTTCAAACATTCAAACATCTAGAAATATAGATGGTCCCTCTCAAAACGGAGGTCTCTTATTTAAGCATCTGTTTGGAGAACTTTCGAATTTAACATGAATTAATTTGAATTATTTATTACAAAAGATGTGTTTGCATCTTGCGAGCCAGAAAAGGAACGGTGCATAAAAAAAATTAATTCGGACGACGATCGAAAAAATATGATATCGTTCCCGAAATAACAAGAATCCGGCGCTGTATTTCGTTAAGATTGAACCCATGTGTGTACCTCCTTTTCTTTTTGCACAATGGAACAAAAAAGACAAGATCACAAAACGGAAAAGCACACACATTTCAAGAAAGAAATCATACAACATAAGACAGGGCATCTCACATTGACTTAAGATTCATGTAACTTATGATAAAACTAAAGTAAAACTAAAATGTAATTAACGGTGACGGTATCTTTGTCGAGCCGATCAATCATGTTTGTTGACATATCGAAGAAATCAAGAATATTAGATAACGCGTAGAAAATTTGAAACATTTTAATCTTTTTTTTTTTTTTTTTTTTTTCCAGAAAAATATATAAATTTTCAATATATGCATAAAAAATAACTTATTATTTTTTATAAATTTATAAATTATTATTCCGACATCTATGCTATATATAAACTAAAGAATGCAGCAAATTTTTCTGAAACGTCTATTAAAATGTGCTTTCTTAAATTCGCATTGAATCCATGCATCGTTAATAAAATAGTAATCGAATAATATCAACTCGACCGTCAAAGATATCGCCACGTCAAGCTCTACGAATTTCAAGCGCTTGAGTATCACAAAAAAATATTTGTTGGGAAGAACGGGATATAAAGGATATATACTAGTAATTTAGGATCGTAGGTTTTTGTCCCTAAGAAAATAGAAAACGAAAAAATAGGGGAAAATCAATTAAATCCAGCGTTCAATCACAGCGAAATATACATACAGGATGCGAGAAAAGTTCCCGTGCGCCCGTAAAAGCACATTTTTGCAGAAACAACATGCATTATAAAATCAAAAAATTTCTTAAAGATATGAAAAATTCCAATTATTAATTATATCAGATATCTCATTTCACACAAGAAATATTAAAACTGAAGAAGATCCGAATATTGTGTCTATCAATTAAATAATATAATTTCAATTTTGACATAATGTTCTTTCCAGGAAGCCAGAACGATGGATTTCTCTCCTTTTTTTATTTTTTTGCTATAAATTGATTTTTTTCAATTTTATTATAAATTTTTTATGATTTATTAATTTCTCATCAATTTAATAAGAGTCTTAATTCTTATTAGATTACTCTTTCTCATTTTTCCCATTTCTCAATTTCTTATTAAATTATGATTTTACTTATTTGTAAGAAAATTGATATATATATATATATATATATATATATATATATATTCTTTCAACAGTAGCAGACTCATTTTGCAATTAATGGCTTGATTAATCGTAGATTATAATGCGAGTGGGAACAATCCTGCGTCCTGCGAGGCGCGTGATTTTTCGTTTGGTCGGTGGCCGAATCTTGAAATCGGATATATAAGAAAATCGGTAAAAGAAAATTCCTCGTAGAGTCCTTCGTGGTGCGTTTGTCTATCCGTTTGGTTCGAAGATCGAAACATTTGCATTTGCGGGAACCGTTCGATTCCCTCGACAGAGATCGAAAGGCAATACTCCGAGATTCAGGTGGTTCGTATCTTCCTTTGTTGCGTGATGTTGCGCCGACGATTATCTTCGGACGATGAAAAAGGATTGTTTGCAAAATTATACAGGTTGGATCGTGGAAACGAGGAAGGCCGCACAGAATCGAAATGAAGAACGAGGCACAATCGCGATATGCAATTATCAAAGTGTCATTTCTCTTATTGACTCTTCGTAAATAAACCTAGGAAGGTTTGCAAAAAAACTTTGCGAAGAAACTTTTTGCAAAGAGAAATGCATTCTGGAATCTGAGATCTAAAATACAAGAGAAATTGAATGAAAGGGCACTTTTTTCTCCCAGTTTTCCCATGCTTTTCATTCACAGTCTTTACAATCATTTAATTATAATCTTGATTGATGTCTAACGAGAAATAATTCAGCGCGCTGATTTTGGGAGATCTTATTTTGGCCGCGAAATACTATTTGGATAAAGTATTATAATATTTATTTGACGGGAATTTTAATCGCAATGTACCTGTGGTATTAAAATTCTTCAAAAATTCAAATAAAATACTCTTTTTCTCGACTCGAAAGCGATGTAGACTCTATGTTATATATCATTCTGCTCTCGGTATATTACGTATTGATGTTTGATTAGCCAACATTTATTTTCGTCGGTTTCGATTCAGATTCTAGTATTTAATACTAATAATTAATTAATGATATATCCTTTAACATGCCATAAAGACACGTATAAAATATAAATCAGTGGAAATGTTGGAGTAGCTAATACTTAATCACCCTTTCTTTATCTTATATTAATATTTTTTTTTCCTCCACTAACTTATTAATCTCTCCCTCTGATCAATATTTTAATTTTTAAACAATTTTAAAGTTATCATTTGATTGCATGTCACAATAATTAAAGTTGAATTTCCGCAAAGAGAAAGTATAGAAAATTGAGAATGAGACTGTCGGACGCTTCTCGAGGATTTTACCTCGTGGCATAGTTTGATCCCGAATCTTCTTTTCTCACGGGGTTCCCTTCTCCCTACTATTTCGTACCATCCTGTATGTACGCGGGACACGTACGTAACAGTTGCGACAACGGTGTGTATGCGTCGTACAACGGGAAAAGCCGGTTCCCACTGAACACTCCGTTACTACGTGATGAACAAGGGTTCTAGAAGAAAGAGAGAGTTCCCCACTCAGGGGTGAGAACGGGGAGAAAGAGAAAGAGAGACTTTGCGTGGCGTGCCTTGTGTGTGCGGCCTACATACATATATAGGGTGTCTCAGATATACTATTTTTTAATCTCGGGAGATTTTTATTTGATTAAAAATAAAGACATTTAGAGACACTGTAAAAATGGAGAATTTAATTAACCTTGAGATAGCGAAATAATGGAGAATAAAAATAAAATATTAATTAATCTTTTTCCAGATTTTGATTTTAGTTAAATTTTATAAAGTTTTGTTGCGGATATTTAGTCAAAAATTAAAAGTACGCGAATTTAATGAATACTTTTGCGCTGCGAAAAGATCGCTCATCGAATTTAGCAGCGCAAAATAGTTTGGGCACCTTGTATATGCATGCGTGACGTAGTGGATGAGTCAGCTGGTGGAAGGAGTACTCGTGAAATTTGTCAGGAAACTTTCTGGAAATATATACGCCAAAAAGCAGGATGTGCTACTTTCAGAGCCACGATAATAGTCAAACGATTATCAATATTTGATTGTCACACGGCAGGAGTTCTATAAACGTTTCCGTCTTTAAATCCTTGAACAAAGACGTTTAGATATTTAAGAATATAGATATTCGAATCTGTTAATACTTCTCGAATTTTGAATATATACATATAACATCTTGATTAGTAATTTTTAAATAAATAAAAACATGACACACTTTTTTAGTTTGAATTTTTTAAATTAATTTCTTACATATTATTTAATATTTTTTTAAATATGTAGGTGTTATGAGAAAAACGCCTGTTCAATTATTATTGTAATAAAATGATACAATATTATTTATATGAAGCAAAACATGTTTTCCAAGATTTTACATCAAGAATTCAGAAACTTATTTTCAAGCTAACATTGAAAGTGTTAAGTTTATAATATAAAAAATAACATAAAAAATAAAAAGTTCCAAGTAATTTCTGAGAAAAAAAAAGAATCTTGTTCATTAAGTTGGAAAATTAAAACTTTAGAAATATAAATTCTTCAATAAACTTCGCTAAATTCGCGGATGATAAAAATGTTCGCCCGTATGTATGACGATGTCGGTGCGATTAAGAGGTGTCGTTCCAAGAGAATATTGCTTATCACAAAACATACCACACACACACAATATCGCCTTTCGTTTATCAGTGATCTGCTTGAAACTCAACTCGATCCATCCACGAGCGGCTCTCTATCGAATTCTCTGGCGACGCAATAGCGAGCTAAACATCCTCGAATGTAAAGTACGCGACGCATGTAAAAACCATGTTTCACAGTCACACACACAGTCACAAAACCTACTTTTATGAGTCGTCGCGGACATTTTAAACGCGATGCGGGCGATCTTGTCCCATTTCACAACGTTACGCGCGTCTGTTGAATTTTGCGGACGCATCCTTTTCGAGCGAATTGAATTATTGCATCTCGCGTCTGCTATAGAATTTTTCGAATCGAGTTTAATTCGACTACGCGCGTGGCTCTTGATATAACAGCCATTGTGACTTTGCTTACTATGGAGATCTTACTTACATTTCGATATTTCTATCAACTTTCAAAGATACGAAACCATTATTTATCATTGATATGTATGAGAGAAAAGTGATATATTTTATAAATATTAGAAAAGGTATTCGCTTTTTGATTGTTATATCTTCGAAAGCAATAAAAATATTAAATAAAACATGTATCCATTAAAATGTGTCACCCCATGTATTCTTAACAGCAACGTTAAACACAGACACAAGTCAATAGAAAAGTTGAAATCGTGAAACGTAACAGCCACGGTTTCGTTCTATCAGCTTTCGCATAACGTAACAGCTGTACGACGAAAGGTGTTCATTGATGTGACATCTGCACCTTGATTCCCGTCTCCCCCTCTTCCTCTCTCCTTTCGATAGAATGTTTTAGTGAATGACCTCTTCCCCTATAAAAACCGAGCTCTGAAAAAAGTAGCTCTCGCTTCGAATAGAAAACACACATTAAAATAATATCAGTTTATTCTCTGCATTTCGAGATATATTTATAAGAGATATATGTAGATATATTAAGTTTTTATAAGATTTGACGAAAAGATCAAAGTTTAAATACACCCGAAAAAAATCAAAATCAAAATTCAAATAAGAATTAAAATCTCCAATAATAATTAGGTTTAAATTTAATTAAATGCGATTATATTTGCAAATTTATTAATAAGATTAATAAAAAAATACAAAATATATTCGATTTTTCAACAGTGTGACTCGAGTGTCATCGCAGTGACTGTCATTGTAACTTGTTTGCCCGCGGCCGGACAATCGGGGGTCGTTTAAAAAAATAATATGTCGATAAACTCGACATAGAGTTCGAAGAGTTACCGAAATTTATCAGAGATTTGAATACTCTCGATAGGGGGGGGAAGGGGAAATAAAAACGGGAGGGTAGAGAGGGCCGATGAACGCGTTCCCCGCGAGCCGACAGGATATCCCGTAGGAACGACGACGAGCACGCGGGACACGCGGGGGTGAATTCGTGCTATGCCCGACATGTGAGCACGCATAGGGTCTCTCCACACCACCGGGTGTCGCGTTTCGGCGCGTGCTGTGCGTCAACGTACCGTGGAAACCGCATAGCGTCCGCCACGCTACATGAAAGTGCAACAGAGGGAGAGAGGAGAGAGGGAGAGAGAGAGAGAGAGAGAGATTGTTATTTCACCTCGTAAACCTTAAAAAAAAAGGACGAAAATGCCTGTAACCCTTAATTAGTCGCGTAATCCTTAATTAGAATTATAAAATTGTATATATAAAAGTTACAAAGTTGTAGGTTCTTTCTTTTTAACGAGCCCAACCCTATCGAAAATTTATTATATAAAATTTAAGTAAAAAAATGTGTGTAAAATTATTAGTTGTATAATTTTTATTAATCGAGATAGCCACGAATAATTCTCTTTACCTAGAAAAACTTTTTAATCTTTTTGTAAACAACTATTTTCAAGGAAATATTTCAAACTTTATTTAGAGCAGAAAGTAGAAAAGTGAGACAAACATTTCTCGCACAAATTTCATGGACACACACAAATAAGTAATATCTTTGATATCTTGAAATTTAAGAATTCAAAAATTCGTGTTTACGAGGACGACATGGTATTGATCGCGTTGTTAAAAACATAACGTAGCTCGTGGTAGCGATGTAACTTCGCGATAAGTCCGTGAGACAGGGAAACGACACAACCGTATCGATTCTTTTTTTTTTCATTATGTCCAGTGTGTATAAGAAGACACATGCGCGGCCGACGTAAGACCTACAGAACGATATCAAGCATCGATGTTGAGGAAAAACGACATTAATTATACGCATTTATTAGACGCATCGGATCCTTAAATTTCGATGAAATTTTATAATGTTTCACGAAAATATCTTAATTTATTTAGTTTTTTTTATTTATTTTAAATATTTTTTCGCGCGCGTATATGATTTAATTTAATTAAAATCCAAAAATTATCTCATATATCTTGAATCTAGAAACTACTTATTTAGAAATTTAGATCCCAGAAAATACGTATTGTTTTAAATTGTTTTAAACGATTAGAACTCTATTATTTTCAATCACTGGTTGAAAAATTTTTCAAGATGCATGGACATTACATGATTCAAAGAAGAACTTTATTATGCTCGAAATGAATGTTTGTAAATTATGGAGCTCCTTGAGAAATATAGAATACATTTGACGAAAGTAAATAGAAAGGTATGAGGAGCCTCGCGACTAATGCACCTGACCCCTTCATGTGACGATCGATAGCGACGACGATGGTGAATGCAATTAAACGCAAATGACATCCAGCACACGTTATAGTCATTACTAGATGAATTCGTGCACGAACAACAATAGCGGCATAATAAAGGCAATTTATAAAAGCGCAACGTTACGCTTGCCGATTGATCGCCATTTTAACGGCTATGAGCGAATTATTTCTAGTTTGAAGTGCCTCGGAAGACGTGGAAGACATCTTATATTTATTCTTAAGAAATTTATTTTCCTACAAATCAGATTAACTTTTTTCAATTTTCTTTATATATCTTTTCTAAATATGTAGTTTAAATTTAAATTTATATGAGTTACATATATTTTAATTTATATATATGAATCTAATTTCGTATTTTAATTTGGGGAGTTTATTAATATAATCTTAATTTTAATTTGATTCTAATTTTAATTTGATTCTAATTTCTAGAGATAATAATATTAATAAAATGTTTTTACATTTTTGTAAACTATAAATTAAAGACGCTATATGTAGTTATATTTCTACGCTTATTAGACTTATATAATGGGGTAGATTCAAGGGCTTCGCGAAATGTTTGCTGTTTGGATCCGCGAACGCGCTCTAACGAGACGGATTTTCTCGCGAGAGAGACGCGTGGGAAACAATAGAAGGAGAGGCTCTAATCTGAAGGGCACTGAATCGAGCCCTTCTTTTTCTTTAGTATTTTCTCACAATGATTCTTTGCTCCCGTGTTTCGCATTTCCTCTTCGCTCCCGGCCTTTTCCACCCTAAGAGAGTTTCGTACTACGAGGGGCTGTCGGTGGAACATTTACACCGTAGAGGGATATCCTCTTTCCTCTTTCCTCATTATATGTATATCTCGGTAAAGGATTGACAAAAAAGGGAGAGAGAGAGAGAGAGAAAGAAAGAGATAGAGAGATGAAGAAAAACAATGAAAGGTAAAAAAAAACAAGAAATAATTTTTGTTTTTCTTAAAGCTTCTTAGCAAAGACGCTTTTATATCACGAATTATCCTTGTGAACTTATTAATTTTAATGCCAAATTTTGTGATAAATTTAAAGCCGCGAAAGGGAATAATGATTAAAAATTCTATGATTGATTAAACTTTTTAGTTCCATAAACTCAGTTTCACGAAAAAAATATTTGTCAGCTTCGCAGATGGATAGCAGTTTAATAGAATTTTAACTTGAAGTTTAGAAAATTACGAAAACACATAAAACGACGATATTTTCATTGAAAAAAATCGATTCAAAGTTTATCGGATTTGTCGAAATTAACGTAAGGACATTAATGAATATAAAATCCGTTGTATATATAACTGCAAAAAAGATCCTAAATCTTAATCCTAATCGTAGCTTCTCGAAAATCAATCTCCAAATGCATCTCCCATTCGATCGCGAGGATCATTCCGCCTTCCGCGATCATGCTCGAGTGACACGAAAATGGAGAAAGTCCCGCGCGGTGATTCCAGCGGTCGGGAAGAGAATGGTCCTCGGAAGAGGTGGAGGAGACGGGGGGGAGGACGACGGCGTGGCGAACATGGCGGCTCCGGAAAGCGAGACGAAGCCGTGCCGAGGTCGCGCGCGGCTGCGCCGCGACGCCGTCGTCGTCGTCGTCGTCGTCGACGTCGACGGCGACGGCGACGGCGACCGCGTGACCGCCGCCGCGCTCGGCGATCAATACCTGGACGCAGGCGGCGAGCGCCGCGACGCCGAGCGCCGCGACGCCGAGCGCCGCCGCATCGCGCCGCGCCGCGAACGAAGGATGTTGAATTCGAAAAGTGTTATTCCGCGCGTCTATCTCTGAATGATATGGAAGGGAACGCCTCTCCCACGTGGGTCAGCCACGTGTGCGCTTCCGCTGTCCGCGCGCGCGCTCCGCGCGGATCTTTTGCGCGCGTACGTCTCCCCAAAACACGTCCCGCGTGTCATTTAGCGCCGCGTCCTTTTTTCCTCCCCCGGAATCCGCTTAATAACGTTCGACCCGTCATCGTCGCGGTTTCTTTCACCGCTTTGCGCATTTCATTATTTTATATATCGATATCTCGTCTCTATAGATTTCGCTATCCGACTGTCTATACTCGGAGTAATTTTTTTTCTACAGGCTATCAGAGTTTCGATTTGGTATAGGTATCTCGACACGTGTAATTAATGAATGTCTTTTTTAGCAGGGATTCAGAAGGATTCCGCGACACGCGTAAATGTGTTTTTTTTTAAAGCAATCAGATTTTTAGAGAGCTTAATAAATCATTTTTTGGGATTCATAAGTGGACCAAGAAAGCGTTGTCTTTTTGTTTTCGAATTTAAACACCTTATCATAATTCAATTATGAGTTTGATTCTGTTGATTTTAGAAGAAGTTTAATCAATGTAAGTAACTTGGCTGTTCTTTTCTAAGCTCGTTCCAGTAGAGCGTTATCAGGTAGGGTGTAGTTTATTTTGAATCGAAGGATATCTCTGGGAAGAAGAGGAGGAGAAGGCTCTTTACAACGCGCGGTCTATCAGGTGCAATGTTTCACGCGGAAAATTTCTAACGCGGAGATACAAGTCTCTATAATTATTCTGAATGTATTTTGAAAAGTGCAATTTTTTTATCTCGCAAATTCTCGTCTCACAACTAATATCGTTTAATTAATAAATGTTGAAAGAAAAATCAAGTTTAACGTCGCAATCTCGATTTTTTCGCACCCTCGATATTATCTTCAGTCTGAAACAATCTCAACTCGACCGCTTCAAAGCGTGACATCAAACACGTATTTTTTCTTAAAGCTAAAAGAACGATTTTAAAAGGACAAAATGTTGTAAATGCAAACGGTATCCAAAGAGTCTGGCGATCGTCGATCGCGGATCGATGCCGAGGACGCACAGGACGAGAACACAGGCGAGCAGCGAGACACGTGTGTATGTGAAGCGTGAGACACAACGTGTTTGTGACGTTTATACGTGTTTATGTACTACATGCGAGAGACTCACACGACGACAAGACGACTACGACGACGACGACGACAAGACGACGACGACGACAAGACGACGACGACGACGACGACGACGACGACGACGACGACGACGACGACGACGACGACGACGACGACGACGACGACGACGACGACGACGACGACGACGACGACGATGACGACGACGACGACGACGACGACGACGACGACGACGACGACGACGACAACGACAATGACGATGAAGGCGACGACGATGACGACGACGATATAATGTCGGTCTGAGAGCCCGGGTTCTTTTCTTTCTTTTCTTACAGAAACGAAAAGAACGCGAAATACACACGATATAGAAAAGTGGGATAGTGTAATTTCGAGTAATTTGAGTGGTTCGTGGGGAGGGGGGGGCTTTATTGATATGAAAACGTGATAAACGAGGAGAAAGTGTCTCGCGCGGACAACTAACCTGCTAGCCGCAAGGCCGACATTCTCTGAAACTCGGGTTCCTGCAGCCACTTCCACATCCGCCGGAAGGTCTCGCGGCCGCTCTTGAGCTTGGACCAGGGTTTCGGGTTGCGCAGCAAGTCGCTGAGGGTACCCTGGCTGCGACACAGCACCCGCTGCGCAAAGATCGCCTGTGGTATGCTGTACCTCTTGAGCTCGGCGCTGATCCGCTGCGCGAGCTCCTTCGTGTTAATCTCCTCGACCTCGCCGGCACCGCCGTTACTCGCCGTGGACACCGTCTTCATCACCACCGACGTGTGTTGCACGTGTTGCGTGTGCGCGATCGTTTGCTGCTGCTGCTGCTGCTGCTGCTGCGACATGGATTGTTGCTGCTGCTGCTGCTGCTGCTGTTGCTGCTGTTGCTGCTGCTGCTGCAGCTGGGTCTGCATCGTCGGGGGCGGCGACGCCGCGCTCGGCACCGAGTGCGTGCCGGGCGGCGAGTGATGCGATGGCGCGAAACTCGCGGTCGCCGTGACAGCCGGCGGCGAGGACGGGCTGAGCGCCGCCGGACTCTGCTGCAACCGTGGCAAAAACGCCGGATCGTAATGCGGACTCGCGGACGATTTGTGCGGCGAGTTAAGGCCGCTCTGGCTGTAAGCGCTCTGCGGCGACAACGGGCTCGGTTGGAGACCCGCTCCCGGCGACGGATAATTGTGCGGCGGCGACATGCCCATCGAGGGTAATTTGTCATACGCGTACGGCGAGCCGCCCATCCCGAGGCCGATGTTACCCAGGCCGTTGTTCTGCATGACGGCGAAGCTGCCGGTGACGCCGCCGGCCGCGTGACCGCCGTAAACGAACTTGTCGCTCATGGTCGAGATCGGCGGTAACGGCTGCAGCGGCGTCAACGTGGCGTACGACGAGCCCGGACTGAAGCCAGGCGGCGACATCCTCTCGGCCACCGAGGTGAGGGTCTGATACGTCGGCTCCGGCTGCATCGCCCTGAAGTCCGTCGCGTCGATCATGCTCGCGACCGACACGCTTATCCCGGACGTAGGCGTTAGCTTGCCCGGACTGAGGAGCTCCGAGTCGTCGGCGTCGCGCGAGTCCACGTCCACGTCCTGAGGCGGCACGATCACCGACAGGGACTCCCGCGCGCTCTGCCTGCCACCGTCGCCACTACTACTACTACCACCAACGCTGCTGCCGCCGTTACCACCGTTGCCGTTGCCGTTGCCGTTGCTGTTGCCGCCAGCGACGGCGCGTCCGTCGCCGTCGTTGCCTCCGATTGCGCCGCCACCGCCACCGCCGCCACCGCCGCCGCCGCCGCCGCCGCCACCACTATCACCGACGCTCGGCGGATCCTGGGACGACGACAGGTCCTCCGCGGCGGCGAGGTCTCGCTCCTCCTTGACGCCGAGCGCGCCAGCCGCGTGCAGTTCCAGCGGTAGGCTCGCGCACGCGATGTCGGGGCTTTGAGAGGCCGACGAAGACATACCCTCGACGCTACCTCCTCCGTTACCACCACCACCCATTCGAGCCGCCCCCACCGCCCCGGCCATGCGTAGACACAGCCGCCGGGGAATCGACCGAGTCCAGTAATTGCTCGCTATGCGATTGACGATCGCCTATGTCCCCTATACCTTCCATTTACGCACATCTAGTTCGGTAGTTCGGGCGCCCTGCCACTCGCCACTCGCCACTCGCCACTCGCCACTCGCCACTCGTTTCTTCGCCGACGACGACGACGGCGACGACGACGACGACGGCGACGGCGACGACGACGACGACGACGACCCCGACGACGACGACGACGACGATACGACGCACTGCACCGCACCGCACCGCACCGCACCGCCCCGTACCGTATCGCACTCGCCGCTTTTTATTTACGTCGACGAAACTGTCTGTTCGGGAAAGGGGAGCGACGTCCTTTCTCCTGGTCACCACCGGTCTCGCCGTCACTGATTACCGCACGACCGCGAGCGACGACGCGCGCGATTTTCCCGGCGAGTACTTTGCCAAGACGACGACGATGCTGCACCGCGACGTCGGAAGGAAGTCGACATGGGAAGTATCCGGTGGTAGCGCAACGACCACCATGCGCCCATGACACCGCACGAGTACGGAGCGAGTGAGAGCGCACGCTCCCTGCGCTCGCGCGTCCGAGTGCGAACGCACCGGTGCTACCGGCTCTATTCCTAATGGAAGAAACGAAGAAAGAGAGAGAGAGAGAGAGAGAGAGAAGGAGAGCCGCAAGCGGGCCCAGAAGCGAAGGGGGTCGGATCTCGCTTTCCGTCTCGCTCTCCTCCTCCCCGCTTCCTCCCTCTAACGGTTCCTACCCCGAATATCTCGCGGCTCACACTACCGGCACAACCGCCATCTGGTCTCCGTTCTACTACTGTTGTACTACTACTACAATACTACTGTTATTCCGCTCACGCGCTTCTTCGTGTCGCGTGCCGCGAGTTCCTCTCCTGGTCCAGGTGCGACCGCGTCTCTGTCTTTCCCCTCCTCTTTCTCCTTTCCCCGCCACGTGTCAGTTTATTCGTTCGTTCGTTCACGGAGGGGAGTAATCGCTCACACGACACCGCCACCACCGCCGCCGCCACCACCACCACCGTTGTCACTATCACTGCACCAGCACATCGTCGTCGAAGCCGTTACTGTCGCGGGTACTTGCGCAGTGATGCTCCTGGCACCTTTTCTCCGCGCGGCGGACAAGAGTCTATCGTCCACGTGAAAGAGAGATGCCGGAGACGACGGTGACACCCGTTACTTTGGTTCGCGCGCAACGTCAGACTTCATTCACCATCGGAAGATAGACTCGACGATCGCGATCGTCTTCCGCTTTTCTCTCCGCGATACTCGAGAAGAGGTTATCGCGGTATAACCTTTTGACGGCGCGACAAGGATAACCTCGCGGGTAGAGCGCCAAAAGTAACGAGAACCACTAAGCGGCTAAGCCACCACCATCAGAGCGACGCGTAACTAGGGGTGTGTAGGTGACACGGACGTCTCACCCGCTTCCACCAGCACTGCCACCTCCAACTACAACGCCGCCGCCGCCGCCGCCGACGTCGCCGCCGCTGGCGTCAGTCAGCTTTCTATCGATTTTCCGATACCTCGTGACCAACGTAGTTCGATGCGCGCAGCCGATACTTCGAGCATAAACATCGACTCGCGTCACCTGCGCCCGCCACGACCTCGACCCAGCGATATTAGCCAACTAACTAACGAGACTGCTCTCCTCTCGATTCGATTCGCGATCGTCGTCTGTCTCTAGTAAAGAAGCTGCTTGCGGGAAGCATCGCGAGTACACTGCGAGATCTTTCCTTGAGAGACACTTTGGACATTTTTCTTCAGGATGCAATTGCCTTCCTTGCGCGATTCATTACGATTCAAAGTCGTAAATTGCCGGCAAACTTGAGCCTTTCCCCCTCAAACGGAGTCGTTGACGTAACAGTTTTTCATTGTAACTTACTTTGCACTTTCTTCTCTTCTCTCGCCGAAAATCGGTCCCGCGATCGATGAGACTGTTCGAGGTTGATTGGTCGATCATCGAATCGATTCTACCCGATGCGGCCCGCAATTTTCATCGCGCGCGCGCGCGCGCGCGCAGTCCGACAGTCTTCGAAACCGCAGAAACCGATTATCCAGCTTCTTCTTCCACTTTAGGATCGAAACGTCGATACGCCGATAAGGTGCGCATCATCCTCCATGACTATTCCGAACTGTTTCCAAGATGTCGTCCTTCTCCCGTGGAGACTGCGAGAACGAACGATCTGCAAGATAACTTGATCGAGCGACACGGAATCCGCGCGCACACGTACACACACCGGCGTCCACAAAGGGGTGGCCGAGAGAAGAAGAGGGGTCGCTGACGATTGGTCGTGGTTGGCGTCGATACGGAGATCAATGGCCGCCCGCTATAGAAAGAGGGAGAGAGAGAGCGAGGGACTCTACGGCCGCGCGCTTTCGATCGATCGGCTTCGACGGCTTCGTTCGATGGCGCACGACCTCGGCGATGAAGGGAGACGGATCCTTGGCGAGACGACCGATCCTCGACTTCGATATCCGCGACTCGCCGATGCGAAACTCGCGCGCGCACGCTTAGAAGCGCGCCGCGCCACGATGCGCCGTCCTCCTTCCTCCTTCTCTTTCTCTCCCCTATCTCTTCGCACCCCTCGAAGCACCCGCTCCTCTCGACGTGGTCTTCGTGCTCCCGAATTCCGTCGCAGTTTGTCCCGAAACGCAAATTTCTTCCTGGAGAAATCGGCCGCTCTCCGGGCCTCTCCTCGAAGGATCGTCTCTCTCTTCTTCCTTCCCTTCTCGTCCCGCGATCTCGAGATGAAGAAGATACGGCAAGGATGCGCACGAGGTCAAATCGTGTGTGGTGTTGTTGGGAAACACGGAGAGAAAACGAGCGCGTCTCGCGCTCGCACGGAGTTGTGCGGAGTTGCGCAAATCGCGAATGCTACGCTACGCGAGAGCCTCCGACAGGAGGGTGCCGGTCTCGCTCTTTCTCCCTCGCTCTCTCTCCCGCTCTCTCTCTCTCTCTCTCGGGGCGAGACGGGGCCGACGAAGCTGAGGAGCGTACAAGAGGGGTGCGAGAGAGTGGACAGGCGGGCGGGGGGAGAGGGGCGGGGATCTCGCCACGGGGATCTGTAACGAACTCGATACGCAGGGGTCGCGAGGAGAGGAGACGAGTCAGTTTCGGGGGATGAAGGATGAAAGAGGACGCACAGGACGGAACGGGAACGAAGGCGAACGAGTCAGGGGTGGCCCAGGGACTACTCGACCGTATCCGGCACCCCCGAACAACGCGCGAGATATAGTTTCTCTCAATTAAGCGAGTCGGCTTCTGTCTCTAATGTATGGCTTCGCGTGCTTATTTTAGCTTTCCTTTTTTCGTCATTTTATTGATCGATAGTCCAATTTTGCTTGACCGTTTTTTATTCATCGAGCGGCGTCATCGATTCGTTTCTATTCGTTACACGTTTGATATCAGCGCATTATCAGCGCATTATATCGATCCGCCGATTGATTGACGTAGCTGTCACAATATCTGTCACGCTATCTTTCTATTATGTATTTGCGTGTTTGTTTAGCGGAAACTTATTTAATTATATTGCACATGTGTAAGAAGATGTAAACAAATTTTTTAATCGTGTAATCTCTTTGAATTTTTATGTAAATATTTTTATATAAATATTCTTTTTTTTTCAAAACTACTCTATGAATATTTATAGGAGGAAAAATTGCATCGATAAGTTGCATAAACATAAATGATAAAGCCCTCGTATTATCTTTTAATATCTCTTATCACTCTTAAATATAGCTTACAGCTTTTCCCTTCATTCTAGTTTCTTGAAATACTTTACATAAAAGAGCTTAATAGGGATTTTAAATAATATAAATAAAAAAAACTAAGATAAAATAATTATTAATACTAATCGATATTAATAATAAAAAGAACCATTAAAGTAAAAAATTTCTATTCAACTGTGGAAATAAGATATAAACGGAATGCGGATTTATACACTTATTAAAGGGCGGAATCTAGAACTGTATAAGTCATTGATGAAGGCGCTGGAAAATTATACGGTGCAAGAGTGATTCGCGGGCGCTTCGCATTGTTGCCCCGGACTGTTTGCTAAGTAGTTGCCAAGGAGTATAGTAGTACATACCTTGAAACAAGGAGACTTATGCCTGCGGGTTCGATCCGCGAGAGTGTGCGTCAGATACAACGCCGATGCGCCGCTCTACGACCGAGGTGGCCATTTACAATTCAATTCATCCGCGCAATTACAATACAGATGATTCACCTTCGATTCAATTCCACTTGCAACATTCTTTTGGAGGATCGCGACTTTGCTGCGACTCCAGATTCCGCGGCATCAAGTTCCCTAGAATGACAAGAATTTAGTATTATTTCAAGATTTAATTCGAAAAGTATTGCTTTCTCAAAAAGTAAATTAAAATTGTGTTTTAATTTATTTTCTGTTTTTCTCTATCATCTAAAATCGCAAGTTTCATTTATGTATACAAATTTCAATTAAATTCCAAGTATAATAAAAATATATTACATCGTAAAATATATATGTATAATTTAAAAATATATTAACTTATAATTAATATATTTATATTAGCTATAATAAATTAATAATAAAATAATATTGACCGTTGGTTTAAAATAATAATTAATATCGATGAACAGGGATGACCGACCAGCATTGACAAGGGAAGAGATTCGCTCCAAAAACCACTTCGCTGAGAGAGAAGCGATCGATCGCGCGATCGAGTATTTTTCAAGCGCTTTGGCGGCTTGATAAAATTTCGATAAACGCGCCAGCTGACACGTATTGCGAGTATCTCGATTCCGAGATTGAGATAAACTCGAGCGATAGAGAATGTAACGCATGTACGTGGGAGTCTTCGAATATCCTCCGTGGACGAAATCCATTTGAGTATCAACGACAAAGTAAAATCGATATCTCGGCGTTACCTTATATCCGGCGGTCGAGTCGAACAGAAAGAAACGGCGGATTAAAACGCAAGCGGATAAATTCGCCGCGTGATTAAAGCGCCGCGCCGGATTATTTCGATGCGAGAAAATAAATATTCAAAGGGGATGCGCGCGTGTAATATTCATACATCGAATATTATTGCCTCTGTAAAATCGCGCTCTTTATTTATTCCGAAACTTATTTTAGATTTTTTTTTATTTCAGTGTATATCTAATTGCTACTTGCGTATAAATTTACAAAAACAAATTGACGCGCCTAAAATATCCCCACGCACATGCATGTACAACACACTCACTTTTCTAACGAATATTTTAAAAATTATAGAAGATATTATGTAAATTATATAATAGAGTTTCCATATAAAATATACATATGTAAAAATGATTGTATTTTAAATTTCCTAAAATTCTGTTATCTATAACTTGTAAATTTAAGTTTGATTTTACACACATACCGTGCATGGAATAATTAATTTTATTTAGACATTGATAATATTAGGGCTCGCTAATGCCAAGATTTCACGGCCCTGGGGGGTAGTTTCTCGACACTGAAAGTGGGGATTCCCGCTGACGACAGAGCGAGGAGAAGGAGAGGGGTGACGGAGGGGGACAAGAGAGAGCTGCGATGTAACGTCGATATCGCGCTCTATACGAGGCGTCGCGACGCCGCGAGTGGGGCGCTCCGCGCGGCGCGGGGGCTCGAGGGGCGAAGGGGGGTAAGTTTCACATGAGTAAAATAATCGATAGCGGCGACCGATATGTATGTACCAGGCTGTATATACGCGCGCGCACATGCACTCGCGACCAACCCCCTGCACGTTTATGCTCGTGTGCGTGTGTGTGTGTGCGTACCGTGACACGCAGGCGCGCGTGTCGCACGAATTCACGCGCGTGAGATCGATGAACAGCGGCGGCATTATGTGGGCTTCGACGACGACATCGACTTTCTCGCGCAATCGTTGCTGTTGTTGTTGTTGTCGTTGTATATCGCAAAAATTTGCCATTTGCGTGATTTAAAAAACAGTTTCGAATCGAAGGAATGCGCGATGGAATTTCAACGATATCGAAATGAATCAGTCCTCTTGACACTTTTTCCTATTACTAAATTTAATCGGATATTTTTTGCACTCATCTTGAATTGATGTCAGAGTGTATCTATATGAACACGAAGTATCTACTTACTAAAATGGAAACATAAAAAATATATACATGTAAAACGTTGTAAAAGTGTAAATTTACTCGGCCTAAATATAGTTGCTTCAATCGCCAGATCTGTTCGTAAATAATAGCGTGCTCTTTTTAATGTTGCGACCCACTTTGCTATTTTACGATATTTTTACAATTTCCCCGAAATACCTGATAAATCGCGCTTTCTACGAGAAAATGAATTTTTCAAACAAATACATAAAAATAAGAATAAATAGATATATAAATAGATATATATATAATAAATAGAATTGCAGAGAAAGAGGGATAATTTTTCAATCGTATAATATATTCTTTTATAATTTATATGTCGCAAAATTAAAATTCATTAGAAACATATGATTTTTAAATTCAAGAATCAAGAAAAAAGTCGCGGTGATATAAGACGAGATTTTTTTCTCTATTCGACTTTGAGTGCAAAAATTTGTATCGATTAGCAACGGGCGATACAGCGAAATTCGATCCGCGCAAAAAGATCACCGCGAATAATTTTTGCGAATTAATGAGCTCTTGATGTATCGGTTTTCTCGCTCGTCGTCCCGCGGAATGCAATTAAATCGAAAGGGAGCCCGCGGCCTTCCTCGATATCGTGATATAATATGCAACGACCATTCCTCGGATTAATGCACTATTTCGCACGATGCTGCAATAAAGCGACATCTCGTTTAACGATATAGCTCGCTTTTTACAAGAATGTAACCCGCCAAACGTAGAACGCAGGTGCGTACTCGCGCGTTTTCCTTGTCGTCATCGAGAGCCATACTTTCTTTAGAAATCGATATCTATAATTATTTCATCACTCGCTTTGTGCATAGCATTACGCTCGCATTATGGGACTCTAGACTCGGTTAGACGTTCAAGAGAATTATTGTTAATTTTAAAAGTATTGCAACAAAAACCTCGTATAATTAATATATCATCTCTGTCATTTTTTCTTAAATTAAACAGATATATCTCACAACTCGAGAATATATAATTAAAAGTAACTAAATGTTGAAGATTAAAATTATATATTAAGAAAAATCGGTGACGTAATTATTGTAGAATTATATTTTTCATACTTTATTTCGATATATTTGAAAATAATATTAAAAAATAATCTAATAAACTAATATTTTAATACATGTATATTCAATATTGTTTAGATATATATGTGCATTCGAAATTGTATAGATATTAAAGATATAAATAGACAAAAAATATAAAACTATTCTCGATTGTATTAAAGATGTATCTCGTGGATTCTCTCCTTGGCCGATATTAGTTAGAGATTGTTACAAACATTTGTAGATTATAGACGTCAGACCGTCAGTATGAAAATGTAGATATGCTATTCCACGTAATTAACACAAACGACATACAGATGTATTCATTGCCGTAACTGGAGCAACGTATGCATACATACCTACATACGCGCATATACATATATATATATATATATATATATATATATATATATATATAATGCATAAGCGTTAATATATCAAAGACGTCAAAGCCTGTTTCCCTCTCTCTCTCTCTCTCTCTCTCCTTCTCTCTCTCTCTCTCTCTCTGTAATTTTTAAAACCTTTATTATAGTATATTCTTATATAAATACAAATATCAAAATAAAAGAAGAAAAATAATAAAAGAAATTATATATATTTTAGATTATTAAAAAAGATAGTTTTTGGCTTGCATAAGTTTGTATTACTCTCTTTCTCTCTATTTCATATTGTATTTATTTTGCTTCTTATTGTTAGTGATTATATATAAGAATATTATAATGATTAATTATTAATTTGTATAATTAAATCCGAACAGTAAATTAACAGAGAGAAGAAAGAGAATTATATATATTTAATTTATAATAAAAAATAATCTTTATTGATTTTACCGATAATTATACAAATGTAATTATTGACTCGCGTAGTTAAGCTCGAATATCTTTGGTATGAATGTGATTTATACTCTAGAGAAGAACATCGCTTCTTTCTATTCTGAAAATTTTTTATTTTAAAATTTCAATAATATATATGTAATATATATATTATTGATTATTATAATATATTAATAAAATCATCCAACTAAATCCACATTAACTTTTCACATACGTTCTAATATTGGGGAATTTCTCTCTCTAATTATATCCTAATATTAACTTATCGGAAATATCAGTACTTCTCGATTAATTAAATCATATTACTATACCTATAGGGTGCAATATATATAATTAAGTAAAATATATAATAGCTTTTATAATTCAATATAAACGCTGTTGATTTCATATTAAACGTTTAGACTGAAGAAAGACTACAAAACTTTGTTTCAGGCCTTTCTCTAAGTTTTCCAATTGACCTGCGAATTGTCGGGTCGCCGAAGAAGCAGTTGATCGGTTTTTTTGTTCTCTCTCTCTTTCTCTCATCAGCCAGTGGCCGACATGTGATCGCATGTGTGAGCGCGTATGATAGGGGCCGACAAGTTTAGGGCATTAACAGGGGAGTCGTGCAGCGGGAAATCCTCTTTGGATTCCCCCCCGTGATGGAGGAGCTCACCTGCCGCCAGGTGCGACTCCCAACTTCTTCGCCATCTGCATGAGGGGCCCCGTGCCATGACGCGGGGTTATTTCCTCTTTACTTTCCTGGATCGTGCGAGTGCGTGATTAATGCACGCGCAGTATATATCGTAAAACTTAGTACGACTATAGTTGCGGATATGTGTACGTCACCGGGGATGAGCATAATGATAACTAACTGGATATGTAAGGTTACTATCAAGTTAAATTTTTTTCTGAATGAACTTGAATAGAGAATAAAGTAAATAACAAAAAAACTCTACAAATATATACACGTATAATAGAATAATGATTGAAAAAATCATTTAGCTTTTCGTAAATATGAAAAAAAACGTACGAGTATATGGAGAATTTTTTTTTAATTTTAAATAAAGCGTTAAGATACACACACACAACACACACACACACAACATATCATAAAAAAATTCTAATTATAAATTATAATTAGAAAAATTATAATAATTAGAAAATTTAAAAATTTAAAATTTAAAATTTAAAATTAGAAAAATTTAAAATTTAAAATTAGAAAAATTATAAATTTAAGAAAAATAAAAAATTTAAAATTTAAAATTAGAAAAATTATAATAGAATATAATAGATTATATTTCTGTTATTCTAATTACAATAGAATATAATAGAAAAATTATAATAGAAAAATAAATCTGGCGCAGATTATTGAAAATAATTACACTTTTTTTAATTATAAAATAAAAAAAACATTTAAAAAATAAATTTAGTAATTTATGTTTTAAATATTTTTTGATTATAATGATTTCTCAAAAATATATACAGTATATCTTTTTCCATAATATATTTTATTGCACTCTATATTATGCTATTCTCTATATTTATATTTGCATAAATTTATTCACGTTATATCGTAAAATATTTTTTAAATATTGTACATTATAATTTTTTGTACACTTGCACATACAGGAGAGTTATTATATTTGTTATATTTTTTTATTATCAAATTTACGTGTCAATTGTCACCATTATAATGAATAACTCATAATTAATCATATTCAGCACCGATGGTAATGCTCATATCTTTGGAAACGATTTTTGTCTGGTGATACCATCGATTCGTATCCAAAATGACTGCAATTGAAAAGTACAATGTATTGATGTAAATTGTAAAAGATTGAAAATGAAATAGTTTTACGAATATTTTTAAAGATTAAATTAAAATTTGTTTTTAGTCAAGATATAATTAAAATTGATAAATATTTAATATCGATTTAGAGTGTAACAAAGATGCGGATAGCGTGCATGTTCTTTATTTATTATTAGTATTAAATGATAAATTTTCAATGCACACATTAAAATTGAACGCGACTTTTAATTAGAAGGCTGTATTTAACAATGAATTCTGCAATTAATTTGGTCATTACTTATATTAGCGTTCATCAAATGGCTTACTTATTTCTCCTGAATGCACGATTACTTCCAGTCTCTTGCAAGTATAGTGACATTCTCTTGGCGGTTCCAAAATCCACAATTTTTCACCTTTTATCTGTGCTTGCCAAGAGGGATGCTCTACATCATCCACCTTGGCAAGAAAATTTTATATTCTCAAAATATATGACTATGACTATAATTATATATACAAAATTTATACATTTAATATATCTATAAATATAAATATATTTATAAAAAGATAATTTTTGCAAAAATTAAAAAAAAATTGAATTAATATGTAAATATCTCTGATTGAATAATATATGTGTGTGTTGAAATAATATATGTGAGTGTGCTGAAATTACCTTATATATAATACGAAATTTATGAGATAATAATGTTTTTTTATTAAATATTGTCATCAAATAAATATTGCCATTTTATTAAATATTATTATTAATAAGGAAAATCTTATAATAGAACGTATCTTTCGTTAACAAAATTTTTGCAAATTATCAAATGAGAAAGATCTCCTAATAATTATTATTTTTTATTACAGACTTACATGCATCGGTGCACCGTAGCCATGACTTCCCATAAAAATCCAATCCGTTTTCTCACTTTCGGCAGTGGCTGGGAGAAAATATGGTCTTTGATAATGCTGACGCAATATTGCACCGATTTTCTCATCGCAGTTGCTCCTGAGAGGAAAAAAGAGAAGCAGATATATTTATGAAAAATTAAATATATAATTTTTTATTCTCTCATTTAAAAAAAATAATTTTGCCAAGTCAAGTTGGTCAGGTTAACGATACATTTTTTATCAAAAATTTTATGTGAATAGAGTTTTACGATTATTGTGTACGTTGTTATAAATATAACTTTTTCTGTAAGCTTAGTTTTTGAATGGAATTGTACGTGTGTATTAATGATTTAAAAAAATATCGGAAAATACATTATATTCTCGTTAATAAAATATATATGATTTTTCAAGCATCAAAATTTGAATTTGTTTTTTTTTACTTGTATGAAAAAATGAATATCCAATTAATATTAACGCAATTATTTTTTTCTCTTATTTTTTGCATTTTGATAGATATCTTAAGTAATAAATAAAAAAGATAATTAATGTAAAGTTATTTGAAACAAAAAGAATTATTCAGAAAATAAAAACAAAATAAGCATTTATATATATATACTTATCTCGATAATTTTATTAATATTTAATAAATGGGATATCTTGGAATTACAATCGCGCGGAATTACAATCGCGCGGAATTACAATATCTTGGAATTACAATCGCGCGGAGTTCACTTGACAAAACTGTCACTTTTGATGCGATATATTTTGTATATACCTGTAATATTATGATTGCCCGATATTTTTCTCGGTATCTTTGAAACTAGACGTGTATTTGCAAGCAAATTTATTCTGAATAACTTAATTTCTCGATTGTTATTAATACTTATTCTAATATTACCTGAGAGAAGCTACGGTTGCGTGGAGAGTTTACTTGATGAAACTGTCATAACTTTGCACTATCGATGTGATGTATTATACTTATGCGTAATAAAATTATCACTCCCGATGTTTTTCGACACTCCCGACACTTTTCTCGACGTTACCGATATATTACACGTTTATTTATACCGATTAATAAATTATTTACATACGATTAATAATTATAACCTAAAATCTTTGATGTAACGAGACAAGTGCGCGATATACATATTTAAAATCGTTTCGTGATACAATTATAATACTATGATAATAATTATAGCGATAGTTATTATAAATTGATTCCGTTTTTTCGACACTCACGATACTGATTCACATTCGATCGATTATATCTTCGCCACAAGTATTTCGACGCCACTAATAATTGCGCGGGAAGACCATTAAATATCTCAATTTCCGTTCTGTTCCGTTCGGCTAGGAATTTTGTATTATACATGCGAATTAAATATAGCTGTCATCCATTTATGCCAATTATCAATGATACTGAAATGATACTGAGCGAGGAAAAAAGGATATTCAAATATATTATTATATAATATAAAATATATATAATATATAATATATATAAAATGTATATAATATATAATATAAAATGTTATTGTGTCACGTATCTTTAAATGGATCTCTCTCTCTTTCTCCCCTTCTCCCCCCCTCTCTCTCTCTCTCCCTGTAACAATTCTTAACGTATGTTATAAATAAAGGGGTCGAAAATTCCTTCCCTTCTTCTTCGCGTATTGTAAACATTCTTTCAAATAATTTTTGCTCAGTATTATTTCGACTATCGTCAGATTTACTCGGAACTTTTCGCAGTTTCCATTCATGTTATACACGATCTATACATTATCAAGAGTAATAAATTTAATCTAACGAATATTATAACGTGATTATTAATAACAGTGACGGAAATTATTCTTTGTTCGATATACATGCGCGTAATGTCACTTTTATATGATATATACATATGCGTTCGATATAATATAATAATATAATAAATTTTACCTCGTTGCGATGTATTATATTAGACGGAGCTTTAATCATTGTTCGCGCTACCGTGTATTGTAAACAAAGCAAGAGCCGTGTTCGAGAATTTCTCCTCTCCTTCCTCATATTTATATATCTACATAAACTTTCTCGCAAGTACTTTTTAGTATCATCGCGACGTTCGTTCCGAAATTTTCGCAATTTTCACGCGATCTGTGTCAAAAATGACAAATCAATTATCTAATAAATTAATTGGTTCACGCGATTGTTAAACTAGTGATAAAAATTATCCGCGTCCTTTTCGCATTTAATAAGAACACGCCCGAGTATTTCACACCCTACGGTTGGCACGAATGAATGACGATAATTTTTAATTCGTGTAGTACAAATGGAATCGTGGAATCGGACCACTGTTCGGAACGGAAGTGAAGTTGTCTCCGCGTCCATAATGTATTTCGTGCGATTATTCACGACGCTTCTTGTGCAAACATAATCGGGATCGATCATCGTCCATCGTAATTAATATACCGTGATCGTTAACCAGAATTATATTGTGGTTCGATATTAAATTACTTATGTTGTCAAGGATTGAAGTCGAGTAAGAATAAATATCATATCCGGTATCAAAAGACCGAGAGAATTATCAGGTATTATGTTTTATCGTACAAGTGCAAAAATATTTCAAAATTCTGCTCAATCATAACACTATCGTAAAATTATCGAGAATAAATATTGCAAATAAGCAAGTAAAACAAATATCGGGCCATTGTGTATTATACGTATCTTCCTACAATCGTAAAAATTTGCCAAGTAAATCTCGCGATTTCGAATTCATTATGTCGAACTTGTGGCGACAAATATTTCCGTCAATTTTATTAAAACATTAATGATACGCAATTAAAGATATCTAAGGAGTACGGAAGATCGATATTAAAATGTACGCGACGCTACAGTTGTTTCTGGAAAACTGTTTCCTTGCGCGATATCTTTTAGTTTTTTATCCGCATTCCCGAACTTTTTTCACGCGTGACGTAGGCGTGACGTCACGCGTCACGCGCTTCCCCCACTTTCCTCGCGCGCCCTTCACGGCAGTTCGCTAGCGTATCTCTTGCCGAAATCACGTCGTAGTAATAATAAATTATTAGTGTGCGTGCCGCGTTAAAACGATGAGCCGAATTCCGCGTACGTTGATTAGAAATATCATCGCGATCGATAACTCGATATATCCGTAAATATCGCGTATCATTTAATGAACGAAATATTCGTCAAAATTGAGTTATATCGCGGAAGATAAAGGTTACGTTTCGCGAGTGGCGCAGTGACGCGCGATTTGAATTTTTTCCTTTTATTCCGTCGCGCATCGTCGAGATTATGTAAAATAATTATATTATAATAAATAATAATAATTATATAATTTAAAAATTCGCAAAAAAAGTGCGCGGGTGCGTAATAAATATGGTGCCGGTAGTGCCGTGAATATTAACGAGCGAGTGTTGTGATAATGAAGGGAATTTCGTCCCCCGAAAGACAGTAATTCCGATCAATGACGTCATTGCAACTGGTGAGTATTTGTCATATATTTTTGCGACGAAAATTGTTGGTTTAATCGACAATATGATATAATTGCGTTTGTGTAATTTTGCGCTTTGACATTCGCCTCGCGTTCTCGATGAATTAAAAATGATGGGAAATAAAAAATTACGAATATCATCCGAATAAAATGTTATTTATTTCAATCTTGTTTCTATTAATTGTATCGTTATTTTAAATTAATATTTTCAATAATTATGCTTGCAGGCCGTTCTACAGGGGAATGCTGCAACAGCGATGAGCGAGTGATCGGTGAGTGAATTTATATTTTATATTTACATTTGCACAACTAATTATTTTGTCCGCAATTTTTTTATATCGTTGCAAATGTAACAAATTTTCGTCAATGAAATCAGTAATTATTATAAAATTGTTTAAAAATGAATGAAATGATGAATATTTATTTTTTTATAAATATTGTAGATCATTAAAATTCTTTATTAATTTGTTAAAATTGAAAAAAATTTATTATTCCATCCTCTATTTCTTTGTAACTTTTAAATTTTTATTTATTATTTCCTAATTACTGGTTTCAAGGAAAATATTTTATTGACGTTTTATTTTAATTTATCGATATTATCTTAATGTTTTATCACATATTGGCAAATCAATATCATTATCGTATTTATTCCGTTCAATTTAATTTCGTCCGATATGTGAAATTAAAATCGAGCCACACATTTAGCGTTAATCCTTGGATTCATAATGCCATCAATAAAAATGTGCAAAAATTTAAATTCCATTGATATAAATAGAAAAATGACTTTAATTCTTTTGTATTGATTATGGTCGAAGAAAAAATAGTTTAAAGTAGTTTTTTTTAAATTGTCTAAAAAAAAAATCATTTGGGAGATTGAAAATTTATGTGAATATCATAAGAAAATATTGCAAAATCTCAAAGGTCTGTTTTTATTTATCCAAGGATTAATTGTTACTTTTCTAAATTACTTACCACCCAACATACCAAGGCTCTGTGCCCTTTTCCATTGTGGCTCGACTTGCGTTCATGTCGAAGACATCCTGTAGATTCTTAAATTCCGTCTTGTATGGGAAAAATTGGCAATTTGCTTCCTTTTTGTAATATAGCGTTTTAAAAAATGAGAAAGAAAATACTTTAGACGCCGTCCAATTTGCCATAGCATCGTTTATCACCACTGGTTTCCCTGAATACGCGTAGCTGATCACAAATAAAGTGTAGTCGTGAAGAAAAGTATTAGTCGCGAAATTAATTAGTACGAAAATAATCACTAACACACACATGCGCGAATGCGCGTATAAATAAAATTCCTTATAAAAAAAGTAGTAAAATAAATCAGATGCATATAAACCAAATTAAATCAATTTTTAGAAAATATTAATGACGTTAATATAATTAAAATAATTATTATTACGTAGACGAATTCTTTTAAATAGTTTAAAAGCAACCTGAATTAATTAATAATAAATTCTTAATATATTTGAGTATTTTTATAAATCAATAAATACGTTAAAAACAGATAGATTTTTGTAAATAATAAATGTTATCTTTAGAAAAATTTTGGCACATTGCTGTTATTATTGTTAATAAATTAATCGGTTAAAAATAAATGGCTTTCATTTCAAAGTGTTACTGAGATGAAATAATTTTTAAAATGAGATAAAATTACGTAAAAATTACTGGTTATACCGTTGCTCAAAGATCGTTGGATCAACGGCGGAAAGCTTGTCAACCTGTTGAATGTCCTGGCAGATCGAACAATCTTCTGGCGGTCGGAAAACTTTTTGCGTAAACCAGGGCATCGTTATCAAACACTAAAACAATGATTATCTAACTTGCTGAAATTTGAATAAGCATGACAACGAAATATAATTCTTAAAATAAAATTTTTCATTTAATTCAAACTTTAATTCTCAATCGAATTTCGAAGAGATTTCAGATGATTATCTTAATTTATTTATATTATAAATGAAGAATGATACTGTTATAATTCGTAAATTATAATAGGACTTGTAATATCAAATGGAAAAATTATATTTACAGATATAACTTGGAGAATTTTTATTATAAAAGATACGCGTATGTGTGTGTGTACATGTGTAGCATGGAAATGTGAAATATCAGATAATGTGAAGTTTTTCTCACCTTATTATGTCGATATGTCTGAATGCGATTCTGAACGACTTGCACCGTTATCCATGTGATCAGCAAAATCCACAGGTGCCTCGCGCGAAGTTTCATTGGTTTCATTGTTTTTGTTGGTTTTAATCGCGAATGGACTCGAAGCAATCTCCATGCTTTAATTGAAGGCCTCATCTCGTTCATTTTTCCCAATATTGCGCGCAATTCCTTCTTCGCGAAGTCTACGGATTTTTTGGGGCAGTCTGCGACGATCTCATTATCATTTGCCATAACGAAGATTCAACAATTCTGATAATCATTGGAAAAATTAATCATACGCGAGTCGCGAAGCGCAGATTGTTCCTTGAATCTTAATTTATTTAACATTAATTTTAATAGTTTTCTAATACAGATCTAATCGATTTATACAGTTAGTTATTTACAATACGTTAATTTAATTAGTTTAAACATTTAAGAAAAGAAATTATAATATACCTTGTTGCTTCGAATAAAATTGAAACACTCCAACTCGCGCTTAAACGATGTGTCCACGATACTTGCAGCCTAAATATTTTTTTTTTTTTTACGCAATTATAACAATTACGATTATTCCGGAAGTACCGATACTCTTGATGGCCGGTGTAAAACTGCGAACAGGATCCTTACCTACTGCTCCAGTGAGCCAAGAATCCCCTCTCGTATTCGCCTCGCATGGGGGTGGAACGATAGCGAGTGATTTGTTCACACGGGTGTGAAACGAGAATCGGTGTCCACGATACGAACCACCGATTGGTTTCGATCGAATCTGTTTAAAGCGATAGAGGAAGCAGTTATTTCGCCAATGTTTAACCCGCTTCTCTCTTATTCAATTCTACTTTTACAAGAAATTCTGGAATTTCTAGAAATTTTGTTGAACGTTCATTTATTTGGTGCAGAAAGATATTTAAAAAAATCTAAGCAATAAATTTGTCTTTACTTAATTTCACTTATGATAAAAGTAAATAAAAATTTAATGCAAAGGAATTTAAAAAGAATTAGAAATAATAAGTAGAGAAATAATAAAAAGATCGAATTTAAAAGGAAAGATTAATCTCGCCGATTAATTAATATCGTTATCGTTCTGGCTGGGCGATCAAAATTTATCTGGGAGATAGAGGAAGAAAGAAAGAAAGAAAAAAATATTAAGTCTAATGGAATTATGGGATATAAATGTGACGCGTTTCATGGGGAATATGACGTGGGCGAGACGCCTCTTATCTCGGAGTGCAGCTGGTCCTGCTCATCGAAGTGTATAGACTTCGCCGACTTAAAATACGATCGACCTACTTCACATTATTGCTTATACTTTGCAACTTTCCGAACGACACAGAAACTTCACTTACTCGCAAAAAATTCCGCAGAAAAATATTTGCTTTATTCATATACATACATACATATATATATATATATATATATATATATATATATATATGTATATGTGTGTGTATGTGTAAGAAAAGAAATATATTTATGTACTTTAAAAAATACTTTTATTGAGTATTTATTTTCTTATTTCATAAAAAGAAAAATTAAAAGAGAGTTTATAAATTACAGTAAATTAATGTATAAAATATTCTTATAGAATATTTCTATATAACTTTTATACATTAATTTACTGTAATTTATAAACTCTCTTTTAATTTTTCTTTTTATGAAATAAGAAAATAAATACTCAATCAAAGTATTTTTAAAGTAAAAAATGGCATTCATAAAATATTTATTTATGTAATACATGTTTTTACAATTTTTAATTCAATAATGTGGACAAATTTTATTGCGCGTTCCTTCAGTTTGCGTCCCGAAAGTTTTAACTATAGAAACACGTCGTAGATTTATCTATCGGTCTGGCCGTACTTCGATGAAACTTTTCTTCGAAATTCGTTTTTCCGCACACGTGGAGATGGGACATGCGAAACAATTTCTATGCGATTGGAAACAAGCGAGTGAGATTCGCCTGATCGGGCGATACGAACGAGATGAGATTACATGTGAGGAACGGATTTTACAATTGCAAATTGTCAATCCGCACGGCAATTCGCGTCTTAATTAACAATTAGCCCCGCGCCGAACTCGTTCCGTACGCGAGTTCGCCTTTTATGGCACACAACTGAATAAAAAACCGCGCATCTGCCCTTACGTCTTTTTCTCTTTATTTTTTTCTCGTGCAAAAAGTGCGCGATGAGCAATTCGCTCGCGAATTTCGTTATCTCGGCGACGAGGGTACTCGCCCGGACACGCAATAAAAATCGCAATCGAAGGGACGAAAGTCAAAAATGCGATTACGTGCCCTCTCTGCGAACATTTAATCCCTTAGACTGCGCTCGTCTCTTCGGTTTCTGACGAAAATACATATTTCCCCAACGAGCTTCAATCATTTAAGCACACAATTCTTTGGCGAATTTTTTAGCTATTTTTCATTCTATTTAGTTTAAAAGCTAGAAACTTTTTCTATACATTTCGTATTCATTGTAGTCGTTTATTAAAAAGAAACGATTAAGATCAACTTTTGTTAAAAAATACCAGGAATTTATTTCGAAAATAAAAAATATTAAAATATTAAAAAAATGCAAATCTTTATAAATAAATGTGTTTTTCCTTTTTTATTTATAATAAATGCTGTATAGGAGGATAGGAGACAAGAAAGATTGGAGTATATAAAGAGACGTACACATACGTGTCAGCGCAATTTAATTTTTTAATTGTTGTCAGTCGGATTTGAAATACACTAGTCGATTTTTATTATAATTATTATTGTATATACGTGAAACTCTTTCGAGAGGTATAAATAATACAACGATAAAAGAATGACAATATATGCTGCCTTTTCTTTTTTTTTCACACAATCGTCTCTTAAAAATTATACATATTACAATTCGCCTGAGTATTGCATACTCAATCGAATTGCGCGTGAAATACATGAATAAAATTATAGCGATAATTTTTAACTTAGCGAGTTTTTCCGGGGGATGAGGCGAGGGAGAGGTTTATTTTCTCTTTCTTTTTTTCAATCTTGCAATTTTTTGCTTCTCTGTTATCAGAAGCATAAAACTATATCGATAATAATAATGATAGATCGATCGATGACAGCTGAGATTAATCCTGACATTTAATTAAAACACATCGACAATCAGGACACAATATCCTATAATAACGATTCTTTACGATATCTACTACTATACAAGGGCGCTATAGAACACATAACGTCATCAACTGTACATTTACGTCAATTAAAATACTCGAAATCATCTAGTTGTATTAAAAACAATTCATATTTCATTAGTTTTTTAAAAATATGTAAATCTTGGAATTTTTTAATTTTTTGGTCTGTGATTTTCGGAATCTTTATTTTCTCAAAACTTATATGTAGAGATTTTGTAAAAATTTTAAAGTTTTGTTAAAAATTTTCAAATCTAAAAATTCTTAATTTACACATTTTTGTGTGTAAATTAGATTTTTTCGAACTTAATGTACTGTCGATTTAAAGATTGAGATCAAATTTGGAGATTTATAAATTTTGAATGATTTTATATTTATATTTTATAAATTTTTTTATATTCCATGTATCTCTTCAAAATATTTTCAATCTATTCTCGATCTTAAAAATTGATGAATCTCGAGCATTTTAATTCTTGAATTCTTGTTTTATATTTGTATAACATAATTATAATGATAATTTGCGTCGCAAGAAGATATTGTGCGATATTTTTCTTGACGACCATAATAAATATAACGTACAATCTATATATATATATGACTATGGAAGATGGATGATCCTGATTATCGTGTGTATTCTTTCAAATTCGCGTACAATTAATCCTCTCCCTCCGCATCCCTGCGCATCATCGCCTGTTTCAATTAATGCTAAACGCGTGATGGGAAGGGGGAGGGTGAAGGTTTTCTAATACATCTAAGATGCACACCCATGCTTATTTAATGCTCCGTTAATTTAAATACGTATGCAGCACAGTAGACTATCATTTCTTCTATTCGTTAATGCGCGTGTTACATGTGTGTAATGGTATGTGTGTCGGTACGATTTTTTTTTTATCTTCGCCCCTTTCCTCCATCCTTCTCTTTTTCTTCTCGTTTTCTCTTTGAGCTTAAGTGACCCCGGATCGGATCGTGTGTGTCGAGCTATTTAAAAATCATTCTTCTTATGTCGCAATTTTTTTTATCTTAAATCGACAATGCATTGATCGAGGCCGGCAGCCTTTTTATGTATCGCATATAAGAATCCTTATTAGATACCAGACGAGATATATACGGTCCTTCGTCCTGTCTGTTCATGTTTAGTGTCTAAAATAGTGATCGAAATCGGTATAATCTCCGCAAGATCAGATTTCCTCCGTAATAGAAAATGATCTCTGCGATCTCTTATTCGAAACGTTGGCAAATCTATCCGTTATTTATAACATTGGAAATTGAGTCAACTCTTCGAGATTACGACGATCGCGATTCTTCTAATCTTTAATTCCGATCCAGGCTCCAAGGAAAAGTGATAATGATCGCTCAGGACTTGTTCTTTTTTTTTTCTTTTCTTTTAATGCTATCAGTCTTTCAAACCGCCAGCGATTGACAGCTATCGCAATCGGTAGATGTATGGAATGAGTCGATCGAAAAAAAAAAAAAAAAAAAACGGAACGTTGTAGCTCGAAACGTGTTATTTTGTGAAAAATGTGTGGAAAGAAAATGTAGAAAAAATCCGGATAAAAAACAGATAATTTTTCTGTTGGAAAAATTCCTGCAAACATTTAAATGTTCCTCTTTTTTTTAGGCCGACGATTTCTTGAGCGGAATTGATCAGAGTTCCGCGCGATCTTCGATGTAATTATTTAAATAAAAAATAATACTAATTATTTTCTACAAACGGCTGCGTGCTTGGTGTCGAAACTCGAAGCGACATATATAATTGCGATAGACGTTCGCGGCTTAATTAATTAGGTCGTTATTTCGAGAGATGTCAGAAATCGACATCGCGCGGAACTCAACTTTGATTCCTCCCCGCGCGATTAAAGTTTGCTGAAATAACAAGAATCACACACAGGCAATCGAATCGATACGTATGGCTGAATGATCCTGAGAAATAGATAGGTGAAAGAAATAGATATCGATGTCCCAAATTTGTCAAAATCGATGGGGACAAATTTGGGAATAATTTGGACAATTTATGCGAAAAATTGTATCTCATCTTTTGTTATAAATACATTTGAACATCATGTTTTACTGACAATTATTAATGTGAATTAATTTGATAATGAAATTTCCAAATTAAAAAATTTTTCCGAAAATTACCAAAATATATAAACGACAAATGTTTCTTAAATTTCATAATATTATTGTTATAAAAGTTACATAATAACTCATAAGATATATTTTTTAAATAATAATAACAAAAAAATTTGTAACAATTAAAATTGAAAGAGAAATATAAGATGAGATACTGCGCATATCACCTTTTTTTCTTGCTAGAAATCGATATTAAAATTTAATCGCATTGAGAAACGAGCGTACAAAAATGGACTATTTTGCTCATGAAGTTCCATAAGAACTACAGGCAACATTGAATCGCAATATTTACAATCGATGAGATTATCGAAGATAAAACGATTATGCGTATATAATATACATGAATAAAACATGTATCCTCATGATAATAATTTTGCACTCGATAATAATGATAGATGTGATGATGAAACAAAGTTTTCTCTGTTAAACACTACATACAAGGTATCCGAAATGTCTAAAAAAAAATTTTATCTACGCTAAAAAAAAATATATATATATATATATATATATATATTTTTATTGCGTTCTTGATAATAATTTAAAAATAATATCGCAAAAAGTGGATACGACTGTCCGAGACGTTCTGCATAAGCATTAGGAAAAGTGCGAAATAATTATAAGATTCTTGTGTTGCATAAACTCGAAGAATTATTGTTCTGTATGAACACAGGATATCGTTCTTCCTAAACGGTTTATACAAACGTGACTTTACGTGCTAAATGAGCACTTGCAGTCGCAAGGCCCAACAATCGGATTCTTTTCGGACGAGACGTAGCAGTGAGATAAACAATTGTTAAATTCACTTTTGTCTGCCGTTTTTACATCGTGGTTGTTCAATAGGCGGTCGACATAGCTTCTGGCTATAATTATGCGCCGATGAAACGATATTATTCGGGTTTAACAGGAATTTTTAAACGCTGTCTGCAAGTAACTCCCACTTTCTCTCGTAGTTTTTATGCCGAGTGTGCAATAATAATCGCGCTCAATAGAGCCGAAAATAGATGTGACAATGAAACAATATTCTTTCTTGTAGCTCGAGTGTTAAAACTTTCTCTGTTATTTCTTAAAACGTTATCTCTTTTAATAATCTTTTAATTGACTGAGTTTGCGGTTACTATTTATTTTTTTACAAAGTTTTGAGACTTTTTTATATATTTTTTGCATTTAATTTTGGGCATTAAAGTGTTTAACAAGTTTTCTTTAACCGTTTTCTCTATAAATAACATAATAATATAATTATATATTAATTATTACTGCCATGGATTCGGCGAAGTATATATTTGATAGTTTGTATATATTATATTATATGCGTGTATATGTATATATGTGTGCGGTTGTCAACAACTCAATATTATATAAAGTATATAATACGTACTTAATAACACCCGTTGACTTCTTAGAGATCTCAATATACTATATTTGATACATAATATATCAACTTTTTTTCTAGCATTGCACGTGCAATGTAATGGTTAAGTATATATCATCATTCAATAGTTACAGTCGACTGTCAGTTTAAAAATATCCGATTGTTAGGTCTTTTCGCGAGAGAGATTGAATTCGTATAATGTAATAATACGAAGATGCCAAAAAATGCGCTAGTGTTGTCTTCACCTTTTTTTCGAGGCCTGGCCTTTCCAAATCGAAAGGAGATTACCCCTATTAAATACTAAATACTTAATCCGACAGTGATATCGTGTTGTGGAAAATTAGGTCGTCCCCTCTTTTCTCAATTTCTACGCGATGTGTGGTTAAAAATAAAAAGCATTAATGATAAGAGAAGTTTAATTAAATGCAATTCTATAATAGATTTACGTATAATTAATTTCGATTGTAAATTAGAAATATGTGTAAGAGTCATACTCAAGAATGGATGTAGTAAAATAAATATAATAAAAAAATTAGGTATAATAAAACTTTTGAATATGTAAAGATAATATCAAACTTTGAGATTTTTAAATTTGTTTTTTTTTTGTAAATTGCTTAATTATAATTTAAAAAAATTTAATTGAGATTTATAAATATATTGTGAAAAATTGACTATAGTTAAGTAAATTGAATCATATGCATTATGATTTTGCAAAGATTAAGTAAAGCGAAGAAAAAATTAATCCATTGATACCATTGCCGGTTTAAAAGTGATAAATTATCGTGTCATTCATCACATATTCGTATAAATTCTACATTTTTATGACGCTTTTTATCCAACCCTGTAGAACTACCCTTTTCTCTCTCTCTCTTTTTCATTACTCGTTAAACATTTCACTCGAAATACTCGACGTTCATATTCTTATAAAATCGCCGGGACATTGTTCTGTATACGTGTCCTCAAAAGTTGCCTCCGCCTCCTCTTTTCATCCCTTTCTTTCTATATCTTCATTCCTTTGTATTTCGTAGAAAATTATAAACGCCGGAGAGTTACGCGGGATACAGTAGTATACACACAAAGAATGAAAAGCGGATATCAAAACCTCGGTTTAGCTATCGATCAATCGATCAATCGGTAAAACTCTATTGCTGTAATCTTGACACTCGCGTTACTCGAGGGGAAAAATCTCGTCCTACTTTCGAGTGCGAATTTTAATTGAATTTTTAAAAAGCCTCGAAGCACATTAGATTAAATGTATCTTTTATATATTATATAAAGATAATATTTAACGTATTACTTTTGCTAATAAATAAATATATAATCATATAAATATATAATAATAAATGAATAATTATTAATATTAAATATAAAAATAGTGAACAATCATTCATAATTGAATCACTATTTTGAAATTTATCAACTCAATCTGAATGACGAGAAATCAATGTAAAATGCATACAATATTTATAACATCGTAATTATTTATCACGAGTCCATAAATATCGCTTGAATTGGGACTTGTTATTCATATTCGCATCAATTAATCTCCTCGACGGCGACGATGGGCGCTATTGAGACGTCTAGAACGCGACTCTCGCGCACGTGGACTTTGCAGCAAGATGTAGTATCAAAATTCATAGAAACGACGAGGTCCATTCATCGCATGCATCTTAATCGCAAGTATGCGGTATAAAATTCTACAATTCTACAAAAACATGAGGTCCAAAAATTGCGCGCGACTGAGGAGACAAATATATGCGAGATTAGCACATTGATTTCCTATCACAATAAACATATTTGTATTTATATTGTATATATTTATCCTTTTTTTCGACATTCGAATGCGCACGAGATTTTTGAATTATTGAATCAATCAATAAGATTTCGAAAAATATTTTTATATCTGTAATTAAATGTTAATAATGACTTTCAATTGTATTGTGATTGATAATCTTTTAAGATTATGATATATTCTTGCACGGAAAATTTTTATTTAAAACTCCACAACTTTTTAAAAAATTGCGATTATCATTTAAACAGAGTTCATATTCTATAATTATAAAAAAATATTTTGTTAAATTAGCATTTATGGATTTTTGTTTGATTTTTTGCACATAAAAATTTTCCAGTATTTTCAAAGTATATCAAATTCAAGCATGTAAAGTTGGAGAGCTTTCAAAATTCGTGTGACTTAAAATCTTAGAAAAGTAGAAAACTTTGACAAAGAACGTTTGCTTTCTCGAATTATGTCAAGGAGAGAAAGGATTCGAGTAAAGATATACGAGCAATGAGTGCCGATGCGATCGATCGACCTCGAGACCGCATCGCGTCTCGCTGTCAAATGGTCCAAAATCTTCTAAGGATCACGCCAAGTATCGGTATAATAATACGTGGCACTTGCTAAAAATCACGCTGTGTTATCACGTCGCAACGGATCTGCTAACCAGTCCGAGCGAGTGATAAGCTCGAAGGTTCCTTTTCTCTCTCATCTAATCAGAGAGAGACATCAGTCAGCTCGTTCGAGAGTATGATTTCACGATTTTTTTTTCAACTTGCGCACAACATGCGACATCCGCCCGTCGTCCGAGATGGAAATGATCGGTATGGAGTTGCCCGGTGATGTTTACTGGATATTGCTTTTCAGAGTATGTCCAGATTGTTTGTTCGGCAACTTAATTTAGTCGAACGAAAAAATCGGAAAAATGAAAGCAAAGCGACAGAGATGATGAATCACATGAAAGGATTGCATAAAAGAAAGTAATCGTAGTGTATTGTTTAGAAATTGTTAAAATCTGTTTTATAGCTCAAAATAAGGGAAATATATTTCGAATAATATCTTAAAACTAAAATGTACAAGAATTTTCGAATAAAGAATACACGGTAAATATATAAGAATAATAAATTAAACAGGTTTACTCTTTGTAAAGTTTGATCCGTTTTTTTTAATTCTAAAAAGTAAATATTGATTTTTTTCTAGATACAACGCGTCTAAAAAGTATATATAAACTTATATCAAATAATTATAATAATTGTCGAATTATTTTCGCGAATAATACGTATATGTCTTTAAGTAAAAAATTTTTAATATGTTAAAAATGATTCAAATGATACAAATATAATAAGAAGTAAAAGAAGACTAGGAACCAAAGACGCAAATAATGGTGCGTGATAGTAATAATATATTATAGTAGAAACTTTATAAAGTTGTTCCATTTACGTACAATAAAGTGTGCTGTCGACGTTTCTACCCTGCTTTGGATTCTTTTCAAAATCAAATAATATCATGTTTTTCCTATTCGACTTTGAAAAGGACTTCAACATATATTTTTGCGCTTCTTATTGTATGTAAGTGGAACAATTTTACAAAGTTTTCATCATAATATATTATTACTACCACGCATCATTGCTTGCGTCTTTGGTTCCTAGCCTTCTTTTTTACTTCTTATTAGATATATCTTTCTCTAAAAATTTATGTAATATAATTTTTATCGAATAAAATCTTTATAGAAAATTTGTCGTGCGGTAAATATAAAAATACTGTACAAAAATTAAATTAGAAGAAATAAAAACTTCACTTCTCTACAAGTTCACACCAGCATTTCCATTTCCATACGTTACGGATGGTACGGTTGAAATTTCTCAGCGCTCAATTCCCCTCGAGAACATCGCCACGGAATAAAGTGCGTAGTATGTGATAGAATAACGCTTTTTTATACAATCGTCCTAACGACAATCGCCCTTCTTGACAGAATCAGATAATCTCGTCGTGTGAAAATTATTAATTCAACATTAATTAACGATTAATGATAATCTGAATCTTCAGAAACTGAAATTCCTATTATTGCATTATTAGGATGTCAGTTTTTATATTAAAATATAATTCAAAACACATTTATATATATATAGTTTAATCATTGTTATATCGAAATTATAATGTGACTTTTTATTTTTTCAATTTCTTTTCTTTTTATTATATTATAATACATATATATTATATTAATATAATATAATACATATAATATATATTATATTATATTATATATAATATATATTTAAATATTATAATAATAATTATATAATTATTATATTATTATATTATAATATAATAATTATATATTATCATGTTATAATATAATATATAATATAATATAATCATTTTAAAATAGCGACTTTTTACTCTGCTGTCATGTTTTCGCATCCTCGTTTGATTTCTTTGCGCGATCAAAAACGTAATTTCGTCGTGAAATCAATGTTAATAATAATGATTGTTTTAAAGAAGATCGACACGACGAGAAAGATTGATTATAGATAGACGATCGTCGTTTGGCATGATTTTTACGGAGAGAAGCTATTGTTCCATGTGTGTTTCTCTCTCTAATCAACTGTCGTAATATTATTTTAAGAAATAGAGAACAGGGATATATTTTATATCTATAATATGTATATCGACTAATTAATATGCCACCTCTCGTAACCATCGAATAACGTTAACATAATCTCTTTCTCTCTCGTTTTCTCTCTTTCTCTCGGTCTCTCGTTCTCTCTCTCTCTCTCTCTCACTCTCTCTCTCTCTCTCTCTCTTGTTATAATCGCATGCGATATTGTGGCTGCCGCACGTGTTCATGGGCTCGACGTACATTGGTCTCGCGCTTGCTCGCTAATTATACCTACGGTAATTGTGTCATTAGCAATAGTAATGGTTCTCGGGCCTGATCGATCGCGGATTGCGTTCCAGGACAAAATGTCAAGATTCATAATTATCACGCCACATGAGCTCGCGTCCTAACATATAGTATTAATAAATTATCAACTGCATATTAATAGAATATTGATAATGTTACATTAATTTGTTGAGATTAATTAATTCGTTAATTTTCACATTTTATACTTTGGTAATTTATACATACATTTCATTTATCATCCAGATTTTGTCTAGAATGTTTTTTTACGTGGAATTTTTGAATTATTAGGAAAAGCAGAATGTATGATATAGTTTCTATTAATGAAATTTAAAATCTCGTTATGATAAAAAATATCATACTTATAAAATAAAACATATGTAAAATGTACGAAATAATAAAATATGTTTTTCCTCTCTTTTAATAAAATATATTATTTAAATTTCTATACCGAGAATAATTTAAATTATATTTGCCTATTTTTTTCCTTTTTTTTTTTTTAATATAAGCGAGATCATAATACACATAATCGCGCGCACGTGGTTACTCGACGATATAACAGGACTTGATGAGAGAGACGAGCTCACGTATACGCGATAGCAATGTACCTCTCTACCTTGACACGCGTCTTGATGCGCAACTTTTACGCGCACAAGCAGGATTCACATACGCACTTTAGTTAAAAGTTGCAAAAGTGCAGCAGCTCGTAATAAATCAGCATCCTTGTGCCACACCCACAGCCTCAAAGTTTACATAATACAGTCATATACGCTAAACTCTATGCCAGAGTATGTCGCCAGCATATATATATATATATATATATATATATATATATATATATATATATATGTCTCGCATATTTTATAATAGGCGCACGCATACGCACGACGATTGGTGGGCATTCAAGTATTACAAAGAAGCAAGTGTGCAAATGCAATCTTTCTTACAATGGTAACGGGATTAATTACTTATCGGTTTTTTTTCTTCATAATTACTTTAACAGAGGTATATACATTTTTTTCTTTAAATTAAATGCCACTCTTTTGCGGGGATTGCGTGTAAGAATCTTCAGACAAATTCATATTCATCGAACTAACTACAACAGCTATTGAATAATTCATCATCAATTCGTCATCATGATTATAATAATTATCGAATAATTCGAGTAACTGTAATAATCATCGAGCACAGTATCCTGCGATCGTGTTATTCAATTTAATAGTCCTTCGCGCGTATGTTTTACGAAAAGGAATATATATCCTCCATAAATTCTCTCTATCAAGTTGCATAAAAAATCACGGTGATCCTTCTCAAGTCGCTTCTCTCTCTCTCTCTATCTTTTCTTTTATAATTATTATTATTTTTTTTATAATGCTTACATAGACATCCCTATTCTTAGCACCTTAGCCTGTACTTCACGATGATCGGTATACGCCCTCTTTTTTTTTATCGCCTCCAACGTCACCTTAAAATATACACTTATACGGTTCTGGTGTTTGTGTGCATGTGTATATATACGTGTGCCGTATGTATAATATATTTACGCAGTTATATATATTAATTTAGAATTGTGCAATGAAGGTATTTAGAGCCATTAGTGCGACTACTGCTGCGGATGTGGTTGGACGATGTCGTTCTCTCTCTTTCTTTCTTTCTTTCACACTCACTCTCTCTCTCTTTTTCTCTCTCGCTTTCCCTCTCCTCTCTTCTTCTCTGTCTCTAATATCGTATATTGAAATTGTTTATGCATTCTCGCGTTTGCCAGATCGATATTCGGTGGGCACGACACTCTTTCGTTCGTTCTTTATTCCATTTAAATTTTCATACGCCGAAAAAATCTTTCTCGGAGAAAAATGCGTTACCACAATGTTATTCCATGGTCAACCGAAGCTTCTCTCACAATTCAAGTATACTTAATAAAAGGGTATTCGAGATGTGTCAATTTATCTGAGGCACGAGCCTTTTTAATCTCAATCCCCTTCTCTTTTCCCAGCTATTTAAAGTCCGTCCTGTTATAAGACGGTGTGAGAGATCGTGGAGAAAGGGTTTCTCCATGTCCTTGAAAGCAAGACAGAACGATCGTTCACGTATTAGTGATCGGATCAATCGCTTCTGTTTCTATCCGAGTAGACTATCTTCTCATCTACTCGACGCATTCTGGATTTTCAAGTGCTAAAAAAGATACTAAAGCATAAAAATTTTTTTACAGCGCGATATACCCTCATTTTTTCCAATCTCGATTCGCACATACGTTTATCATCGATCAGTTAAATTCTCATCAGCTGCAACTTTATATATACATTCTTGTTCGTTAGTTTCGGTTTGGAAATGAATATACACTTCACTTCCAATCTAACTTGAAAGTTGCCTGTCATCCTAACTTAGCTGTCATTTCACCTCGTTAACTAAATGAAACCTCCGCGCCATCTTCGCGATTCTTCCTAATTGTAACATGGACGTTATTTCCAACGGCAAAGCGTAATAATATCCGACGCTTTCTCCTCCTTCCTTCCGGAAACGCTCCTTCCTCGATACACTTAAGATTACTTTCGCATTCAATAACACTCGGTAGCATTCCAAACAAATGTACTTTCATTTTATTTCCGATTCCTCAAGCTACTCGGTCTTTTTACCCTATCGTGCTGCTTGAATATTTTCCCTGTCTCCCGCAACGTCTTTCTCGAATAAATATAATCCCCACGTTGTCCTCGAATCTACGCCAGAGAGTCCGTGTCCCTGTCATACTCCGGAAAAAACGCGATCGTCCTCTAAGTTAAAATCCTCCGGATTTCGTTCGGACCTTGGTCCGTCCCGTTGTCCCGCTACATGGATAGATTCAGAGGCGGCGGCGACGGCGGCGGCGGCAGCAACAGCTGCTCGAGGTTCCCGGCGAGATCCTCCTGGCGGTCCCGCGTAGGACCCGCTCGTAGGGCGCGTTATACCCAGGAATCGCCGGCGGCGGCGACGGTCGAACTCGGCGGAGGCACTTGATTAGCAACCGACGCCGTGACCGATGGGGTGCCGGTGCCATCCGGCACCAATCCAACCCCGTCCGGCACCCATTGACCGCCGCCGCCGCCGCCTCCAGATATCGCGACGCCACCACTACCGCCGGCCACTTGACCCACCTGGCCACCCTGGCCCACCCCCAGCTCGTACTGCCGCTTCTTTTTCTTCTCCAAGTTAACTTGCGCGTAGAGCGGCTCACCGGGTTTCGGCTGCTGCAACACACACAAGCCAACGGTTAGCCAACTGCCGGTCGCGCGAGGGGGTGGGCGAAGGTGGGGGAGAGAACCGCGCCGCGCCTCGAACCATCGGACGCTGAAAGAAGCTTAGACATTTGGGGGATATTTTTATACACAGTGTACTCTCGAGATACATCGATCGATATTCTTATATCAACGATTTTATTCGAGTGATTTTGGAGGGAATCAAATTTGTCTCCTTGAACAAAAAAATTAGGAATAAATTATTAGCTGTGTAATGATTTTTTTTTTTTTTATTTGAACTTCTTCCTCGATTACCTCGTATTTCTTGATTTCCGCATCTTGCTTCCATTATCGTAAATATGAATAATCGAGAGTACATTGTAATGTCTAGGCAAAATTACGTGAAGCTGTGATATGTGGCCTTTATTTGCAGTTAGGTATATAATAGAAGCTAACTAATATACATATTTTCAAGTAATTGATTTTTTTATTACACTGCGCTCTAGTATTCAGCTAAATACAGAATATAAATGTTTCGACGCGAGTAATGCATAGGTGAGAGATACACATGATATAAAGTTGCACTTGGAGAAATGTGTGTTTACTATAGAAATGATATATAATAGAATATATAATGCGTAGCTTTTTTCTCTTTTATGTGTCAAAATATAAATAAAATTTTACATTAATATTATGTTTTTATTATAAATCTCCAAGTTTTATTTAATAATATTCTCATTGATAAATTAAAAAATTAAAAGAGAATTTGAGAAGATGTTATACTATAATACTATTTTTTTTTTAAATAAATTTTCATAAAATACTGAGTTAAAATAATATATATATAATAAGCTTAAGAATCAAAATACTAATCTATCTAATTCTATATGGCTTTGTATGTTTATATAGCATATTTAGTGTTCAGTATTAATTATAAATTTGCGTATTTTAACTTACATATATTAGTAATTTAGACTTATATACAAAATCGAGTATACAATAAAGAGTCTATAGATTACATAATAATTTAGTTGTAAATACGTATATTTCTTCGCTATAAAATATAATTAAAGTAGTGCACTAAAAATTGACCGTAAACTAAATTCACTTTCTAATTCGAGAAAGAGACACATCATTTGTTTACATATAATTAATTAATATATGAAACCATTTTTGTGTGTATCATTCGCTAAAGATTAACATAATTACTGATGTATGAAGGTGTTCATTTAGGCAGTGATTTTATTAGTTTTTTTTATTGTTAGTGTATAATATTGTGCGTTCTTTCAGAGACAGAGGTGTACAAAATGATGCGAATACATTGAATATCTTCGCGCTTTAGACCTACAATGGTTAATAGCAATATCGCGCGATACATTTCTAAGATTATATGCGAGATCTCTTCTTTTCTTTTTTGTAACTAACTTAATTAGTAGTTGAAAAATTGTTATAACTGTGTGTAAAACCGTGCAAAAAGTTTTAGCATTTAGAAAGTGACTACGCGACGTTATTAAAAAGGGAGTTTGGTCCAGTTTCATGCAGTAATTGATGTAAATGTTGCATAAACATTATGTAAATTCTCGTACAACCAGATTCGCATTCTAATAAATATTGAACGCGTTTTATGTATGACGGCTAATTTTAATTTCGAATGTATTATAGAAACGTCTATTACCAGAAAATCGTTTACACGTACACTCTAATGTATACAATTTTTCTTATTTTCTTTCTTTTTTCCTGCACTTATCTTTAACAAAAAGTCTCTAATAAAAATGAAAATCTTATAAAATGTAAAATATCAAGAAAAGTATACAAAAAAGGCAGTCATTGACACGAATTATTCGATTAAATTGCATACGATATGGCATCTTTGTCAATTACAATTACAAATTACTACATTTAGCTAAAAATTATTGATTTTGGCACAATTAAATGCGCCAAAAATTACGTCAATGTTATTTTACGTCGATCTCTAACTGCTTTTTGTCACGTCTGCATAATATTTTATAAATCTAATTGCAAGCATAATTAAATGCGATATAAACGTTTATCAATGTTTATCGATACATCCAGTGTCTTTAAAAAAGCGACGGCAAAAGATTCGATTTAAATCTTATTTCAGAATGTGTAGAAAATATGGAAAAACTATAATGGCAACACAAATAATTGAGATGAATAAAACAAAATTTCATCATCTAACGCACCTATTTAAAATAATAGTAATCAAAGATACAATTGTTTGAAGAAAATGACACATAAAGCAAAAAAATACAAATAAATTTTCAATAAAATTGCGAATATTATATCAACATGAATTTTAATTAGTTTAAAAACTGAACATTTTTACAGTTATAAATTGTTAAACGAATACTTTTTACTATTTGTTAAATATCAGTCGATGTAAACTTTAAGACCGGTGATTTAATATATATTATGTGCACGTGTATGTTTTTTCCTCGATAATTCTATATTATATTCTCTTTTTCTACGTGTATTTATATTTAGTGATGCTGTTAGTTATTATTACTTACTGATTGATATATAGTAGGTCGACCGACATTATTCGAATTCATATTTGCTCGCTGGATTGTTCGATCCTCGTATCTTGTGCTTCCCTGGCTCGCCATTGGTCGATTCAGAGTGCTGCAATCATAACTATATTTTAACGTAGAATCGAGATGGTCGAAGAAATTTTGAAGAGACTCCACATAATAAAAATCACGAAATAAATTTGGCGAAACAGAAAATCATAAACGAAAAATAAGAAAAGAGCGGAGTCTCAAAAATAAAAAAAAACTATCAACAGAATAACACAAATTTACAATCAAAAGAAATCGAACGAATTTAAAAATGATATAATATGATATATTAACACAAATAAATAAAAGCTGACAATATATGTATATGGTAAAATATGTAATATAAATATATAATAAAATTTGTGGAAAATAAAATTTATTAAAAAAATTTAAATATTGTATAATAAAGGATATTTAAAATTAATTAAAAATTTTATTTTTTCATCTATTTATATTATATATATAAATATTTAACGAATTAATCGAACGATTGCATTCCGATTCATCTTTTCGTTCGATATATATAAGTATTTAATCAATTAATCGAACGATTGCATTCGGCTTGCCATTTCACTCGCCGCGTTACAGTGAATATCGCGCGAGAGAGGCAGGCAACATGCGCGGTGTCGTGCACGATTTCGACCGTCCGCGCACAGACGAAAAATGGCAAATTTATATCTCGACTTCCGGACGCGATAGCGATTTCGTTCTTTTTGCATAAAATTCTACACCATTTCGCGGCACTACCGTTTAAATCTCATCCCGATCGCCCGAGGAGCGGCTGACTTACAGTGAATATCCGTAGAAGCGCGCGGCGACGAGAGTCGTCCCACTGTAATCCGATACTACAAGCGCGGCGAAGCGGTGGGCGGGTCGCTCTCCGAGACATGATAGTGGTTTGCGATATATCGCAATACCGCGCCGAAAAATGAGCCGTCCTTTTAGTGGCGAGAAAATGTTGCGCTATCATTTCCACACCACCTTGCGGTAGATAGCATGGTGCGCTTTTTTTATAGTGGTTTCCCCCATAGGCCTATTCCACTCTCAATTTGAAAATTATTCAAAATGCCATTACTATACGCTGAATATATCGCAAATGTAAAAAATTAATGGTGACAGTACCTTTACAAAAATTGATCCGTGGTTGAAAATTCCTCGATAAAATGTATTGCACACGTTGATAGTGATACGATGATAAAATGCTTCAAGAATCTTTTCTTCATCTCGTACACGGCGCACTGCTGGACCGGATATCCCGATATTATGCACGACATTCAGTTTCACATAATTATTACACAACACATAATTGTACGGCCACTTGGTTTTCGTGCACGTCCGAGAAATGATTCCATGTAAATTGCGGCCGCACGATAAGTATTTTCTCCCGCTAATCCGTATGCCACAATCATATTCGTATATTCCTGCAGAATGCACTTCATTTTCTCTGTTAATTTACTACGCAAACACAAGATTTTTATTAAAACGTCTTTTAAAGCTATCGCACGCTGTTACCAGACTGCGAACGCCAGTAGCACGCAACTACAGCTGACTGACAGCTGAGCGAACATGTGAGTGTAATCTTAGTGCGCAAGCGTCGAACTCACACGTACGCTTCCATTCACATGTCCGCTCAGCTGTCAGCTGTAGTTGCGTGCTGCCGACGTACGCAGTCGGGTAACAGCGTGCGAGAGCTAAGACGTTTTAATAAAAATCTTGTGTTTGCGTAGTAAATTAACAGAGAAAATGAAGTGCATTCTGCAGGAATATACGAATATGATTGTGGCATACGGATTAGCGGGAGAAAATACTTATCGTGCGGCCGCAATTTACATGGAATCATTTCTCGGGCGTGCACGAAAACCAAGGCCGTACAATTTTATGTGTTTGTGCAATAATTATGTGAAACTGGGTGTCGTGTAATAACGGGATAATCGATCCAGCAGTGTGCCTGCGTGTACGAGATAAAGAAAGGATTCTTGAAGCATTTTATCATCGTATCATTATCAACGTATGCAATACATTTTATCGAGGGATTTTCAACCACGGATCAATTTTTGTAGATACTGTCACCATTAATTTTTTACATTTACGATATATTCAGCGTACAGTAATGGCATTTTGAATAATTTTCAAATTGAGAGTGGAATAGGCCTATGGGGGAAACCACTATAAAAAAAGCGCACCGTGCTATCTACCGCAAGGTGGTGTGGAAATGATAGCGCATCATTTTCTCGCCATTAAAAGGACGGGTCATTTTCCGGCGCTGTATTGCGATATATCGCAAACTACCATCATGTCTCGGAGAGCGACCCTCCCACCGCTTCGCCGCGCTTGTAGTATCGGATTACAGTGGGACGACTCTCGTCGCCGCGCGCTTCTACGGATATTCACTGTAAGTCAGCCGCTCCTCGGGCGATCGGGATGAGATTTAAACGGTAGTGCCGCGAAATGGTGTAGAATTTTATGCAAAAAGAACGAAATCGCTATCGCGTCCGGAAGTCGAGATATAAATTTGCCATTTTTCGTCTGTGCGCGGACGGTCAAAATCGTGCACGATGCCGCGCATGTTGCCTGCCTCTCTCGCGCGATATTCACTGTAACGCGGCGAGTAAAATGGCAAGCCGAATGCAATCGTTCGATTAATTGATTAAATACTTATATATATCGAACGAAAAGATGATTCGGAATGCAATCGTTCGATTAATTAATTAAATATTTATATATATAAATATTAATATTTATATATATAATTATATATATAAATTATATATAATTATATATAATATTATAATAATTATATATATAATTATATATATAATTATATATATATATAATTATATATATAATATTAATATTTATATATATAAATATTTAAAGAATTAATCGAACGAATGCATTCCGATTCATCTTTTCGTTTGGTATATATAAATATTTAATTCACTATTCGACTGATTGCGTTCCGACTCGCTTTTTTATTCGATATGTATAAATATTACGCTTAAGTGTGAGTCCAAGAAGCAGATTTCGGAGATTCACTGTAAGTCAGTCGCTCCTTGGGCGATCGGGACGAAATTTAAACGGTAGTGCCGCGAAATGGTATAGAATTTTATGCAAAAAGAATGAAATCGCTATCGCGTCCGGAAGTCGAGATATAAATTGGCCGTTTTTCGTCTGTGCGCGGACGGTCGAAATCGTGCACGATGCCACGCATGTTGCCTGCCTCTCTCGCGCGATATTCACTGTAACGCGGCGAGTAAAATGGCCGAATGTAATCGTTCGATTAATGTGACAATGGCCTTGTACGACATACGTTTTTCTCTGTCTTACTTTACGTCCACGACTACGACAAACGTAAGCGCTCACGTTTAGTTCTCTGCCATCAGCCTAACGCGGCGATTAAAGTGGCAAGTCGAATGCAATCGTTCGATTAATTCGTTAAATATTTATATATACCAAACGAAAAGATGAATCGGAATGCATTCGTTCGATTAATTCGTTAAATATTTATATATACTAAACGAAAAGATGAATCGGAATGCATTCGTTCGATTAATTCGTTAAATATTTATATATATAAATCAGAGCTCGGCAAGAACTGCACATTTCGATTAGTCATCAGTGGATTAAGCCTACTGAGAATACCACTTTAAAAAAACGCGTCAACCTCATGGGTGACGTGGAAAGCTATTGCCATACGCCCGCTCCTGAGTACCGAGCGGCTCGTAGGCTTTGCGCGGGACGGGGAGGTAAGGGGGGACGCGCTAGGCGGAGCCAGCTGAAAATCGGCCGAAATGTGCAGTTCTTGCCGAGCTCTGATTTATACGATTCTCTCGTTTAATTTTTAAAGATTTATTAATTACAGATATTTATTTATCTGAAATAAATATAATAAATATAATATATTTAATATATTTATGTATAATATATTTATTATATTTATTTCGAATATCTAATTATTCATAGATTTTAGCTTATACTTTGTATATATCTAATTTTATTTATTATTCCATTTATATTCTATAATTACCTGTTAGCATTGTTAGGTGAATTAGGCCCTGAATTTCTGGCGGCGACGGTTTTCGTGACGAAATCTTGCTCCTTCCAACCATGCTTTTTATACACATCTCGCAGCTCTTGATGTTGCCACATGGTGAAAAGTACTTGTCCTAAAAATAGAAATTGAATAATTTTAATTCCTCAAGTCGTAATCAAATCGGTCAGTCATTTAATTCGCATATATCGAATAATTATCTCAAGTTAAATTTATACTCGGTCTTACCTGCAAATTTAAGAACACGCGGTGTGTATTTCTGGCGTTGCCTAGTGATGTTCATTAATCTGTCAACACCGCCAGCATCGAGCAATGACCGCGAGAATTCGGCGTTCTTCTTGATGACCTCATTTAATGTGGCGAGCACCGCGGCGATCGTGTCATCGCTCGTGCCCTGATCGTGCTGATTATTTCCAGACGGCAGTTTTTGAATGAGATCCCTCATCGCGTACTTGCCTATTAATTCCTTATTGCGTTGGTCTATCGCCAAATTTCTGAGTGCGGTCGCAACCGCGCATACTACTCGGTCCACCTGGCCGCAGAAATTATTTATAAGTGACAGTTTCAGCTTATTTTAGGAGACAGGACAAATATATTATTACTATTTTGAATAATTATAATCAATAATTTTTATCAATATTTATATTTATAAATATATTGAAATATGAAGAAATAAAATATAATATGCCAGAAATGTTTATAAGAAATGTTTTTATATGTAAAGCAATAGAAATTAATTTAATGGGGCATATACGATACGATTCAAATAATAATTGAATAATTAAAATAATATTTTATACTTTTATGGAAAACTTTTAAATTGAACTTTAATTATTAAGTTAATTTACAATTAAAAATTTGGGGTACGTGTATGTTTTGTATTTTAATCTAATCTCTATATTTTTAAATATTAAGACTCAGTAAAAAATTCATACCTCCATTCTTAAGAGTTCCACTAATATAGGGAGACCTTTTTCTTTACGAACAGCTGCGCGAATTTCGATACTCGGCTGCCAGTAACAGGCGGCGAGATTTTGCAAGGCCCCGGCTGCAGCCTCTAATGTTTCTGGATTCGAACATGTTTGCAAAAGACTAAGATACGACTGGACTACTTCCGGTTGCCAGAGCAATTCCATTCCTCTGACTGGTTCGGTTCGCGGATTTGTCGTACGTGACGTGGTAGTTTCCTTTTGAACCGGTTGACCGTCCTTTTTTTTCTTGCTACCGCCGAAACAGCCCAAATTCTCACCTAAAGCAGAGAATGGCAGGAAACTCGTTAATAAATTTAGAAATTAATAAATTCTAAAGAAATATATAGAAAAAGTTTATAAAATTAAGAAAGTCGAATATATTTTATTGATTCTTTTTTTTTGAGTCATATTTATTTATTTTTACATATTTATTTAATTATTGTATTTTGCTTACTTTTTAATAAGATTTCTTTTATTGATTACTCTACGATTGCAACAATGTTATAAGTAATATTGAATAATATTAACTTATTATCAATATTAACTTATATGTTCCTAAAATACCGAACTTATATTTTTATATTTCTATCTAGTTAACCTACTAAATTAAATAAACTATTCATCTACGTACAAGAAATCAGAAACAAAACTATCTGCCATACTTTACAACAAGCTCATTTAATTTATTAATCAACTTTCCATTGAATTTTAGCACAAAATAGACAGTGTATGCAGAAATATAAATTATTTGCTTGATAACATAATAATTAAATTTTCAAAATTAAAATAAAAAAAAAGATTTACAGGAAAAATATAAATTTAGCTAATAATTTAACAAAGCAAAACATGCAACAACTATGCCTTTGAAAACTAATTATCGATGGAAGAGGGGGCTTACCTTGACATAAACTGTATGCTAAAAAGATTGAAACACAGTTTAATCCATGCTGAACTAGGATTCGTAAAAAATTGATAAGATTCTAAACTAAATTAAAAAAGAATTAATTTTTTTCTATGGGATTCGTATGATGAACTATCTCAAAATAAAAAGGTAAAAAATAAAAGTACAAACAAAAATACTCAAAATGCAGGGCCATCCTTGTGTATATATATTTCTGTACACACTGTATATGTCTATCCGTTTTGAAAACAGTAAAATGCAAATTAATCGAAATCAAAAGATAATGTGATAAATTAATTGTAAAAACTATCTCTTTGAGACACAAAATTATCTCTATGCAAACTATCTATTCTTGATTGCAACATTTTACTATTATCACTTCTCTAAGTACATTATTTACGGTTTTCAGAGTAAATTTCGTCCTCATGCCACTTGAAAACTTCCGGTAAATTGGTCCGAAAGTTTTAATCAAATTTTAATACGCTGTATAAACTAACTATCTACAACAACTGCACCGTAAAATATTAGACTGTATCCATGAAATACGAGTGTGTGATAAGATTAGCTATAATTTCATCAGAAGCAATGTTATCTAAAAGAGTAATCATGAATGTTTAATGACTCGTAAATACATAAATATTTTAGATGAAAATCATGGATATTTTAAAACTTTAAGTGCAGAGAAATCTGAAAAAAATTCGGAATTACATTAATTATAAAATAATTTTATAAACATGCGTTAAAATGAAATTTTTCGAAAAATTATTAAGTGTAAATTTAATATAATTATAAAACTTAATATCATTAACTGTAAGAAGTTATATTAATATAATTAATATAAATAACTGTATATAATAACTTAATATAATTAACTGTAAGATAATTAACTGTATCTAGAAGCTACATATTTACACGATAGTTTTGTGCAATAGCTAGAAAAGTGTCCGCAGCAGAGAGGCTGCTTGTCTCCTGCGATCTAATTTCATGGTTGGTTTAAGGGGTGAATCATTTGCCTCCTCTCGGTCTTTACACACACACACATATACATACATACATACAATAATCCGCATCTACATGCATACCGAGGGAGACTCGTGCATGTTGCGGAAAAACATATTCGTTCCAAAAGCGATACTCTCTTGAGATATTTTTTTCTCTCTCTATCTGTACAATTTGTTTAAAGTATTATGTTAACAATTGATTATGCAATTTCAGTTTGCAGTATATTAGTAGATTTGCATTTGCCAGTATTTACACGTGAAGGAGCGATCTAACGCGGTTTTTCAACAGATCGAGAAAATAATTTTTAACTCAATTATATTAATCGTGCATTTGTTTAGCCTTAATTTAATTGATTTATTTCCGATTTTTGTGATAAACATTTTAAAATTTCACGTACAAGATCATTTCTACACTTTTTGTATAAAAATATAATTATCGATTAATTTTTCATAAAGAGAGAAAAAAATAAAAGTGAAAATAAAAGTAATTAAATGTGAAATAAAATAAAAATAAATGAAGTCAAAATAAATTAAATTTAAATCTCTGTAAGAATTTTATACGAGAATTTTACTAATATATTTCCCAATTATGTTAAATTTAGATAAATTATAAATTCAGATTAATTCAAATTTTTAAAAAGAAAATTTAAACTACCGTCGAGTATCCCGAACCTTTCGTAAGATGTCCGAAACTAACTTCGGGTTACGTAATAAATTAAGATCTCCCTCTTGATCTTACCTTTCGCGGGTGCAGCGACCCTATTCTGTACCGTAGACTGTATCGGGTGTTTGTCATAATTGGGGTCCTCCACCTCCTGACAGCGGTAGCTCAAGTTCCTCAAGATACACACGCAGTTTTCGACGATCTTGTTACCGATGTTAGACTTCTCGATCGCCGAACGTACGACGTAGAGCAATGCGTCCACTAGACCATCGCATTCGCGTAGATTTTTACGCGCGTATTCGCCGGCGCTGGAGACGTTCCTCAGTACGCCCGATGCGTTTCTGAAGACCGTAGACCAGCAGGTTTCACCGCTCGACGAGCTCGGGTCCCAGCCGCTATGAGGTATTATTATGTTGTTTACCACCATTGTAACACCATCGTCGATGATCGACCTCTTCAGATCCTGCAATCGTTCATTCGAATTAGCATTAGTCCCAATAAAAATACCTCATAATTAATATATAATTAAATAGTAATCTCGAATATTAGTGACATTTCGTTCCTTGATTGTAGATATGAATAATAATAGAACAAGAGGAAATAAATCTAATCAGAAATGCTCTTTGTTTGTTTCAGTTTTTTTCTGCTAAATGATTTCGCACGCGATCGAAAGAAGAATCACTCACTTCGCACGAGGAGAGATTCCATAGGACCCCCGTGACCAGTTCTTTGATGTCCGCGTCGGACGTTCTCCGCAGCAGATTGATAAGAGCGGGTACGCCGCCGGCGTTCTTGATGGCGCGCTTGTTTTCATCATTCTGACGACCATACGATAGATTTCTGAGGGCGCCGCAAGCGTTCCTATAAACGTCCAAGGTGTCGTGATCCAGCAGCTGCACCAGAGGCGGTATACCACCCAGGCTGCGCGTCTTCTGCTTGTTCGGATCGTCCATGTAGCACAGGTGTTGCAGGTAAGCGGCCGCGTTTGCCTTGATTATACTGTTAGGGTTGCTGAGGAAGCCGATCACCTCGGACAGGTTCGGGTCTCGCCAGCGCATAGATTTTTGATCGTCGTCGAGAGGGCTTGCCATGCCTGGTACTACCGGATGACGTGATTGCAGTCGTTGCAAATGCACCTCGTCCTCGAAGATGCCGGGTGGTACACCTGACGTGAGGGGCACCCCCGGGTGACCCTCCTCGTAACCGGGCACGTCGCTCGGTACTGGTCCGACTCCCACAGCGGGCCCGTATCCCACAGGCCCATATGGCGATGGTGACACGTATCCGTAGGCCACTTTGCTCTCGTCTGAAATAGAATACCCCACAATCAGTTATATAGCTTCGTTATTCGATTTGAACGTCGTTCGATGTTCTCTCTATCGGAGTCTATTCGATTACAGTTTCGGAAATAGATAATTCACATATGTTATCTATAGATGATTCACATATATTATCTTCTGCGATAACTGCTTATCTTCCCATTTTGAAGTGTTTAAAAGATTTTTGCCTTAAATAATATAACATATATTGTAAATATGTTATTAATTTTGTTGACTTCCGATTCTCTTTCTCTTTCTCTCATTTTAGTCTTCATATTTTTATTTATATTATTTTTTATAATTGAATTACTTATATATAATAATTATTATATTTTAATTATATGGATATATACTATATGAATTATATATATTATCTTTATATAATTACTTTTTTATTTAGATTTCATAAGAGACATAGAATTGAAACAATATCACGGATCGGAATTAAAAGATAATATATATCTTATATTACATGGCAGATTAAATGGTCTCTTACATGATATCCATCAAGCTTTACGTAACAGTCGTGAAAAATTGAAACGCTAAATTAATCACGCGTTTAATGAAATATGGATAACTTTGTACGTAATAAGTAAGTCATATTATAATTACTAGTGAAGATTCCGGAAGAATCTACGTATCATTTAATAATTTTTATTTCAATATTTAAGGAAATACGTGTAAGAGACATAATAAAGAGATAAAAAAATATAAAAAGATAAAAAAGAGAGAGAGAGAAATAAAGACAAATTAAATAAATGAGATGCAATTCCATCATGAGAATGTTGAGAGGGTTTGTCATATCTATATTCCACACGTTGCTGATTTAATCTAGAGTGAACACAACAAGGAACAGACAGTCAGACTAGCGAGAGACAATCAAAGTGAATTATGTAATGTGCTTTGTGATGAAACGCGACGACGAAATAGACATGTTTTCTCTCTCGTATGGTCTCACACGTAAATCCAATCGCGCAAGCACTGGTGGTGATTTGTTAGAATTGAATTTGTCGGCCATCTCCGTGAAAAATGTAAAAATTTTAGATCACACTTGTTGCAATGTCTACGTACCATACTGATCCCCGGGACCACCTGGACTCGGAGTAATGCGATAATGGTCCTGTAAAGCGGGGTTTAAGCCAGGGTCGATATCATTATAGCTACCCTCCACGTAGGGCGCACCCTTGCGCATATATTCTGTGGGAAAAAACCATCACTTTTATTGTGTTACCATTTTAGATACGTAAAGCATAAGGTATGGGTTTTGTAATAATAGCAAAATCGAGTGAAAGCGAGAGAATTTTCTTTAATATATTTGATTTATTTTATATATATATATATATATATATATATATATATACTATTAACACTTATATTAGTGTTATAGGCACAAAAAATTTTTGAAATAGAAAATAAGAATATTAAATGCAAACTATATTTTTCTTCCTATTAACTTATAAATATGAAATAAGTAAAAAATTTTAAATGTATAAAAGTAGTTCAAATGACACAAATCTACTAAGAAGTAAGAGAAGGCTATAGGAAAAACGCAAGTAATGGTGCGTGATAGGAATAAATAATATATTATGATAGAAACATTGTAAAGTTGCTTCTTACATACAATAAGAAGTGCAAAAATATATGTTAAAGTGTGTTGTCGATCCTGCTCCTTTTCAAAGTCAAATAAGAAAAACATAATATTATTAAAACTGAATAATAAAAGAATGCACTACTAACTGAAGGAATCATATAATTAACCTAATAATAAAAGAAAGAAATCAATGCAATAAAATAAAGAGAAATTGTGTGTGAGCCTACCGTTTCTTTTTAATTTTTTTTATTTTATTGCATCGACTTCTTTTCTTTTATTATTCAGTTAATGGTTTTAAATAATATTATGTTTCTCTTACTTGACTTTGAAAAGGACCCAGAGTAGGGTCGAAACGTCGTCGACAGCACACTTTAAACATGTATTTTTACTCTTCTTATTGTAAGTGGAATAACTTTACACTGTTTCTATCATAATACCATTACTTGCGTTTTTGGTTCTTAGCCTTCTTTTATTTCTTATAGATTTATAAATATGAAATAATTACGATTTTTATTTAAGGATATCAACGTAATATTTGAAATAATATGAAAGTTTACATACATTTAAGATAAAAATTCCTGGTTTAAAAACGATTGTTTGAATAATAAATATAGCCATTGAGCTTTTTAGATAAATATTTCTTATTTTCTTTGTCACTATTTTCGTATCGGAAGAAAAGTATTTTATTTTTAAACGAAACATTAAAACATTTAAATGATAATATTTTCAATATGCATTTGAAATCAAATTTTAAATCAACTTTTGAATATGCAATATTCCGGATTAACCGAAAAAAAGCTGGCTTGTTTATTCCGCGTATACAAATAAGTTCATAAATGAGCGTAAAATTATAATGCTTAATATCGTGCGATATCCGAGGGGGAAAAATGAATGGATTCGCGGGGTAAATATGTACATACGTGGATCTTGCGGTTACATACCGTGTGGCGGGGAAGCACGACTGTGCTCCGACGGGCTATGAGGGCTGTGCGGGGAATGCGAGCGCGGCATGTAGATGCCATGGGGCCCCGGGTAACCTGGCTGCGGCGGATAACCCAGGTACGGGTCGTAATGATCGAAACTGACCATGTACGGGTCCGCGGGGTAGCGCGGATCCGCGTGTTGATAGTCTTGCGACATTAACGGCACCGACATGTAACTGACCGCGCCCGGATCCGGCTCCATGTGGGAAACCTCACGCACGACTTTCGTCACAGTCGTCACCTGAGGAAGCGCACCGTGTCATATAATCTCCTTCTGCTCTCAACGGGATTTTTTTTCCCCGGACGAAAAACGCACCACTGTATTCGCTTTCATCATATCGATACGCTTCGCGTATCGATGTGCATGCGCGAGTCGTTCCGAAATACAGCGATACAGATCTCGGCGTTGCCGAATAAAATTAACCACACACATTCGCTTTTATCTCAATACATGTTTTAAAATTAAAAAAGCGCGAATACATTAACGTCATTGAATTAAATATAATTAAAGATACACAAGTCTGGATGTAATAAAAAACACACTGGAGATTTAATTACGATTCGCGGAAAAAATTAATGAGATCCTCGCTTACTTGCTGAGAAGTTTGTTGCTTGTGAGTCCGAATGAGCAGCGGATCTTCCTGGACGGACAGATGAGACGAGTGCAACGAGTGGGTGTCCGCCTGTCCGTTACTCCCATGGTAATCCGTGTCGCCCTGTCCGCTACGGCAAATCAGAGAAATGAGAGATTGACGGAAGTGCGTACATAACGTTGCATGATATCGAAAATTACTATGGTCAGAGTAAAATGCTTACGTGTATTGTGGCATGTCGGGGGCTTTCTCCTGTAGGACGCGTCTGAAAACGAGTGTTTCTCTTTTAGTATCTATGCACAGCTTAAAATAATACTTTCATGGAAAAAATATTTTACCCAGTACACTGTATACACAAAGCTGCACAAATTTTACGGGAAACTATTTTTTAAGATAAAAAAATGATGGCATATTACAGGTTTATATAGCAATTTTATTAATATCTGAAATAAAAACTAATATTAAAATGGCACGCGCAATACATACATGGTAAAAATAAAACATTAAACTTTGCAACTATAATTCTTTAATCGATCTGAAATCGATTGATTTTTTCTTAACGAAAAAAATCTCTCGTTTAAAATTTCTTCGAAATAAAAAATATCAATTTTAATGAAAAATAAGATTCCACTGCTTATATTCTCTTGTACGATTTAAATCTATTGAGATTTCTTGATTTCTCGTTAAAGAAAAATCAATCTTAAATTACACATAAACTATGCGGAAGTAAAATAATGACGGAAAAATAGCAAGCGTATAGGAGGAATATTTCGCAATTGATACGTAGTAAGAAGCAAAACTATACAAAACGACACATACATCAGCTAGTCGCGATAATAATCTCGAAGAGGATGCTATACTAATTGCACTAAGTATCCTTCTCGCTGTCGCGTCATCCCGGCATGCTAATGACTGCGCAAACATGCGTCGATGATGGCCAAGTTACTCACTCTGAAAGCATCACGTTACGTCTTATGGTTTTAGCGAGTTATTAGAAATTATGCGACAATGTTGAGTCAATTAGTACTAATTAGGACCACAATTTAGAACGCGTTGTCCGTAACGGTTTGCGCACGCGATAAAATCGCATTATTATACGTCGCGGAGTGATTATCAGGGATAATGTAGTAACAATTTCATTATCATCCAATGTAAATTTCATAGAATTTTTATTATATGAAAATTAATAAAATTTGTACGAGATACATGTATAAATGTAAATTATCATTTGCATTTATATGTGGAATAAATCAATTTGAGAAAACTTGTTTTATAAAATTCATAAAAATTAATCCAATGAAATTAATCCAATGAAATTAATCGTACGCTCAGTTTCAACGTGAGTAACCGCGTGATTAATGCATGTTAGTCACCTCTGCGTGATCTCAGTGCGAGTTATGTTGTGCTCCTGTCTCTGCTCGATCCGGCGATTCACCAGCCTAATGTTGATTATTCGCACAATTAACAAAATTGGTTCGTTTCCATTTGCGATCTAATGTCAATGTAACTGTCTTTTTCGCTAGACACGTAATCGAAATTTTACAATTTTCAACGTTAAACACTTTCAGAGTTAAAAGAGTTTCGAATTAAGATTTCGTTAAAATTTAGTGAAAATCCGCGAAGAAATGAGGCTTTATTGTCTATTTGTAGTCCCGAAGCTTATCGCGCTAAAATCTTTTAATCTCCCCTCTATTAAGCAACTTCGTAATTATGTCTGAATTATCGCAAAGGAAAGTTGACGTCAAAGTCGTCAGAGAGTAAAACTGGAGTTTACTGTAGAAAATGTGAATTACGTGAAGCTTACAGCAAAATAGGAAACAAATTATCCGAGAGATTTATAGAGGGAAAGAGAGAGAGGAAGACCATAAAGTATCCGAAATTTTTAAAAATATAATATTATAGTTGTGGAGAATATTATGATCGATGAATGCCTTTATGAAAGTCGAGCAACGATACGAGATGAGATATGATATACGATAACGTTAATATTTTATCGAGGAAGCGTGTGAAATGTCTGTCACGATCTACCATCGGTTTACTTAACATAGAGAAAGACACTTACAGACAGGAGTCAACCAGCTGATTATTTGACATACCAGCCGATTTGTGTCTCTTGCTCCCGAGCGGTAGATGATGTTTTCTGAAAATAGAAAATTTAAAATTTCAATTCGAGAGAAAATCAAGAAAATTAAATCTTATCTATTATTTTATTTATATATTTTTCTCAACAAAATTCATCTCTAAAAAAATTCTCTATTTTTGTTTGCTATATTTATTTATACACAAGTCGCAATCTCTTATCAATTAAATACTAACGATGAGTCAGAAGTTTAGTCATAAGTACATTTTAAAGATATGTCTCGATATCAGTAAAAGAATCGATATCACTGATAAAGAAAGAGAGAGAAAGAGGAAGGGACTTGTAATTTTTCTATGGATTAATTTTCAAATTCAAATTCGACAAATCACTTTTTTAAATGTTAATCCCTCGTGTTAAATAGATATAAAAATATTGGACAGTAATTCTTCCTTTTTATTCAGATTTATCGCAATTCTTTATTTATCCTTTACGTATAAAGCTTTAATTTGATTCGAATGCTATAATCCTTAATTAGTTATTGACGTATCGTATAATAATATATTTCTCTCATCGGCAGAGAAATCCTTTTAATTCGCCACTTAACACGTTCGTGCGTTCATTCCGAACTCGATTAATTTCTCGCCCGGGCGCTCCTTTATCACGCTTCTCGATTTACCGCGGATTTTCCAGGCTGGCTACGAAAATTAGCGTTCATTGAGAGAAAAAGGTCGTTTTGGGAATCGTGTCGCTCGAGATAATTCAATCGCCAGATAGAAAGAGGAATCGCGAAAATAATCAGAATGATAGAGCAACATCGGACATACTCGGGGAAAAAACTATCGACTTTGAAAATGGAGCGGCCGAATTTTGATAAATAATCGAGCGAATTGTTAGGGCAGCGAGCATGAATAACATCATATTCCGCGAGGGGAGGTAATAGAAACAGGCAAATGGCATGAGAGAGGGCATGTAGAAACGATAATTAATTTATGCCCCAAATGCTTTATTAATGAGAGTACTTGATTGCTGCCACCGAAAATGAACATCGTTTGCTACCGGTGGAAAAATAACAAATCCCATTCCGGTTATCATTTGAGCAAATATACATTAGCAAGTATATTCTGAAAATTTGCGATTATAATATATTAATTTACAAACATACGCGGTATCTCGAAAGATAGTTTGCAAGATGATTACGATTCCACCAATTTTTCGAGCAATTAAACCGAATCATATTTATGATAAACATGATAATATACGATGTGGCTTATTCTATCTATTTTATTACGTATTGATGTTTATATTAGATTAGATTGCAGGTAAAAAATATTTGTAATCAATTTTTTTCCGTTATAAATATATGTATTTCAAATAAATTTCGTAATATTTTTCTGATATATTTACGTGTATATATAATATACACATATAATTATAAATATATCTAATATAATAAATCTATAAATAAGTATATCTAAATAAATTTAAAAAAATTCTAAATAATTCTAAATATATCTAATATAATAAATATATTTAATATAATAAATATGACTAGTTATTTTTCGTTATTGTTAATAATTTTGCAAATTGTGCAATTGCAAATAATTTTCGCAGATCGATGCTCGTGCGAGCGCACGATGCTTAAAGATTCATTTCGTCATTACATCGTCACAGGATATGTAGGGATTATAAAAGCGCGTATACAAACGTGGTTAAAGCGGGCGACGACAATTCTCGTGAATTGATAAAATGGTTCGGTATATTAACAATCGTGCACGGATATGCCGGAAGCGGAAACGGAAAGAGACACGCGAGGAGCAAGAAGAGAATGGGCAATTCTCGTTTATCCCCGCCTTTCAGAGCCGAGGGGAGGGAAAAGGGGGAGAAAAATTGTCATTAATTGACGTAATTCGGTAGCTGCGTAAAATTGTAACGCAGAAATTTTTTGGTATACATACGAAAAGAGAGGTATTAAATGCCTGAATAAATAATACACGAGATAATCCCATCTACAATATACATCTTCTGCAATATCGCAGCTGGCTTCGTGAAACAGTTGAATCGTTATTTATGCCAAATATCCATTCGCATTGGTAATTTAAAATTACCATTAATGAACGCACGTCATTACAACCAATAGAAAACCAATTACTGTCGCACATTCACAGAATAATGAGAAATAACGTGAAAACCAAAGAGAAACCATTGAAATAAATCGCCTAATAATCTATTGTTAATTTATTTAGTGTGTGATATTAATTTCTATTTAAATTATAAGTGCATTCTTTCATATTAATATAAATAAGAAAGATCGATATTTTTAATTCGGATATAGTTTAATAAGATTATTTTTGCAAGATTTGAAAATCTCATATAATTATAGAGAAATAATACATAATTTTAATACAAAATATATAGAATAGAGGACATGGAATACATTAAAGACATCATTTATCAGAACAATAATTTTCAATGATGTTTGAAAATCTATTTCAACTTAACTTTTTTATTTCATAAGTCGCTTTAAGTTAAAAATATCCACATTAATATTTGATGATGCTCTTTTGGATTGGCAGTTTTTATGATATTTAACAATTGATTTTTTCGTCATTTCATATCGCGGCGCTCTATTTTATTGCATTTCAATAATCTATTCTGGAAGTTAATAATATTCGCTCTATATTTGACATTTCGTTTCGAGTATTGAAAAATTGTTTAAATCGCATTTAATAATCCACTTTAGACTATTTTCATTCCGTTCAACAGAATTCGCTCTAGATCAAGACGAGTTTTCGTTTCGTTTCTCGACAATCTGTATGCGATTAACGAGATTCTGTGCATAATTGCAATCAAAAATAGAAGCAACGAAATCGCTGGACAGATTTATACGTCAACTTTATATCTGGCATGTAATAGTTTTTTTAGAAACGAGAATTTTCACATCATACATATTTTCGTGAAAAAAAAAGAAAATCATTATATTTACTGCTCATCTGGTCTTCGAAAATAACAAAGATTCTTCCTATCAATTTTTGCATGGAAAATTTCATTAATTGCTCCATGTAGTTGAGAATTTTTAATTAAATTGATATCGATGTCTCGGTGAAAATATCAAGTCTTAAATTAAATTGTCATTAATGTTCCAGAAAGTTTTTTAAACTTATGCATTAAAAAAAGATCTTTAATTTGAAATTTAAAGAAAAGTTAAAATTTTTATCTATTCTCAATCTTTTTTTAATCGAAATTTTAATATATATTTCCAATTACATTTAAAGTTTGTTTTAAGATTATAGATCGCCTTTCTTTCTATATTCCGTTTCGATTCATTGATCGAAAGACGATTCGGTAATTCTGGGTCAACTTACAATTCGTCCCGGGTTTGTCTCGTAGAGGGAAAGAAGCGCTTTCGCTCCTTTATTATATTTTTTTTCTCATTACAGTCAACAATAATTAAGTCGCACGCGTTACGATATACATTAGAAATTCGTATTTTTCCGGCCTTTGTGCGATTTCGCATGTGGCCGATTGTGTCCTAACGAGCGAAAATGAGTGCTCGAATGCAAAATGAAGATCTCACCGATAATGACCGCGGGACGCACGTATGTAAATACAATTGCGTAATTACACATGATGGTGAAAGGGAGGGGGAAGGAGGCGGGGAAGAAAGGGGCGAAGAAATGCAATATTCACGAAAGGCCATATCCCACCATATAATTTATCCTCCGACTTCTTAGATCTCATTTGCGAAATAGTCCGCCGATCTGTGGCCGCATATAAACTCGCGTAATCGAGTCTTTATCTCGCGGTTGTCGACAGCGAAAAACTTTAAATGGCCGAGAAAAGCCAGATATATACCATCGTAATCACTCTCTCAGCATTTTTCTTCGTTTAATCTTCGTAGTCTTCGTGTAATCGTTAAATTTTCGTATCTTAAAAACAGGTCAAAAGTTTCTTTTTTAAAATTCATTTCCATTTTATGCGCGAAACGCGAAATTGTGCGTGGAGAAAAACAAATAAATTTAAAACTGACTAATGAAATATATTTTTATGAGTTAATGATTAATTTTTATATTTTATAGACATTATTTTTTTCTCTCAACATTTAAAAAAATTAAATTTTACAATTTCTGATTTGAAACTAGAACATTGGAGAAAAGTTGTCTCCTACATTTCTTAATGTCTATTGCATTTTTCAACGCTAGGCTTTGCACATTATGAATAGATATATTTAGTAAAATTTTTCCACAGGGCACCCGATCATTGATCGATGACAATGCGAGCGTGTGTCTATCTCCACCGTGCTAGAAATATAGAGACTATAGACTGTCGAGAAAATGAAGGTTGTAATTTTCTTTTCAAATCTTTCTCCGGCCAACTTTCTTACTCTCATTCCTCCTTCCTCCATTCTATTAAAAAGTAAAGGTTTTATCTTAATTATAATATTTTTATTAAAATACGCTCTAAATTTGATAAAAAATAAATATAATAAAATATAATATAAATTTAATTATGTCGCAATTTTCATTTTTCTCAAGAAATTTAAATGTGTGCGTTAGAAAAATAAGAAATTTCTTGTCATTTTGAACTTTATGTGCTTTTAAAATTTATAAAACATACTATTTTTTATAGATTTTTTTTTCCTTTTTTCTTTATTTTATTTTCTCAACTTTTTATTAGGATAAAATACACGTGGATTAATTGGCAGCGCGAAAGACGTGTAACAGATTCGGATTGCGTGTTCCACGGTTGTTGGGAGAATTGCACAGAAAAACACGGGAAAATCTCGGTTCTTCTCGGTCGGAGAGACTAGCAGTCGAGTGAGAAAACTCGAAAAAGAAAAAAAAAACATACCGACACGCATTATATCGGTGATCGATGTAGCGCAGGAGAGCTGGCTTGATAAAAGCAATCTGTTCCGTTTCGAGCTGTCTGTTACATAGGCATTGGAGCCGCAAAAGGGGAGGGACGGAGGGGTAGATGGATTGTAATTCGAAAAATTGTCATCGCGGTTCCATCATATTCGCGTTTCACAATTATTCGCTCTTTTCTCCATAAATTTTCGTGCAAATTATGACACGGAAAATTATACATCGAAGATGCGACGAGAAATGCACATACATTGTTTTATCATCAAATTTTTGATCATGATACGAAAATATCAGTGCGTTGAGAATAAGCAAACGAATAAATATTTTTCCGAGTGCGATGTTAAACGTTGAATAAATGTTTCTCTTTAGCTTCTATTATCATTGCTGCCAAAATTAAATTTGCCATAATCGACACACAATTAAGGGAATCGAGACAAATTAATTAACTTATTGAGAGAAAAAGATTCAACAAAACTTATAAATGTTGCTATAAATACATAAATATGTGTGATAAACATATATATTATATTGGAAAGAGTAGATACACAAATGTCTCGTTCCAATAATTAATCAATAGTCTGAATTAATTAATATTTTGCTGAAGAAGAAATTAATGTACAACAAATTCAGAAACATTAATTTTTTTCTTTTTTGTCAAATGGACCCATCTGCTTATAATTGTCAGTAGAATCGCTTCTTTGCACGGAAAAAAGTCGGAAGAGGTTTTTCATCCAGAATTTCTTCCTGGCGCGATTGAGTTCGCACGGTACGCACGAGGGGTATCATCAATCAATCGTACGTTCCAGGAACTATCTCGCGATCGATGCTGGCACTGTCGAAGTCCGGTTCTCTTCTCTCTCTCTGATTCCATCGCGTTCCTCGAGCGTACCAGCAGCGTCGCGGCGTCGACGTCGACGTCGACGTCGACGTCGACATTTACCCGCGTCGAGAGGGAAGGGGGAGTGTTGTATAGTTTCGATATATTTCCCCTTTAACGTAAAATTGACGCAAACTTCCTATTCGGTATTTAAATCCTAGCGATGTCCAAATGTTTGTTTGAAAATTTTACGTTTGAAATATTTCGTTTCCAAGATTTTCGAAACGTAAATTTAGAGAAACGAAAAAATTGAGTTTCACGCTCGCGCGTTAATAAAATTTATTTTATTTAAAATTACTCGTTACAAAAAAAAGCATCCGAAAACGAGGGGAAATTTTAATACCAGGACTTTCAGGATTTTATGATTTTATAAAATCTGACGTGTATATTCTTTGAACTTGCATATACTAGCTTTATATACGAGCTTTTTATATATACTTATAAGCGTGCCGCTCTGACAAACTCTGACGTTTATCTTGAAATAAAAAATTGTTGACTTAAATCTCATCTAAAATTGCACTAAAAAACAAATTTTTTTATATGAAAATAACATTTTCAATCTTAAAAATTAATGATGTATGAGATTTTAAAATCCATATCTAGTTCTTGAGCTTAATTTATGAGAGAGGAAAAGAGAGAGAGAGTGAAAGAAAATTATTATAAAAATTTAAGTTATCTTTTAACATTTTCAATTAAAAAAGTCGATATTTATTTAATGAAAATATATTAAGCGTACATGGGGAAAAGAGGTTTTTTTCCTTGCAATATCTTTGCGTGAAGCTTTATTTCGCTGATACGAGCGAGCGGTGTTCTCTTGCGAGGGAAAGCTGGGAAAAGGGACTAGAGTGCATCGTAAGCGTACGCGCGCGCAGGAAGTAAAGGGTGACGAAGAATACCACGGGGAGAAGAAGTCTCGAGGAGGCGGGGAGTAGGAGAAAGAGCTAGAGGATATGGTATCACGATGGAATGAGAACTTCGTCCGCAACCTCGTTTTCCATTCCGCGACACATTGTTGAAAAGCTGCTCCCGCCTTTCTGATTTTTTCTTCTTCTCTCTTTCTCTTTCGCTGTTCTTGCTTTCTCTTTCGCTGTCGGAAAAATGGGACGATCGTGACTGCCGCGCGTGCATAGATGCTCAAAAAAAATTTTCACAATAATCTTGCAATTAATCGTTGTTGTGTGTGGAATGTCTTATAGTCTCTAAAAAAAATGAATACAAGAGTCGAGTGCAAAAGTAGATAAAAGAAAAGAATGAAATAATAATAGTAAAATAATAATAAAAATATAAAAATAGGATTATATGCATGATAAAAAAAGAAATTTAATATGTTTTTTAAAGCAATTTAATATTAAAAAATAAATTTGATAAAGATGTTACAATGTTTTAAAATCGCACAAGTTGTTAATTATGTGCATGTTTTTTATCGGATAATTAAGAAAAGAATTTATTTGATCCTTTTTAGTTTATATGTAAATGTAAATTTGATAACAAAAGATAGAAATATTTTTTTATTCTTTCTTTTCGTGCGGAGTGATTTTTTAGATTTGGAGATAAAAAATAAAAAGATGAAAGAATTTATTTAAAAAATGTATTTTATATATACATATATATAAGATGAAAGTTTCACGTTGAAATTCGATCGGTATACAAAGTCTAACAATTTCAAAAATAGGATATTATTAGATCTATGCTGCATCATTATTTATGATGAAATTGCGATCAGATTTTATGAATACCGTTTAAATTTTATATAACACATTTTGCGTTTTTAAATGAATATTTATAACAATATATACAAAGAAAGTATAGACGCATGGATATATTTAATTGAAAATTCTATATAATGTATTGTATGTATATATATGGAGGCCAGTTTGAACACGAAGCAAATGAAGAGCAACGTGTATCAATAATCAAATTATACGTTATTATTACACATATGATTAATACACATATGATTATCTTTATTATCTTTATTCATGTTCCATTAATCAATAATCAATCAATGTACAAATAATAATATTAATAATAATAATAATGATAATGATAATGATGATAGAAATAAAACATATTAATAGCGTTATAATTCAATGATATCATTTTGCAAATATTTTATACATTAAGTCATCGGTCATTAAATGATCGACACAGCTGCGTGAAATATTTGCGCTATCATACAACGAGTGTCTATAAATCTCTTCACGAAAAAGCAACGTTCCATCGAGTCGAGAAAAATAACGGGGGAGAGAATCGGTGTAACTCGGTGCGGTCCCCTCTCGTTGGTCCCTCTCTTTCTCGGGCGAGATCCCTCCGTCTCTTTGCTCCCTTCGCTAATCTTTCCGACTCTCGGCTTCCCTCCCCCCTTCTTTCAGACAGCGCGTTGTTGCATCACCCTCTCCCGCTCCCCCTCTCACGTTCTAGCTATGCCGTACAACGAGGTCGATATGTGTTTGAATGAATGAACGTAGGGACACGGGAACGCAGGCATGTGCGTGGCCCCGACCAGACACCGCTGTACGCACGTACGCCGTATATCGGGTGTACCGGAAATACCGAATGATGCCCTTTTTTATTGCCATATTTTTTTGCGCGAATTATTCATTAATGAAAATTTTTAATATGTGGGATATCTTTCTACTTAAGCTAAGAAAACAAAATTTTACAACATAATTTATTTAAAAATATGATTGTTCTCTATTCCTTCTGAAATATGTCACTGAAGTTTGTTAGAAATCTCTTGTTTTCAATAATTTATTATATACTTGAAAATTACAAAAGCCTTTCCTCGTCAGAAGAATAAAAGATCAGAAGAATAAAGACACCCGTTGATTTTAGAACACTCCATACATGCGCTTCTACATTTTACACACAAAGGTCCGAGCAAAGGATCAGATGGTCAGGAAAAAAATTGCAGGGTCTTGTATTAATGGTGTATCGCACTAATATAGTCGAAATAACGATGAAATATAAAAGAATTAGAAAAAAATAGTAATTAATATCAGATAAATTGAAGAAGCAAATATGATCACACTTAATAATAAATTACCTAATAAAACACAGAAAAATTTTCATATATATTCTTGTAGATAAAATATTGATCGATGCAACATATTATAATTATTTTTCCATCAAATCATACTTTATAAAAATTTCCATCAAATTATACTTTATATATTATAATCTTAATCGTAAAGAATTATAATTTTTAGAATTTAATTTTTGCTGTAAATTTATATGACATTTACATGGAATTACAATAATTTTCCCCGTATAATATCCCTAAAAAATAATTTAAACAACGTATTTTATAAGAGACTGTTATATGACATATTTGAATTAATTTTCTTTGAAACTTTTCCTCCATTTTCATATAAATCCCATCGCGTCTACATTCATCAATCTTCATCTTTCATCGTTGATAAAAAATGTCGAACCACTTATCTCGCCATTCGATTGACGCTCGTAATCGCAAATGAATGCCTCGCTCAAATTTAGTATTTTAATATCGAAAGTCGCGCGAAACGCGCATTTTTCTTCTCTTCCTTCGCAGTTTCTAAGCCAGTTGTACTTGCGTACGTCTCGAGTACGTTTCGCGAACAAAAGGGGAGAGACGATGGAGCTTTTTTTCTTTTTTTCCCTCTGCAGGCAGGAAGCCATCGAAGATGAAAGCCATTTCCTAAGCCCTAGGAGAAGTTCCGGTGACATACAGAATTTTCCGCCTTTTTTTTTCCGCGGAGAGGTCGCCCGAGGACGCCGTCAAGACGCCGGTTGAGACAATCGTCCGGTAAAAATGGACAGACGTTTCATCTGTGAGATATTAAGCGAGGAATTACAGCGAGAGGGAACAAAAAAGTGCTGAACGAGCACGGGAGGGGCGTCGTGCTTAATTAACGATCGCGCAACTGTCATTCACTTGTCGCGATCTGTTAACTCATTCATCCCCAAATAATATTAGAATATTTAAAAGATCTTAAAATATTCGCATAATTTTGATTCTTATTTTTCGTTCGCGGTAAAATAATTTTCAAATATCTTCTAACAATCTTTAAATAATATAATCTTACATAATTCTTTAGAGATAATTTTCCGAATAATTTTTCTCATCCCCAAATAACCCTTGAATATGCCTAAAAGTGTCGCGTAAATTTGAATCTTATTTTTCGTCCGCCGTAAAATCATTTATAATTAGATTTATTCTAAGTTACTCCGTCTTTTTTTTCTAATAATTTTTATTAAATTTTGATAATGTTTACAAATATCTTCTAATAATCTTACATAATTCTTTAGAATTAATTTTCCCAATAATTTCTCTCATGTGCGATTATTTTCGAGATTAAATTTATAATCTTTACTTTTTTCCTATATTTAAATTGGCAAAGTACAATACTTTCTCGTGAAATTAATTTGTTCATCGCATACAGAGTGCAGATGAGCTATTCTGCAATTGCCGATATTCCGACGGCCGCAATTGAATGCAACGGAATGCAAGAATTGCACAATAATATGCTTGGCGAAGTAGGACGTTAAGAAGTCGTCCTGATCCAATAATGCTCGCCCAGGTGAAAGCGGCGCATCAGTTAATCGCACTTCGTGTCGCAATCATATTTTCGGGGAAATATCACTTTATTTGGCAAATCAAGAAACTTGAGTTCGCGACTATTTAAAAAAAACGCTAAACACGATTTCTCACTATCCTATCTATTTCATACAAAATTCTTGATTATTAATATTGATTATATTAGAAATAACAAGTGTCTAGTCAAAAATTGACTAGATACTTGTTATTTCTATTCACTTTTACAATATTAAATATCAATTAAATTCCTATTTGTAAAATTAATTGAAAATCAATATTCAATAACATATTTTGTATTTGTAGGATTAGTGGAGAGGGATAACGATTTTGCATATATATATATATATATATATATATATATATATATATATATGTATGTATATATGTACAGTCAATTTCAAAATTATATCTCGCTCGTCAATACGAAACCGCAAATACCGATGAGATGAATAGGTCCAAATTCGAAATGTTCACAGCGTGGTTCCTAATTAATCGGACGAAAATTTGGGAGGAAGATGGAAAAACATGCGGCATCCTCTTGTCTCTTCGTTGGTTGCCATTGATAAATTCATTTGGGTCAGTCTGGCTAACTTCGGTAGCTATTCGCTATCGTGCTGAATCAGCGCTAATGGAGAGAAGGGGGAAGGGCACTGCAATCTTGGACTGAATTTCAGCGACGCAGCTCAGGTATTTCCGATTACTCGCTACTTGAGAATTCCGCTCGATCGCCCTAATCGGCGGCCGCGTGTCGATTTCCTGTTCGACCTGCTGTTTTACTTGCCTCTCGGTTTTATTGCGGAGTTTTTGCGGCACCGAGTGCGATAAAAAAGAAGTCTGAGTCTTCTATATCTGTTGGAACGTTCAATGATATGATTTTGCTGATTATTTAACATTTAATTTAAATCATGCGTACATACTTCGTATTGAAACAAGTGTTTATCGTAGCAACATTTGTTTTAAAGAGAGGGAGAGAGGCCACGTGTTATTACGTGTCTTTAATTTATACGCGAGTACACAAGATATTAGTATATTTAATATTAATATTGAATACACAAGATATTAGTATATTTAATATTAATATTGAATTACATTATTGACCAAAACCTAACTAAAAAGGAAATTTTTAAATATGGAATTGTAATTTATCCATATAATTTATATGTGTGTTTATAAAATTATAAACTTATTTACAATTTATATATTTATATAAAATATAAATGCTTATAATTATATTGAAATATACACTCCTGGACAAAATTAACGCATAATTTTTTTAACTTTTTCTTTAAAATTTTGCGTTAAAATTTAAATATCAGCTTTTAAAGAAAAAATGAAAAAAAAAATTATGTATTAATTTTGTCCAGGAATATATTTACATATATGGACGTTATTGTATTTATAAATAAATACAATTATATATAATATATTAAACAAATTTCGATATCATTTTTATCGAAATTATAATTTGTATTATTTTCGCGTTATTTTCTCCTACGGGGTAAACTTTGTTTGAGCTTCGTTTCACAAGTTTATCCCATTAGAATTATTAATTCGGCCATTGCCACCAAAGAAAGAGCAAAGTTGAAGATTGCGCGATCGGAACCTTATGATGTGAATGATTAAAATCATCGCGAGGGATGTAGGATGCCATAGAATCTTTTGGAAAATGCTCCGACTCTTTATCGCGAAGTAACTCTTCTTTATTTTTAATCCTACTATCTAACCGCGACGTTAAAATATATTAGAAAGAAAAGTGGAAAATTTAAGAGGAATTTTGAAAACCTCTTAAGAATCTTGACATTATTACTCGGAAATTAAGAAACGTTTATTATCAAATTTACGTGATTACGGCGTCGTATTTCGGTTATTACATTTCGATTCTAATTAGATTTTTAATTATCGCATACAAGGAAAACTTTAATTGTACGTTTTAAATACAAAGGTAATGAAGAATAAACATTTATCTTTCAGAATACTAATAAACCTAGATATAACGTAAGATTAGCATAACACAACAATTCTGTTTCAAGCTTGTATGAGTTAATTGCGTAAGTTAATAATAACATTAAGTTCTGATCTATTATATGGAAACGTGGAAGCTGAGAAGAGTTAAACGAATTAATATAAACGACGGAGTATCTCCTTTGTATCGCGACTCTGTTTAATCTACCAAATTGCCCGTGCAATTTTTGCGATAGACGCAAAGATGGATGAACGATAACGCTCGCATAAATGCGAGAATGCGTCACGTCACACAGCTGCACTTTTCTGAGAAATTGACGCGCGATGTACTTTAACGTCGCCGACAAACCGTTCCCTTACGAGATAAAAATGATAACTGATATTATACAGTCCCCAGTCGCCCCTTCCGTCCTCCCCTCATCTCCTCCCACGAAGACGGACGGGCGATAAAATAGATCGCTAAAACTGTTGCGCTGTTCTTGTTATATCCTAGCATGTCTTGAAAAATTCTCATTAGTATTATTAATAAATTTGTAGTATAAATTGTATCATCGTACATTCTTTATAATTTTTTTTCATCAATCAATTTTTGTCTTTCTTTATTAATTTTTCTATTTGAATAGAAATAGCATTATTAAGATTATAATTAACTTAACCATGATTATTATTTTTTTCATTTCGTATTAATAATTTTAATTTCGAATAAAGTCGCTGTGAAATAAGCGAGCGTATTTTAAATATAAAAATTAGCAGAATTCAGAATATATATATATATATATATATATATATATATATATATTTCTCATTTTCTTTTTGACTATTTCTAGATTATTATACTAGCTATGTGTATTTATATTATTTGTAGTTCGTATAAAAACTTTAATTTTGAAATATTAGATAAACTCAAATCCAAGTAATTTGATTTACTTTTTGAATTCAAAAACGTAGAGATAAAAACGATAAAAATATTCAAAGTGATATATACATGGACTACAAATAACATACGCATAACTCTTTTAATAATCTAACAAATTTTAATAATTTGACAAATAATCGGAAAGAAGATGAGAAACGAAAAAATTATCGAAGAGAAAATTCTCGTATAGCCGCTGCAGTTTATGTGTAACAGCAATTGCCGCGTGGTACGTGACACTGACAGCGCCATTTCCGCGGTTAGCAATCGCTGCGGTCGTCGGCATCCCAGTCATTATGAACGTTAAATATGTCGGTTCAATAAAGTCAGTTGCAATGGAATGTCGAATGTCACTCTAGTTATTAGACAGACTTCATAGCTGCATCCTGTGAAAGTCATTGCAGACAGAAAAATTATATTTTGTGAGATTAAAAGAAAATATCAGCGTTGAAATTATATGTTCTCTCTTTATATAAATTCTCAATTATATATATATATATATATATATATATATATATATATATATTTTTTTTTTTTTTTAATGTAGAAGAGAATCTTCAAAAGTCATCATTAAAAATGTTGAAAAGAGATATTTTATATTTTTACACAAGAAGCAAAGAAAATTATATTTTTTGAGATTAAAGGAAAATATATTTTAAAATATTAAATGTTCTTTCTTCATAAATTTTGAATTATATGTACGTATTTATTTTTAACGTAGAAGAGAATCTTTAAAAAACATCATTCAAAATGTTGAAGAAAGACATTTTACACAAGAAATAAAAAATTATACCAATTTTATTTATTTGTATGATGGACATGAAAGAACCACGAAATGCGAGGAAAATTAATTACTTAATGGAACTTGGCTATTAGAGAAAGTTTATGAGTAAAACCAAGGAAAACTCTTCCCCAGAGTAATTGTTCGTGGAAAAGAAAGTTACATCACGTTAATAAAAAATTTTACTCAAGATTAATACACAAAATTTGAGCGAACTTTTAGAGTATCGTTGGGAAAATAATAGGAAACGTTCAAGAGTGATTTTTACGAATAATTGCATCCATTAGTAATCGAGTGAGACATACATACGCTACTCGCAATTTCGAATTACATTCTTCTTACAGGATTCAATTCGACCCGAAAAGGTCACCGAAAAAATTGTATTCTTCATTTAAGAAGAATTCCCTCTAAAGCTTTTCTTTAATCAAATATTCTAAAAAATTTCAGAATATTCCTCTTTAAAAAAAGTCTCTTATTAGATTAAATTAGGTCTTGTTAAAAATAATGTGAAATAAAGAATATATTCTAAAGTACATTAGAGGGAAATTACTACTAAAGGGAAATCTTCTTTAGAATACATATTTGGTGCTTTTTTAATGGGAGATATTATGCAGTTTAGTGGACTATTCTATAATGTAGAATATAAAATTTTTCAGAACGGTGGACTTGCGATGCTGCTCACATCCGACATTTATACAAGCTTTATTTTTGGCTTGGAATATCAAAGTGATATCCTCGACGAAGCTATAAGTCACATCAAAATCCATTCAAAATTACAGTAGTCACGATTGATAGGACATTCGCGATATCGAAAGAAACGTTTATTGAAAGGGATATATAACATTGTCTCGCGACGACAACAGCAAACAGTCGTTGGAGTTGGAAATCGAGAAAAGTCGGGGAAATTGAAAACAAGACGAAAGGAAACTGCAACAGACTTCCATCTCGATAGGCAGAAATACGATAGAGAGATGTTTGACTGTCGATATAATTATTAATGTTTGAATATTATTGAGTTCTTGGGAATCTCGAGTATAAAATATTATGAAAAATCATCGAACATAAATATACAATAGTTATAAATTAAGTGTTAAAGTATTACGATTTTTATTTATAAAAGAATATGCCAAGAGAAGAATAATAACTAAAGATCATAAAAATTAAAAAAATATATAAATATTAAATATATAAATAAATAAATAAATAAGAAGAATAATATATTTATAAAACAAAATATACAATAATTATAAGAATATACGAAGATAAAAGAGAAGAGTAGAGTAGGATCAAATAAAAAATCCCACAAGAAACAATACTTAATATTTTATATTCTAATTTTTACAAGAAACGCGATATTACAAAGTGCATGCATATTAATATATGTTAACTAGTTCTACATTGCCAAGATCAGAAAATAGGAACTTGTTAGCTTTGAAAAGTAAGAAAAATTTCACGTATGCCTTTATCTTAATTTTTTCATTCTTTATCGAATTTTAAAATTAAGATAAAAAATTTATATTATTGATTTATTACTTTTTTTAGGTCGTAATAATTATGGATGTATATTTCTGGGACATTAAATTTTACCTATATCTCTAGAGTGTTAAATTTTTCGGCAAATTTTTGTTCCATGTTCTAAAGACGAGGGGAAAAAAGATGTTCGGGGTTATCAATGGGGCTCAAATCCCACACGGCACGGCACCATCGGCGCGCTCTAATTTTCTATTTCCGGCTTGTACTTCTCTCGGCGCGACCGCGGCTTAATTAGAGGCACGAAAAGTGGAAAGCAGTCGGAGGAACGGCGGGGGAGGAAGTCGAAGGGGTCTCGCGCGCGCGCCTCTCTTCCCAGAGATAAAAGATACTAACTTCCGAGCTTTATCGCGGCATGCCGGGCCCCTGGACTTAGTCTCGAGAATAAATACGCCTGGCTTCGTTATCGATCCTCGTGGCGACGCGCCGTGTGATAAGCGCGAAAGACGAACTTTGTTTTCTGAATTCCTTCACTTGTACAACGGATACCCTGTATTACATGGTCGGGAGGAACTGGTCTCTTTTTGTGTCTGTTTAAATTTATTATAAATATTACGTGTGTTATATCATTAAATCAAATACATAATTTATAGATTGTGATAATACACGATTGATATGTATCTTATAGATAATACATGTTTATATATGTCATAATATATAAATATATGATTTATAAATTGATCGTCATTGGACGATTAATTGGTTGCAATTAAAATTACGTAAAATATGAGTAGATCATTATGTAGATTTTTTTAAATTTTATATAAGTTATATAATAATTATATATTATGGAATTAAAATATTTAAAGAAATTTATCATTGTTCGTTCTCACACATATGCATTTTTACTTTGGTTGTGATACAATTTATTTTATTTTATTTTGTAATTTATTGTACCATCTATAAAAAAAAATATGGAAAACAAATATGAAAAAGTAAATTTTCAAAATTACACTTTGAAAATGATATTACATTTACAGTTGTCTTTTTAAAAATATTTCATAAAAATATCTTTAAATTTAAACAAATAAACGAATAAATTTATACACACTTTGTTTATATTCATTGTTATTTATTTATTTAGAATTATTAACGTAATTCTTGAATCTATAGATATTTTATATAAATATGTATGTTTTTCATATATATATATATATATATATATATATATATATATATATATATAAATTAATATCTGATTTATCGTAATGAGCAAGATATATATTATATATATAGCTTGTTTGCTCTTTTTGCGGACAATAGTCGATTATTCAATAAGAAGCGAGAACATATCGCTAACGTAAATTTAATTTAGGAATGATAACGCAAGTTCAAAGATCTCTTTTCTTCTCTCGTAAATGCATCTGTCTTAAAGTTGATCGGGAACAATGATAAATAATATATCACAATTAATTGATTTTGCCCATCAATTTGATTGACAACTCGAGTAAATCGATAATGGAAGTAACATGGAATATCATTATCATTCATCGAGTTATAAACGGCATCGCGTGTAAAATCTACGTGAATAAAATCAATCGGGCGACGAATATAACTATTTTCGAGGAGCACTCGTACGCGTTCGATTTTCGTTTTATAAAATGAGAATGAATCGAGGACGGTCGAGTAAAAGGTACTAAGAGCGTGCATGTGCGCCTATATTGTCTCACATGAGTGAACTGCGAATATACCAGATTTAGTCGCATAGATCTTTATTTAATTCGGGAGAATTCAAAGGCTAAAGATCAAACGATCAAAGCGTTTAGAAACCTGAATGCCTAAAGAAGTAAGGATAAAAAGAAAGACACGCGATGAACGGGCTTAAAATTTCAAATATATGCAGGTATTAAAAAAATCTTAAAATATTTAAGACCTAAAAGATTTGAAGATTTTATTAAAGATATTTTAATTATAATTTTGCACTTATTGCATGTATTGTAGAAATTTATTTTACTAGTATCGAATGAATTTTAAATTTAAAACCTTCTAGATCTCTTAGAGAAATATTAGACTTTATAAAAAATATATAATGTTATTTACAATTTTATTGATTAAAATAAATTTTATATTAATTAGAATATAACGAAATTTAATTTTACTAGAATTCAATAAATTTGAAACTTAAATTTCAAATGCAAAAATATAATTAGAATGCAAATTATATCAAATATATGAAATCTCTGTTAATTAAAGTCTGTATGTTTGAAAATTTTATTAAGATAAGGAGACGAATAATGCTCTCTCGAGGGAAAAGACCGAGCGCGCGATTCAAAGAGAGAATACGTTAGCAAACGGGATACTCTCGGATACATATCCATGTGTGATCTCAAAGGACCTGGAATTGGAGCGTTCGGCCAATCGGATCGCTTCGAACACTACTCGTCCGGTATTCTAGTGTACTCGATGTATCTCGAATTATCCGCTGATACAAACTCACCTTTTCTACGACTCGCTGCTCCACGAGCGACGTCTCCCGTCACATTCCACGAATCGGCCGTGACACCCGTTACAGCCGCAGGAAATAGGATCCGCCTCGTGACCGCCGTCGTTGTTGTTGTTGAATAGCCTGCCGGTATCATCCACGCCTTTGTCCGAACCGAATATATCACACAGGCCGAGGACGCGAGCGAACAAACGCGAGGAGGAGGAGGAGGAAAGAATGAAAGCGAAAATTCCTCGAATCCTTGAAATCCTTTCGAACCCGGCGCCGCGGCGCTCCGTTCGCGAGGTCCTGTCAAACCACGCGCCTCCTTAGGATCCCGATGCGCACATGGAAGCGTGCCGGCTCCGTTCGAGTCCTTTTGGAGCCGTAATGGAGAATAATAAATTCGGAGTAATACAAACGTCAAACGTAAATGCTGCCGATATTCATCCACGAAGAGAATCGTCAGGATCTCACTCTCGTAACTGGGGGGTGGGGGAGGAGGGAGCGTAAAATACAGCGCGATTAACCACCCGTTTCACCGGTCGGATCTTCCTTCAGGACGCCGAACATGTCTCGCTGCGGTTGGTCTTTTTTCTCCTCTTGTTCAGCGTCTTCTCGACCGGAACATCCCGCGGTTTAAATTTTCTTAAATTCTCTTCTCGTCTTGGTTCTGCCAAAAATTTCTCTCAAACACTGACCCGTTTCTTATTCTCCACAGGATTTCGGAGTATAATAGACCCTCGTTCAAGGATGATGGACCTTTGGAGCCGAATAGCACGCCTTCGTGCTGCGAAGGGCAACGCGGGATCCGGCGTAAATCCCGCCTTCAGATGCGAGATGAAAAACGTGAGGAAGTGCCACGAGGACTGGATACACTCGTCGTCTCCTCTTGGTCTCCTCTGCTGGTCCTGCACGTCACGACGAGGAACGCGGTCAGCACACCTTTCTCTCTCTCTCTCTCTCCTTTCTCTCCGGAAGTCACGACCTCTCTATGCCAGCAAACGAGAGAAAGAGAGAGAGAGAGGTGTCTCGATAAGGAGGACGGACGTACTCCGAAACGACGTAGCGAAGAACGATGCTGCAGCGGCGAGGACGGGCGTCGTTCACGCCCCCGTACGTTCGTTCGTCCGTCCTGTCTTTCTTCTAGGACGCGACACGGAACGCCGTGATCGGCGGCGATCTTCCCCGATACCACTACTCACGGAATAATAATAATAATGATGACAATGAGGATCACTCACGCTTTACCAGGACGCGGAGACGTGGCTCCGTCGTCGTGGCCAAGGCTTGGACAGTGCTCTAGAGACACAATGTATGATAAAGAGAGAGACAGAGAGAAATAGAGAAAGAGAGAGAGATAGAGGCGGTGGTACGGTGGGAGAGGGGGAAGAAGAGAGCAGAGAGATACGACGAACGCTTTCGAAGGAGGATTCCTCGCGAAATGAAATGCACATGTGAACACGCGTCACACCGGCTTCCTCGTGCACACGCTGTCTTTTTTTCTCCTCACGGACGACACATTTCCGAAAGAGCGAGTGGCGGCGGCGGTCGCGGCTCTCTCGCCTCCTTCCTCTCGCCAACGCCTACACGATACACATTGCACGCAGTAGCAACGACGCCCCTACACGCCGAACGTCAGTGGTGCTCAATGCGACGATGTCCGAGACGCTGAGAGCCCCGTTTCCAGCGACGCCGGGATCGAGTTTTATCGACGTAATTTTTCCATCTCGATGCGAGAAAGCGGTCGAAAATGTTTCGCAACTCGTCGCGATGTACGTCAAACGGTTTGGCTCTTATGACGTCTCTTCTAAAAAGGTAAGAAAATTATAATTGCTAAATGATACCTAGAAATATTTCGAGGGTCGTACTCGCGAAGTTGGTTATTGAAATCTCTAGGTGCTTGGTAAACTTTGGCGCTGATGCTGCGTCGGTTTAGGGATATATGGCGATTTCTAGTCGAAATATCACTGTATTAATACTAAAGATTCTGATATACCCTCTATAATAATTCCTAGTTTTATATATATATATATATATATATATATATATATATATATATATAATTTATATTATTGTAATAATTAATTATAAATATTATTGTCTTCAGGATGTTCTAAAATTCATTTTATAATCATTCTTGATTCAAATCGGTATGCTGAAATTATAAAAGGCAAATTGCAATTTTTTTAAAAATATATAAAAGCTCTCTACTTACAGAATACATAAATATAAATATAAATGTTTACATATATAGGAACATATTTTTATAACTTTTTTATGATGATTTCCACGCTATTAAGATGGTAGAAAATATACTTAAAAGCTGCAGATATTCGTCACTTCCTTCTGTTAATTTATAATCGCATTCCTAAAAAAAGAGAAAATTTTTCATATTTGTATTCAATTTATATCATTAATTTTTTATGTATATGTAGAGAAAATCTCTTACCCCGAGCATATCGCCAATTATCACTTTCTGTTTGTCACTCAGTTCATCAGAGAAAATTACTTTCTCATTTAATTGTTCGATTACCTAACATACATAACATACACAAAAGATAGTATAATTAAACCAATTCAATCAAACTGTTATGGATATCAACATGTATATGACAGGAATTATTATTTTACAGTTTATTATTTTAAAATTTATTTTAAAATTTTTCAAAAATTCAACAGCAATAATTAAAGCAATACCTGTGAGCCTGGATATCCTTCCAACAGCAAATTTTCAAGTAATGTCTCGACATTACTATAGTTTCCTTTTTTACAGGCCTCCCACAGCGCATTAATTTTTTCATCAGGAATTAGCTAAAGAAACACACACAAAAATGTATTACAATTCCAAATAATTCGAAATTATTTATAAATTATTCAACTTACTAATAATGACAAATTATAATTTTAAAAACATACTTACTCCAATCACATCAAGAGCATCATCCACGGTGATCTCATAATTCTTGCCCTTTAATCGTGTGATTGATTGCAGACACATGACGGCCTGTCTCAAATCGCCACCGGACGCTTCAACGATTTTCTCTAGAACGCTTCTATCAGCCTTTAGATTCTCCTCATTGCATATATATTCGAGTCTGCTGATACTCTTCTCATCGCTCAGTGGCTTGAATCGGAACTTGGTGCAGCGCGACGCTATCGGCTTGATAATTCGCGATAGGTAATTGCATACTAGGCAAAAGCGCGTGCTATGTGCCTCTTTTTCCATAATTCGACGAAGTGCTGTTTGCGCGGCGCCAGTCATACTGTCCGCTTCGTCCAATATGATGATCTTGAATGGTGGACATTTCTTCCCACTGGAAAAGTGAGTATTGAAAAATTTAAAATATAATGTTGAAACCATTAATTTCATTTTGTCTTATTTATTTAATAAATTTTAAAGCAATATTATAATGTGTCTCAGGTTGTGCCATTTTGATCATAAATCACAGTACAGCACATGAGATCTAGAAGGGATGCTTAATCCTCAAGTACACGCGTCAAAGTCAATGTAAATAAATTTTTCTTTTAATGTCTTTTATATGCAAGAATGTCAATAATTAGTTTAAAAAAATAAAATTATGGAAAATGAAAGTTTTTGATTATACTTAATATTTATTAAAATTTAACATCAAGAAAGAATAAAATCAATAGTATTAATGTATCTACATGGCTTTTAAGCGAGTACTTGAAGATTAACTGTTTGCTTGTGCTTTTCAGAAGTTTACTAATCTTGTAGTTCTTCTGCATTATCAAGCATTTTTTTTATCTAGTTGCTAATAAGAGATGCTAAGATTCTTTATTAGATCTCCTTGATGACAACAAAATGTGCCCTTTCATAAATAATCTTGTGTGCTGAGATTCTGCGATCATCAGACCTTTTACTGGATCATCATTGACACTGATTATATATAAATAAGATATAACATTTTAATAAAGAAATGGATGATTTTTTTTATTTCTATAAAAAACATTAAAACTCTTTATTATTAATGAAAATTTTAATTGCCAAAATTATGATCATTAATAGTGATATTATTAGGAATACTTATAATTGATAAAAAATCTTACACTTACTCTGGTCCAATAGGATTAGCCTTGCGTAATGCAAAGGATTTGATCTTCTCTCTCACAACCTGGATACCTCGATCATCAGAGGCATTCAGTTCCAGTATCCTATCCTTATACATACTACCAAACATCTGCCTTGCAGCTGCATGGATAATGCTGGTTTTGCCAGTACCCGGTGGCCCATAAAACAACATATTAGGAAAATCTCCATGTTTCATGGCTTGCCTTATCACATTCACCACCTCTGTCTGCTCTACAATGTCATCGACATTTTTTGGTCGGCTGTAAACAAAAAATGTGACCAAAAACTGTAAGCAAAAAACCTTATACAATCTTAATCTTATTTGTAGAAGTCGAAAAGAAAAATAATATGACAGTAAAATCATGACTTTTGTTACGAAAGTGAAGAGTTGAATCGTAACAAGGAACAGCTTTAAAAAAGGCATTTTCAAATAAAGTTGTTTGTCTTGAACAAAGATCGTGTGAAAAAGGTTAATCTTAGAATAATAATGGATACTCACTATTTTTCCACCCATGGTGTCAAGTCTTTTTTGTCATCCTTGGCGCGAGAAGTCGATGGTTTCTTCACATCTGTTGGGGCGCCCAATTTACCAGTCTTCAAGAAAGCGTGCATTTTTCTTGATTTACGCAACTACGCACACCTTGGGCTCTTCATAGGTTTTCCCGCCTATTCGTCACCATTTGCATTTCAAACCTTGCAGGTGCGTTCAAAAATTTATTTCTGAATGGAAATCTATTTCAGAATGGAATAATGAATGAATGAAATTTGATTGATCGAAAGGAGTAAAGGTTTCCAAATGCAACCAATGATAGTTATTCACACTGTGCTCGATGCCCAGCATCCAATAGGAAACTTTCAGAATGGAATAATGAATGAATGAAATTTGATTGATCGAAAGGAGCAAAGGTTTCCAAATGCAACCAATGATAGTTATTCACACTGTGCTCGATGCCCAGCATCCAATAGGAAACTTTCGTTTCTAGTTTGCAAGTTAAAGTCACTAGGCGACAAACTTCTATCGCGCGCAGTGTGAATCGTGCATGATTAGCATGATGTGAAGTGACGTGCAGTTGATGGATACATACGCAGAATCGTAGGATCACGTAGGATATCTGTGTAATTTTTTGGTGGCGATATATATTTGACAGAAAAGTCATGACTTCGCTTCTCGCGCCAGAAATTCCATCGCCGGGCTTTTCCTTTGATCTCTGTCAAAGGTAAATATTTTATTTTGTATCATAAATTAAATTGGACTTATTTCTTATAGTTTTCATGAGTTAACCTATATATGGATATTGCTGTGTCACACATAGCTCTATCAAAATTTATTCATAATACAAAAATTTTTATATAATATTAAAATATACTTGTAAACGATTTTAATCATATAAAAGAGAAAGAATAAAATTTCGATTATGGAATTTTAAAGAACATGTCAAATTAATATCTTGGTATTAATATCTTGGTATTATTGCTATGTCATAGTATTATTATTATTTGATTACAGTAATAATGTTAATCTTTATAGTTCTTAATTAATTGTTGATTAATTGTTGATACTTGTTACATAAAGTAATAATTTTGTATATAAAATATTTTTCTATGTTAAAATATTTTAAAGAGCGATGCATATTAAAGCTAGAACTTTGTCATTTTAATATCCACTTTAAAAAATATCTATTTTTATTTTTAAGTAACAAGAATGGTATAATTAATTCATATATCTTTTAATATTGTGACAATTCTTTTTAATATTTATTTACTTTGCACAGAAACAGTGCCTTGATTAAAAAAGGCTTTGCTGCTCCGAAAGCAGTCAAGACAGGTACTACTATTGCTGGTGTAGTATATAAGGATGGTGTTATTCTTGGTGGTGATACGCGAGCTACGGAGGATACGATTGTTGCAGATAAATATAGTTTGAAAATTCACTATCTTGCTCCCAATATGTAGTAAGTGTCACAGGATTCTCTCTGTCAATCTCTAATGTTATGCATGATATATTTAAACTATTCGAATTTTTATTAATTATTCAAATTTTTTTCAGTTGTTGCGGAGCTGGCACAGCGGCTGACACTGAAATGACTACTGAGATGATAGCCAGCCAATTGGAGTTGCATCGCTTGAATACTGGTCGTATTGTGCCGGTGTGTACTGCAAACACACTGATTAAGCAAATGCTGTTTCGTTATCAAGGTCATATTGGTGCTGCACTCATTTTGGGTGGTTTTGATCTTGATGGACCGCAATTGTATTGCATTTATCCACATGGTTCTACCGAGAAGCTGAAATATACTACTATGGGATCTGGATCATTGGCAGCAATGGCGGTCTTTGAAAGCAGATGGAGACCCGATTTACCGGTAACAAGTACTTCTAATCATATGTAATCGAATAACTTAATTAAATCTAGTGTATAAAATCATTGCCATCTTAAAATTTTAAATTAGGAGGAGACTGAATTAATAAATTTAAAGTCTAAGATATTTTTAATATGATTTTTATATTATATATATAAGTGATAATTTTATCATTATTATTTATTATTCTTTATTTATTAAATCTATTCTGTTAAATATTTATACAACTTTTTATGAATTTTTTTTATGTATGTATATATTCTCCTTTCTATATTAGAGTGTATTAAATTTATTCTTTGTTAAAAATACTATTTATGTCGAATTAAAAGGTGACTCATTATTTTTAGGAGGAAGAGGCGAAGCAATTGGTGGCAGATGCAATTCGCGCAGGCGTGTTCAACGATCTAGCGTCAGGATCCAATGTGGATCTTTGCGTCATTCGTAAGACCGGTGTTGATTATCTGCGACCATATGATACCGCCTGTGTGAAAGGCGAGCGGCAAATTAGTTATCGTTACAAGCCCGGCACCACCGCAGTGCTTACCAAGACAGTGCAGCCGATTATCGTAGAGGAGGAGACTGTGCGTACAATTCAACACGAAGCAATGGACACGTCTGCATAAGATTCTTAATTAATTCAGCTCTATATAAACTTAAATTATAATAAACTTTTTCCAAACAGTAAGTGTTGATTATAAAATCTAATCTTTAAATATTTCTAATAAAAATATTGTGGGATGTGCACAAAGCATACAATTTCTAAATGCTGGCTCTCTCTCGAAAAAAAAACCTACTTAAATTTTTTCTTAAGTTGCTTCATGTATATCCTGCGATACCAGCAAGAATAATAAAATATATGTCTTCTATACAAAGTTAATATTGAGAAGTAAAGTAATATAAAATAATTCGTTAAAATTGCCTGCAAGTTTATCTTTTGTCGAAAACAAAAGATATAAATTTAAGATATATCCTGTACATGAGGAAGCGATTTATAAAAGTTAGAAGAGTCCAGCGGCCTGCTTGAGCCGCTGCCTTTTCCAAGCGGGCAATTTCTCGAATTCTGCAGGTTCCATCTTGAAAATTGCGATGAAATTATCATAAGTCAGATGCATCTCTTTGCGTCTGACATCAACGCCAGCTGGCAGATTCTCTGGCTCGCTCTTTAGCACTGCCGGCGGATATTTGATATAATTATCGAAATCTGTGGTGGCTTTGGTGGAGGACATTTGCGTTCTCGTCGATTGATCTTTGTCCTCTAGCAAGGCACAGAAAACTTCGAACGGCTTATAATCTCTTAATAGATTATGATTCCAGTTCTCGAACAGCCCAATAAAGGTGGCTGGTTCTAATCCTGTGCGACAAAAATAAAAATAAAATCGAATCTAACGAAGATTTTAAGAAAGAATGGTTAAACAAAATATTTCTAAAGAGAAAAAAAGCAATATATGTTTTTTATCTTTTATCATTCGAGCTCACCTTGCTTGATTACAGAAATTATCGTATTGCGATTTCGGCCTGCGGGATGTGTATAAAGATATATAGCAGCGTCTTCGACACATTCTTGCAATGTCTTTGGAACAGAAAATTTGCCTATCCATACCCAGATTACACTACCAGCGTCTAGCAACCAGATAGCTTCTGGTATCAAAGAGTTCTGTCGGAATCCGAGAACTTGCTCGCCCACGAAGAGGCCATTCTCGGTGCGGCACTGAAAGAGATGTTTATCCAGTTCCTCGCCGACTTCCTCGGTTTCCGCACCATAACTGCCTCTTCCTGAAGAAAATAAATGAAGTATCCCGAATAATTTTAGAAACGCTCAAAAGTTAGAACCTCTTTATTTTTCTCTTTTTTATAATTTACCTCCAAGCTCAAGCCAGAAATCGTCGTCCTCCTTTCCCTCAGCGACGAGAGGTGCATTTCTGGGCGCAAGGCGTCGCGATGCCTGTCGAGCGTCACCCGTGCTCTTGCTGCCGCACCAGACGATTGGTGTGCTGGAAAAGAGGATGAACACCGCGCTGGAATCTAAGCTATTCGCCCGCAACGGACGTTCCACCGCTTTTGAAGTGTATGGCGTTGAACCGAACACTCTGACCAGATATTTCTTTGGCGCTATAAATCAAAAAGCTTCATTGTAGAAAATGGAAGATGCAATCTACAGATTTTCTTTAAACCAATATATATTTTATATTCGTATGTAAATTTTGAAATTTATTTCATTTTATTTTTTTCAACAATTTTCTATCGATTTAAATATGACAAATGTCTTTTATATATCTTTTTGTATGTTATTATTTTTGTAAACTTTTATTTAAATAATAGTTTAAATTAAATAGGGAAACTTTACGCGAATCACGGTGACGTCCAGCAAGTATCTTCAGCTTGCCATCATAGATCTGCAATAGATGAGGTGGTTCTCTGCCTTGAGATGCCTTCACCAATTGTGCATTCGTCTCTTCGGATAAATGACAAGCTGCTGTCAACGCTGCGTCACGATCTACCTTGATAGAATGGACACCTTCCCAACAATAAATCTGAAAACAATTTCATAAAATATTTCATAATTGCCTTCAAAATTTTTTACGATTATTCAATTTTTTTCAGGTATTACTATCTTTCATATACATAAGACTGGATAAATCAAAAGAAACACTCTCCAGTTTCTCTTCTTATCTAATTTTTTACAGGATTATCATATAATTTAGAAGAAAAATTTTATAACATAAATTAATAATAGATACTTATAGACATTTTTAGGAAAAAATTTATGAACTTAAAAGACTCGCACGCGCGATATAATTGTCTACGTACAATACTTCGACACCTTCGTCCTTGTCCGTACTTGTATAGCATCACGTAGCAGGCTTCTGCATAATAAATCCCCCTGTCGTCCTCTACCTGGACCATGCCTTCCTGTTGCTCGACTCTCCACAAAGTCCGCTCGCCGGATCCGTCGTCCACCAGTTGACACTCAGCCGCCATTCTGGGTCTTTCATTCATGTAATCGGATTCGAAACTCATCGGTAAAGTTAGTGGTCTAGTCTTGGAAGGTTCCCAGTCTCTCAATAATGCTTTCATTTCCACCGGTTCGTGACCTTGTATTTCATTTCACTTATTTTATTTTTATTCAACTATTGCATGTAATTAATATAATTTTTGACAAATTTTTTACAATCAATTTCTTTTTAGCCTTTGTCTTAAAATGTTTATTTTCTTTTAATTAAAATATATATTGTCGTTGCATTTGTTTATTCTTAAGAAATTTGTAAATACTTGAGAAACTATTTTTTCAAACTGAAATGATAAATCTGTCTTGTATAGTACCTTCTATCGCCCTGGCCACTGGCATGCCGTCGCTGTAATTCTTCTTCTTGATGAAACCACGCGCGTTTCTAACAGCTTCCAATTTTTCCCTAGCGTTGACATCACGGCCCACCCAGGCCCACACCCCTGCCTCACCCCGATCCACCAAGTACACAGAATTGGAAGTTAGATCGCTACAAAGAATCGGCCCGGATTTCAATTCGGCGACCTTGTACTTGCCCGATTGTTCGCTGCACTTGTACAATTTAATGGAACTCGGCGGGTTGATGCGGTGCTGGCGATCAGGCGCTACTACCCTCATCGAGGGATCAAGCACGCTGCTGAAGAGCTGTTTATCGTCTTCGGACAACGTTTGTTCGTAGCCATCCTCGACCACCACTATACGGCCGTTATTATTCTCTTTTCGGGATTCTAGAAGACTAGCAGCGTGACGTTTATGCAATGGATCTGATAAGGATCCTAGCCACAAGAAGATGACACCTCTAAGAAAACCAGAAGTAATTTCTTGTATTATTTTACGTAATTGTAGATTTTTATGATTATTTAACGAATTGTCTTGTAAAATTTTTGATTATTTAAATTAATTTAAATATTTCATTATTTAAATTAAGTCCCAATTATAAAACGGATTAAGCTTTAATTAGCGTTAAAAGAAACAGATCTATTACTTCTTGAAAAATGTAGATATTCTTTGTATGCAAAAATTTTTACAAAGATGTCTACATACTTTTTATCCCAAGTATTCTGTAAATAAATTAAACTTCTAATAACATACTTTGCACGAATATCCACAAGGATGACATCGCGACAACTAAAATACTCCCAGCTGACTCTCGTCAGTTCTGTTAAAATCGGCACGGCCACCCCGGAGACTCGATGAAGAGTGCAAACGGGTGGATCGTCAAAATGCAGATTTTCGATGATCAATCGTTGCCGAAAGTAAGCGAGGAATCGGGAGCTCTCGCGACCTTGCGCTTCCCGCATCAGGATCATCGCCGAGATCTGCGAATCGAGCTCGGCGGCGCGAAGTGCTGCAGCACCGGACACTGTCGAGTCGCAGTTGACGCCAATCCAGAAGTGGATGGCACGCACCACCGAAGTATCCTTCAGGTCCTTGATCTATCAATCGTATCCCAAAAATAGAAATCTCAAAAATCTTATATTGAGTATATTGTTTCGACAAAATTGTTTTCTGAATGTTAATTTGTTATTAGGAATAAATATTATTAATTACATCAAATAAAAAATCATATGTATGTATGTGTGTGTATATGTAGGAAGATAGAAAGAAATTTAAATAAATTATATATAAAATTTCCAAAATTAAATAAAATATTTCAAAATTTTTAATGTTGAAATTTTCAAATAGTTATTTGAATTATTATTTTTATAATTAAATTATTAAGCACTAATTTTTCTTTTACAACAGGTTTAATCAGAGCAATCTAGAAGAGTTAAATTTAGCGAAAAAGATTGCTTCATGTAGAAGAGTCGGAAACAAGGATTACATGTATATGAGGAAATGTTCGCAATTGCGGTTTCTTTTATGACGATGCAACACAATGTAAAGTAAAAGTACCGGCATGCTTGGGTAAGGAAGAGCACCGTCCTTCGCAGATACAGCATAGACGATGTATGCTGATTCGGAGAGGAAGAGCCCCATATTGTTGCTAGTTACGGCTGTTGCACGCAGACCCTGCTCGACAAATATGTAAGTGTGAAATATTAAAAAAAAATATTTGGAATGATTAAGAAGAGAAATTAATTATAACATAACAGTAATAAATAAAATTGTTATAACAAATTTAATAATTACTTTATCAAATCATTCAAATACAATTACTATTATAAATAAAATAATACATATTTAATATAATTATTATATTGTAGATAATTTAATTACCATAAAACTGACAAAATTATAATTGTAAAATGACAATTTTATTTATATATTTTGTATTATTTTTTAAAATTATTTTTAATTATTATTTTTTTTAATTATATTTTTTATATTTGATAGAAATATTATATTTATAGAAATTATTATACACATTGGAATTTTTTATTTTGTTGGAAAATAAGATTTATTGATAATAGCTCACTTCGATTTTCCAGACGCGAAAAGTGCTGCTGTTCTTCGGGATATTCCTGAAGATTTCGCCGCTGGAATCGTCACTGCGGTAGCTCCTATCATCCTGCAGGATGGTATTCAAATCTTCAGAATAAAGCACGCTTGTCATATTTATCACTAACAAGGTCCAATTTTTTCAAGAATTTCTCTCTTTTTAAAACTTTTCTAATTGACTTTTATTTCCCATATAAGAGAGGAGGATTTTACATCATAAAATAATGATAAATCAATTCAATTATTTTAGAAATCTTATGTCAAGAATAAAGTCAGAAACTGGAGTTAGACACTGGAGTACTCGAGCAAGTTCTTCAAACTGCTGTAGGAGAAATGCCGGAAAAATCGAAATACGAAGTGAGAATTTTTCAGGATCGAGCGTCGAATATGCACGCAATGAAATAATTAACAATAACTAATTCCGGCATGATAACATTGTTGGCATGTTTCGCGCGGGCGAGTTCACAGGCAAACGAGGCAAGAGTTTTGCAACACGAGAAACTGTGCTCGCGCGCTTCGCGAGCGGACTGAAAACTGAGTTACCAGAGCTCGCCTAAGAGATCTCTACCTCGCAGGTGCACATGAGTGCGTGTTTGACGCACTTATGCATGTGTATGTACAGGAAACTGTTTGATATCTTAAGTATAAGTATTTAATCTAATTTAATTCAAGTATATTTATATGATTCTTTTCAATATAATCTTTTAATATATTTAGATCTATCATCAATTTTAATTGTAATAATCTTTGTTATTTTAATTGTAATTTCTTTGTTATTTTAATTATTTATTTAGTTAATTAATAGTTTTTTATTTAAATAACTAAAATAATTACAACACAGCAAAATAATTCAAGTTTACTTTACAATATTTTTCATGTTTACAAAAATTTTTATCATATATAAAGAATTTATTTTCAAGTAATGAATTTATGTCATGAATTTAAAATGAATATGTAAAAGAAAGAAATTTCAAAATGTATAAGTATGTTGGACTTTTTAAATAATCTTGGATAAATTAAATGCAGAGAATCAATTTTAAATTAAACAAGGATGCATTTTTAAAATATATTTTTTACCGCGGGTTATAATTACTATTATTTATTCTAAATGATAGTAATTATGTAATTTGCGATTTCTAAATAATTCAGTCTAAATAAGGAACTTTATGCTTGCCATTGTCTCGAGTTGATTGACCTGTAACCACATCAGATCCCGGTAAGATGGGGCCCATTACATCGCGGCATTGTGCCGGTTTTATTTTCCGCCTTGTGTGTGTGTGTGTGTGTGTGTGTGTGTGTGTGTGTGTATGCGCGTATCATTTATTCACACACACTTTTACGCACGCACGCACACGCGCTTAAGCATCATTCGCGACAATTACCGTCACTACGAGACAGGAAGTCGCAACTGCCGCCCGTATGCGCATTTTTGTGCGAGAATTGCGTCAAAAGGTGAAAATTCGCTGTCATTTGATCACAAATAGTTGCAAAGCATTTTTATAAGAAGGATTAATTTTTTCGAATAAATCATATAATGATTTAATAATATAATGAATGAAGAAAGAAATGGCATTATAACATAAAATTTTTGGATACTAAAATGCAATTTTTATTTGTTTTTAAAATGTCTGAATATACGTAGATATAAGTCAAAAATATTTCAAATATTGAATTTAAATTAATTAAATTTAATTCTCTTAAAAAAAAAGTAATCAAAATTTATATCGGAAATTTGCTCTATTTTATATTAGTAAATATATCTTATTATTTTTTATAATCACTCTACTGACCTTAGTTTAGTCCACATTTAATTAATTATCTTTAATATCTTTAATAATTTATTTATAATCTTGTTAATACTATCCACATATTTTTTTTATTTCTTTTTATAATTATTTCCAATATTTTTCACAGTTTTTTATTTTCTTTTCGCGTCTTCCCTAATGATATTTGATCGTAAATCTAGTTTCCTGCTTAAGTTAAGTGATTATGCAAGTACTAAACAGAGCAGAAATATATGGAAAGAGAGAAGAAAATATCTTTAATTAAAATATAAAAAGAAGAATAATAAAGAAGAATAAAACGAAAAAAAGAAACATTCTTTAATTAAATCTTGCAAAGAAAAAAAAAAGAATTAAAGGAATTAAATACTTTCCAAAAATATATAATATGTACAGCTGATCGAAATTCAACGGTAAGCGGGGAGGAGATTTATCCTTTTTCATCGAAAAATTGTCTAAGAACTTCACACTCACGTTTCTCTCTCATGAATCTTTCACGATCATCAAACTCCTTGAATGATCACTCACCCGCCTGGGGAAATCCATTGTTCTAGTTATCGCGGACATCAGCAATCGGGGTTCATTTAAACGCCGCCTCTATCTCGCGGGGGACACGCGCGAAGGAGCAAGGATACACCTCGTTCTTCGGGTATGATGCGTGTACGACGGCTAACTGTATATGCGAACAACTGATACTTCTTCCCGGCTAAAAAGGAGACCATACCGGTGCTGTCCGGAAATGGGCCCCGGAACTCCGGCCGGCGAGCCGTGACCAGCAACAGCAGCCGCGCGCTTCGGGGCCCACCGGGGCCCGCCGATCTCACCTGAGCACGCAACACGCACGCACACCTGTTCTCGAGCCTCCGCTGCCTTTCCAACATTACTTCGCCACGGATAGATAGAGCACAAGCGGTTATTATACGTCCTAGAACATGTAATGAGCCCCTCGCTTACGCGTTTCGTTCCGCTCGTTCTGTCGTGTGTTAAATGCATTTTTTCTTTTTTTTTGTAAAAACGCGAAAAATTAAAGAGATTCGAGATAAGAGAAAGAATAAGGAGGGAGAAAGAATTATTGCGCAAATTAAAACTTTGCATATAGAATATAAAGTTGATTATAAATATGAATCTAGAGCAAAATCGGGATTAAAATGAAAATTAAATTATTAAAGAAATTAAGTAGATTGTGTATTTTATTAAAACTGTTTCTCAATTGAGATACAATATTTTCTTTATACATACATTTCTTATATTTAATTTATGTTTTAGCTAACGTACAATATTAATAGTAAAGCGTTAAATAAAGTAAGAATTTATCTTTTTTTGTAAAAAGAAAAAGAGTCCGATTATTAATTAAGTAATTAATTTCGATAATTAAAAGTTCCTTTTAAGGAGGTCGAATTTATGAAAGGCCTATTAATGCGATTCGATCCGATTTTTCAAAACAAAAAAATGTGCGCTCGCCGCACATTTTTTCACGATAGGAAACGGTGGAAGGATGAGGGCTTCGTCGACAAATGTCAGAGAAGTGTTTCCGTTTTATCATCCCTCGACGGTGCGAAGATCCTTCGATGGATTGGCAAAACGAGGACTCGGATCAGTCGAGTGGTATATCGAGATAGATAGATGCTTCTTACGAGAACCTCTTTTATAACGTACAACGTGTACTTTCTTTCGGGCAGTTGAGAATCTGAAATGGGATGAGAATGATCATCCCGTGACTAGGACGGAAGATGCTGCAGCCGCCGTTGTTTTGGATCGCAATGTTTGTTCTCAAGGAGTTCAGGTAAAATTATATTTAAAAATAAATTTCCGACTTATATAAATGTTTAAATAAAAAAACGAGATTATAAAACAATTGTGCATTTTTAATAAGTTTCTTTCTTTTTTAGGTTGAAATTGGACCTTACAAAAACATTAGAAACTTTACATCCGCTTTAAAAAATTTGGAGCTTGAGACGAATGACAGCGATCCTTCAGAACTTAGAACGAACGACGCGCAAACGGATTACTTTAACGATTCCGAGCAAGAAGAGAACATCCCGGTTTTCAAGACGAGGGAAATATCAACTTTCCAATTAGTAATCCAGGGAATGGAAATTTTAAATTTCCAGGTATAAATGCCTCCTTGACTTTATGACTAACTGATTCCTTGACAGAATGACCAATTGATGTTTTTCAAAAATTAATTCTTTCTTAACCGGAAAATTAAAAGAGAAGTAATTTTAAATAACTACCAAGAATATTCAATTTCACAGCATGCAGATTTATATGTATTTTATGTATATGCAATTTAATCATGTTATATAAAAGAATCATATGAGAAAGAATTTGTGTAGGGTACAAGGCATTCCCCCGCGGAGATTGCGCCTTATTGGAAGAAAGATTCTCGGATGTGGCTGTGGAAGTCAGTGAGGCTTGAGAGAAAAAAAAGAACTAAAGCGAAGGCTCCTGCAAGCACTTTGTATCGTGAAGATCTTTCGTAGTGTATTTTTTTATTTGATGATTTTTATTTAATTTTATTTTATGTACATATGAATTTTTAGATCCTATTTATTTTTTTTTGTATGGATATATTTAAATATTTTTATGTAAATGATTTTGATAACAAGCCAATTAATACAATGCAAAATACAAAAAAAGTATAGGTGCAAATATTAAAACTCAGTGTGTAATAATTTAAACTGCATTAAAATCCGAAAATTGTATATTCAAAGTTAGTTTAATATAAAGTAAAAAAAGAGTGAGATATAATAATTATTATTATCACTATTTAGATTTTATATTAAGATATCGATTTTATTATACACGATACACTGTACATATAGTAATAAGGTTTAATATTTCGATCTATTCTTTTCTATTAGACGCTTGTTATCTATGACGAAATTATATGCAAAAATTACTCTTCAAATAAAGTCCTTTCTTTTCGATTTTTTAATTTTATAATAAAAATAATAGCTATTATCATCATGTATTATCATAAAAATTATAGAAAATATGACATATAATTGAAATAACGCATGATGATCCTTCATAGATATTGAAATCGATTTCAGCCGCAAGTCTGAATGCTCTCTACTGTTGATTCTTCGTCAAGATTCTCACCAACCTCGAAGCGCGCAAAATCAATAATCTCAGTTTCCGTTTCTGCTAGCAATTGTTGTACAGGGATAGAAGGATCAAGTAGGAATTCCTGATAGATCATGCAGGACTCTTCGTCCACATTGTTGTGCGGTTCGTCCACTCGTGGATTCCCAATCTTCTGTGGGTCCATACCTATCAAAAGAAACAATTACAAAAGTATTTTTTTTCTTTTTTCCAATCTAACTTCTTTTATTTTTGAAATAAATAAAACTTACCAATGATATGCTGACAGAGTTGCATGCCTAGTATATCATCCTTATTCTTGCTCCTGACAGCGATAAGAGCACCGTACTTGCCAAAAGAAACAGGTATGGGATTCATGGGTGTTGGATGCGTGCAACCAAACAGCGTCACGTCTGGCGATTGCACACCAATGGCCAGAGCGCGTCTCAATTTGATGTTCTCGCCCACATCGCCAATGATTAAAGCAGAATGATCACCCAGACTTTTACCATCTGCGGCTGATAAAACTTTGAGATTATCTGCATGTAAGGCAGTTCGCTGCACTTCATTTTGAATTTCCTGGGACTTTGCAAAATTCAGTACAGTGAGGGCTACTCTCTCTGCAAGACTGTGAAATTTCTTGTTTTGTGCCACAAAATCAGTTTCGCAGTTAATCTCTGCTAATGCAGCATATTGTCCATCGATGGTCAGTGTAATAAGACCTTGACCGGTATTGCGACCTTGTAGTTTGACTGCCTGTGTCCAACCATACTGTTGCGCCTGTTCCTTTAGCCATTTCTCAGCCTGGAGCAAGAGAGGACTAAGAGATTCCATCATTTAGTCAATTAGGATATAATGTGCATGCTTAAAAGAACCTAATATATTTTTTACCTTTTCTATATTATTCTCATGCAATTGCAGAGCTTTCTTGCAATTTTCCAAGGTGTAACCAGTCTTTTTACGCAGCTTTTGTAACAGAGATTTTTTTGTTGCCTGCCATAAGAAGCCGTTTGTGTGAATCAAGCGGAATATCTGTGCTGGAATCATCTAAAATACATTATTAACATTAATTGTAGGCAGTAAGTTAATCAAAAAAATAAAAATTGTCAATTATGAAGCATAAGGAAGAAAATCATGAAAACAATTTTAATTTAATCTTTAGTAAAATACTAAATTTAAATAAAATAAAAAATTTATTAATGTACTGTAAAAATTGCACAATTATTTAATTTCAGACCGCAGCGATAATCAGAATGCAGACGATTTACATCCATCTACATAACCTAAAAACTGCAAGATGTAAGATCGCTTTTCGTCACAAAGAAAAAAAAGAAACGAAAGCAAAATGATTTTCTCGTTAATTAGAACATTCATAAGATTCATTAATTATTTCACATCGATCAATCACGTTGCCTGGAAACTGCAATCGAGATCGAGGCTGCAGTTTGCGATTACCGCAGATTCTGGAGATTGACAAGCGAAGACACGTGTAGCCTTAGGCTAAACTCAAGTTGATTTGGAAATTAATTTTATGAGATGCAAATACGCCAATCATTCGCGAGAGATTACGATCATTTTCCAATTTTAAATATACATCGCAACCACCTAATGATGCAGATACTCACCCTGCATGGAGGTTAGAGCAGTGATTACTATAATATACTGAAGTGAGTCTTCCCTATACTATCCTATAGAAAGTCGGGGTCAGAAAAAGACAAGTATATTTTTGGTTGGCTCTCTGTCTCTTTTTTACACAATATCATCAAATGCATTAAAAACATTTCTTATCAGATATTTAAATAAAAATGACACAGCTTCCACGGAATATTTTATTTATATATTTAAATAATAGATTGGAAATAATTAATTGTTAATTTTTTCTGTACTTTATAAAGTACATAAGAAATCAATGTTTCTGACTGTATTAGTGTCAACCAATCAGCGAATTCCTGACAAAGATAACGATCCATCCAGCATGTGTCTATCTTTCTCTAGGAATTGGGTCATCTTTTCACTCTTGAAGACTCACTTCAATATGTTATAAACATAGGTTATAGAACTCGATTATAGTAACAATAGGTGGCATCCTTGTTGTCCTTTCATTAGGCGGGCCTTCATTTCTTTTTTGCTTTTTCTCTTTCTCTTTCGTGTAAATTTGTTTATTTCATCAAAGTATTATTATAATATTCTTAAAATTATAATTATCAATATTATAATAATAATAATATATTCAAATATACATGTATGTTTCAAAATAATAATATATTATTGTATATATTTTATATAAGACGTTATTTCTCTTATCAAAAAATAAAATTATATAAGATCAATATGATTAAATATACTTTAATAAATTATTATATGACACTTTATAAATATTGTATTTATATTTATATTTTTATCTATATTATATTGTATTTATATTACATTTTGATAAAGAAATATTCTTGTAATCCTTATGTATGTAAATTTCTTTTTTAAATATTTGTACAGACATATATAATATTTTATTAGTCATAAATAATTAATATAATTTATAATAAAATAATTTATTATAAATAAAATATTTTATTTTGTGAAAAAAATAAGTATATAAATAAAATTGCCCATATTTTCATAATTTTACAATTTTATCGTATATTTTCAGAGATGTTAAAAATCTATTGAATGTCGTTTCGTGACATTAATTGTTCTAATTACAATTGAATATGGAAAATTCTCACACGAAGGAAACGAAAATGCGGAAATGCCAATCCGAAGATACGATTCGAATACCAAAGATTCTCGACCCAGAAGTCGAACCACTATTTTCCTTGCCGTCCGATTTGATGAGTCCTAAAAGATGTAAGAGAAAAAGAGAAGAATTAATCAGAATAAAAGGAAAGATGCAAAAATTCCATGAAGGTTCTTACACCGCGAAACGTCTTCGTGAAGAGAAATTTCGCAGGTAAAAAATATTTTAAAAACTGACTGTGTATATGTTCTTATAAATTTGTATCTTTAAATAACTCTAAAAATGTTTATTTTTATAGAATAATTAAATTTTTATAATAATAATTTATATAATAATTTTATATAATTTGTATATAATATTAAAATAAATATCCAGAGATAACGATTAAAACGATTTATATTTAACAATACATAAAAATATCTATATTTTAATTATTAACTATTTTTAATAATTAACTTATAATTATTTTTATTACAAATTTCTCTCTCTAATAAATTTTTGAACATTTTATTTATTTATATTAATTAAAAGATATATACCAATTTAATAAAATTATATTTGGAATGTATTTGCGAAAGTTATTTAAATGTATATAAATGTATTAAATAATATGATTTTTTTCTGAAAAAAGATTTAAAATACTTTAAACAAATCTGTTTTATTAGATTTATGATAGGTTTGATAGTGAAACCAGAGTTGCCAGCAAAGGACATAGATTTGAGCGACGATAGGGATGTCAATAGATATTATTATTACATTTGCAACGGAGTTGATACGATTCATACGGCGAGCATCGAACAGATCTTCGTCGAAGCTATACTCGACCTGGTTCCCAGTAACTTGCGCAATCAATTCCCCGATTTTGCCAATAATTTAATGATCGAAATCAAAGAAGATTTTATAAAGAACATGAAAAGAGCCATCGTCGAATTTGCACTCACTGACCCTTTTGAAGAGGTTGGTCATTACAAAAATCGAAAATTATATTAAAAACAAAGAATTTGAAATTTTGATTTAAAAATTATTAAGATAACTAAGAATATATTTATAATATATTATTAATAATATATTTTGCGTAAAAAAAATGCTAAATATAATATAAAATATTAGGCTCTTTAAATGTAAATTTTTTTTTATTATATACATTTGTGATCAAATCTTTTTTATCTCAAAATCTAATGTAACTATTATATTAATTTAACGTTTCATTAATTTAACGATGTTTAAACCCTAAAAATTTAATTAATCTTTGCAATTAAAGTTACAGCTTGATGAAATTGGGGAGGATCAGCAATGTGTTCAGCCGGATTTTCGGAGACACATAGAACACTGTCGTGAAATTTTACGTCTGGATTTGTATTTAATAAATCCATGCATGCGAATGACTCTGGATTGTTGGGTTCGCGATTACAGGTATTGAATTATGTATGCAACTCGCTGTCGTTATCGCATCTGTATTTCAGCGAGAGGTATCAAATTTTTCAGCAAATTCCGACTGATCGATTTAGAATATATCGCTGCGCATAAAGAAAGCTGGGATTTAATGAATTTTCACACCTTAATTGCACATCAGATTGTTGCCAATAGACGGATTCTGCGGAAAGACTGGTACAGCGGAATTCAAGAGATATTTCTCGTGGTAAGATAACCAAATTAATAAGGCAAATAAAAAAGGTTATTCTGTACTAAAAGGAATAATTAACAATTTATTAGAAACAGAAATTAACAATTTATTTTCTTCGCGATTCTTATTTTTTATTTTTTTTATTATGTGGATGTAATTTAGACATTTATTCTTTTCATTTATTTAAGTAATTATTTATCTATTAATTTAATTCGATATTTGAAAGTGTTGGCAAAAATTAAAGAAAAATTAATAATTTATTTTAATTAGCTGTAACATTTTTTATATTTTTTTTTGTTTATCCATAAATTTTATCAAACAAATTATTACGATCAATAAATGCATTTAAAGGTGAGATATATCAAGGATGAGAAATAGATTTCCCTTTATCTAATTCTTTTATCTTAATCTCCTATTCTTTTACAGAACAATAGGAAGAAACTAGTACCTAGCCCGTTACGTCGCAAGCAATTTAAACGGTTCTTCGATTGCACCGGCAAGTTGATGGAGTCGCATCTTTTAAAAGCTTGCAAGCACTCTCTGCGGGATTTCATTAATTATGTTGTAGACGGCAAGGTGAATATACATATCTACTACGATCGATCGATGCGAAATCATTGCCTGATGAGGAAAGCGGCACGTTTGTGTTTCCTTCCTCCGTTTATCCTGTCGCGAGTTATTGGAATATACCGTTATTGGACACAATTTCCATCAATTTCTGCTTATCAATGCTTCCCAAGGTTCACTTGTCCGTTTTCTCTTTGAGCTTCATCGTGCGTGTAACGTCCAGATGTTAGAACAATTAAAAATTTCAAAATAATTAAGTTTTTATATTAATATAAGTTAATTATAAATCATTATTATTATATAAAGATTATTTTCTTTCTAGAAAATAAAAATGTTTTGATACCGCTTTGGGAAGATTGTATTTTGTTGGTTGTACTTTGATTATACTTTGTTGATTCTATCTGTTTATGGAGAATATTCAATTCAATATTTGTACATACACAGAAAAATTAAGAATTTCAGATTAAAAAAATTTTTTGAAATCTTATGGAACCTTTTTAGAATGTAAGAAGTATTTTTTCTGCAAAGTATTAATAAGTATTAAAAAGTATTAATATTACGTAAAAAAATATTTTTTTTTAATTTATAGATATTTTTATATATTTTTATTTTTAGTTTGATCTTATTCTTGCAGGTAAACAAATGTTATTTAAGAAACTAAATATTTCTTGAGAAATTTTAATTTTTATTCTATTTTTAATTTTTATTCCATTTTAATTTTAATTTTTATTTCAGATTTTATATAAAATCTTTAAGATGAATTCGTGAATGTATTCTGTTTTTATGTTTTCCACAGCCTGTAGCTTGCTGCTTTAAAGTAAGCATTGCTATCGTTTCCAATGAGCTCGTTTTCGAGCCATCCTTCGATAAATTTAAGGAATTGCTTTGCGACATTCTCAAAGCGATATGCAATGCCGTGAGGAATTTTGAAAGATTGGAGACGCAACTCTACCTCGACTGGGCGGGACCTCGAGAATTCCTCAAGGTTTTACATTATTAAATAAAGAGAACCGAGTGAAAAACTATTTCTCATTTTGAAACTTTTGATTGTAAAAGTTATATTAAAATATTATATATGTATTTTGAAATTTGAAAATAAAGAATAGTTCCTCTTACTCAGTTCTCGATATTATAAAAAATATATATCATAAAATTATTATAATTATTTAAAATTTACTTAAAATAACGATGCAACTTTTCATATATGATAGTTTGTGAATTTATAAAGTGTGATCATTGTTAAAACTTTTATTATAAACAGTTATGTGCTTTATACAGCCGCAGATATCGCAGTACATCGTTAAGCAGCTTGAGAGACAAATAAATCAGCTGATCGATCACGAAAAAATAATGCCTGAACAGAAGATGGCAGAATTGAAAAAGTGCTTATCAACTTTATTACCGGAAATAATTGTGATGAAGCGTTTAATAATGTCTGCATTTCTTACAGATACGCATATCTTTACAATAATGAAGAATTTGATCGGACGCAAGCTTTCTTACGAGATGAAACTAAGAAACTAAAAGAATATGAGATGAAAATTAAGAATTATCACGATCTTGCCGGAAGAATCCCTATCGAAGTTGAAAGAACAGTCTTCGCAGGATTCTTTGAAGTTTCTCGTGCTCCTTTCGTTAGGACTGTTGTGGAGAACGTTGAACATTATAAAGGACTTTTAATTAGTCATCTTGTCGATAAATATCAAAATACAACGAAGAAGTAAACATTTAAAATTAAATATTAAACATCCTAATATATTTTTTATTTTTTATATGTTTTGTTATATTTAATTTATTATTTATAATAGAAACATAATTAATTTGTAATTTATATTTGTAATAGTTATGATACAGATTTATGTATAGCCTAATTTCACAAATTATCTAAAGATTAATTAATACTATATCTTTTATAGCAATTATGTATTTTACTATCTTCCATCTTTTATCTTTCAAGATGAAATTGAAATAATTTAGATTGTATTTGTATCTAGTATCATAGCGGAATATGAAGCTATCTCCGAACGAGCTCTGACTCCACCTCCCAATACCGCGGCTTTGATGGAACTCATCAAGTTCATACGAATTACCAATGACGTCACTATAAAAAAACTGGAGCTGAAACTACTGAACGTGATCGAGCATATCATGTTTCTGTCGGATTACTGGCTACTCACGGAAAATGAAATAAGAAACAATAGTACAGCCTTCCAGTGGTATCATAAGATACCTCAGATTTTCGAGGATAATCGAATAATGGTCGAGAATAAGACCCAAGAGTATCAAGATGCATTGAAAGGTTGATACCCAAGGATTATTTTTTTGACACACATTTATTTTAATATCTAATACAATATTTTTTATATAATTAAAATTTTATTAGAAGTTTGTAAAATTTTATAAGGCTATTATGTCTGTACTATTATTTCATAATAAATATTTATTTTTTTACAGTGAGATATCAAAAGTTCGAAGAGGAGTTGGATTCATACACGAAACAAGTGGAAGAGGTCCAATATTGGGGCGACATCGATGAGGTACATCGGTATCAGCGTAAGACGCAACATCTGGAAAATCGACTGATCATGGCGATGGATAAGATCGACAAATTCAACGAGGAAGAGACTTCCTTTGGCTGGGAGATCACGCAGTATCCTCTGCGAAAACGAATCGCCGACCGTCTGCAACCATTTAAGAAGCTTTTCGATACAATCTGTGAGTTTCTGAACAAATACGATAAGTGGATAAACAGCACAATTGGCATCTACAATCCTGAAGATATCGATAACGACGTGGGACAGTATTACAGGTCAATATATTAGAAAAAGTTTTATATATATTGAATAATATAATAATATTACAAAAAGAGGAGGAAGTAAAAGAAATAATTTATATTATATAATAAAAATTATATAATTAATAATTTTATGTATATAACAAAGAGTAAAAAAAGATAAAATGCAACATAAGAAAAGATATTGCGACACAAAATGCTATTATTATGCTGTATGTCTCTTTGGATTTTTAATGATAAAATCAAACATGTTTTAGGACAATTTACAAATTAGAGAAGGCATTCCAAGAACCGGACGTGCGGGATTTGGCGGCCACGGTTCGCGAGAGGATCGAGAATTTCAAGGATCGAATGCCGGTGGTGATGACTCTTGGCAATCCGGGAATGAAGTCACGGCATTGGGAACAAATCTCGGCGATCGTGGGCATTCCCATCAAATTCGATCCTGATCTAACCCTTGGCAAGGTTTTAGCAATGGGACTGGATGGTTATATCGCGCAATTTGACAGCATCTCTGAAGCTGCCACGAAAGAAAATACTCTGGAAATGGGTATGGACAAAATGCATCGGGACTGGATCGATATGGCTTTTACGGTAAATCCTTACAAGGACACCGGCACCTATGTTATCGCCGGCGTCGACGAGATACAACTCCTACTCGATGATCATATCACGAAGGCCGTCACCATCAAGAACTCGCCATACATCAAGCCTTTCGAGATCAGAATAATGCAAGTTTGAGTTAAAAATTTCTTAAAAATTATGTTAAAAATGAAAATGCATTAATATACCTAAAAATTTTATTTCTTATATATTAATTTATACTATTTTATTTTGTTATAATTTGATTTTTTATTTATATATTGTAATATTTATTTATAATGTAATTTTTGAAATAGCATTAATTTATTTCTTGTTTTTAATTATTATAAATTATTATTTAATTATTTATTCTATATTCACATTCGTAAACGAAATATAGTATTACAATGTAAGCAATATATGAAAAAAAACAGAATTTATAATTTATAATAAAATTTAACATTTGATTGCAGTAAATGGGAGAAGACATTGCATCTGTTAGAAGACATTCTGAATCAATGGTTGAAAGTACAGGGTACGTGGATGTATCTGGAACCAATCTTCACTTCGCCGGACATTCAACAACAGATGCCAGAAGAAGGAAGAAAATTCGCACAGGTCGACAAGATATGGCGGGACATCATGAAGAACGTCTACAACGATTCTCATGCTCTCGTCGTCGTTGAAATCGACAAAATGCTGGAGCGATTGAAGAAATGTTTCGGATTATTGGAGCTTATTCAAAGAGGACTGAATGAATACTTAGAGAAAAAGAGACTATTTTTCCCTAGATTTTTCTTCCTTTCCAACGACGAGCTGCTGGAAATTCTTTCCGAGACAAAGGATCCTACGCGGTAATTTATTTATAAACAAATAATATAATAAATTATATGCATAATAATTTAAATTTTAATTTCAGTTTTAATAACTGTAGAAAAATAAAGATTTTTTCTCTTTAATTTTTTTAAACAGTGTAATTCTATTTTAAGTAAAATATGTTTATCTAATTTTGATATCTAATTTTTCAATAATTTCGATAATGTATATACATATATTATGTTATTCTTTAGAGTGCAGCCACATCTGAAAAAGTGTTTCGAGGGTATAGCCCGATTAAGGTTCAATGAGGACCTCGAGATATTGGCGATGCGATCCACGGAAGGCGAGGAGGTCAAGATTTTGATAATAATATCTACCTCCGCTGCCAGAGGACAGGTCGAGAAATGGCTGATCGAGCTAGAGACAGAGATGCGGAAAAGTGTCTGTCATATGGTGCACCAAGCAATTTTGGCATATCATACCAAGAAGAGGACGGCATGGGTCCTCGAATGGCCCGGTCAAACTGTCCTTTGTGTGGGTCAGACATATTGGACGCAACAAGTCGAGGAGGCTATGCTAGAAGGAGTGGACGGCTTGAAAAGGTACTTGGACCAGTGCCAGAAGGAACTGAACAATATCATTCTGCTGATCAGAGGCACTCTCTCCAAGCAGAATCGCATTACATTAGGTATTACGAAATGTTCTAAAAATTTGAGGAAAAAATATATTAAAGAATATTTTTTTAATGAAAATACAAGAAATAAGAATCTTTTAATATTATGGATACTAATGTTTTTTTAGAGGCTTTGGTTACTCTGGATGTTCACAGCAAAGACGTTCTCGCGGAATTATACAAGGAGCAAGTAGTCAAAAATACCGATTTCAGGTGGTTGTGTCAGCTTAGATACTACTGGATGGTGTGAACTTAATAATATTAAATAAATATTGAATCGCGTTTTTTTGTAAACTATATATTTTAATAATTTAATATTTAATTCTAGGAAGATAACATGTGGGCGTACATGATCAATTCGTACATACGTTATGGTTGCGAGTATCTCGGTAACACGTCTCGTTTGGTGATCACTCCCTTGACGGATCGATGCTATCGCACTCTCTTCGGCGCCCTGAGTCTTCATTTGGGCGGTGCGCCTGAGGGACCGGCTGGTACTGGTAAAACAGAAACCACGAAGGATCTAGCGAAAGCGGTAGCGAAGCAATGCGTGGTCTTTAATTGCTCCGAAGGCCTCGATTACATCGCACTGGGCAAGTTCTTTAAGGGTCTCGCCTCGTGTGGTGCCTGGTCTTGCTTCGACGAGTTCAATCGCATCGACCTGGAGGTCCTGTCTGTCGTAGCGCAGCAGATCCTGACGATCCAATGCGCCATCAACGCCGGCGCCGAGAAGATGATCTTCGAGGGTACCGAGATCTATCTCGACCCCACCTGCGCCATCTTCATCACCATGAATCCCGGCTATGCTGGCAGAACTGAGCTACCTGACAATCTCAAGGCTCTCTTTCGGCCCGTTGCAATGATGGTGCCTGATTATGCCCTTATCGCGGAAAATACTCTATATTCTTATGGTTTCTATAACGGCCGGCCCTTGGCCGTGAAGATCGTTACCGCTTATAAACTTTGTTCGGAGCAGCTCAGCAGTCAGCATCACTATGATTACGGTATGAGGGCCGTTAAGTCCGTGCTGATCGCCGCTGGCAATCTGAAACTTCGCTATCCTGCAGAGTCCGAGGATATCTTAATGCTACGAAGTATTCTGGATGTTAATTTACCGAAGTTTTTGATCCACGATTTGCCGCTATTCGAAGGTAAGAAATTTTTTAATTTAACGTGTATATTATACAGAGTGTCCGTCAATTTTCGACTTTAACGAAATAAAGAAGTAGATTGGCTCAAATTAAGAATGAATGACCTATTGTTTTGGGATTGTCGCATAATAATAATTAACGAAATATTAAATAAAGAAGATCTGCGTGAGTAGAAGCGCACGGCGACGAGAGTCGTCCCACTGTAATCCGATACTACGAGCGCGGCGAAGTGGTGGGCGGGTCGCTATATAAATATTTAACGAATTAATCGAACGAATGCATTCCGATTCATCTTTTTGTTCGATATATATAAGTATTTAATCAATTAATCGAACGATTGCATTCGGCTTGCCATTTTACTCGCCGCGTTACAGTGAATATCGCGCGAGAGAGGCAGGCAACATGCGCGGCGTCGTGCACGATTTCGACCGTCCGCGCGCAGACGAAAAACGGCCAATTTATATCTCGACTTCCGGACGCGATAGCAATTTCGTTCTTTTTACATAAAATTCTACACCATTTCGCGGCACTACCGTTTAAATCTCGTCCCGATCGCCCGAGGAGCGGCTGACTTACAGTGAATATCCGAAATCTGCTTGGACTCACACTCAAGTGTAATATTTATACATATATATATATATGATTGAACTATATATCTTTTTTTATAGACATTTACGATAAAAATATATTAAGATTCGTATTTAACAAATTAAATTGTTAATTTAATTTGCATAATGTATGAAGTTACTAAAAATTATTACTAAAAATTAGATCATATTACTTTAATATTATAAAGAATCTAAAATGCAGAATTTTTTATAGAAATATTGTAATTATATTTATTATGTTCTAATAAAATTCTAATATTTTATTTATAATAAGAAATATGAAATTTATTTTCAATATAATTAAAATAAATATTATTTAAAAAATTTTTTATTTTAGATTTAAAATATAAGATATACATGAATTTTATTTCTTTATATAAAATTAATATAAAATTAATATAAAATAAAATATATTTAATATAAAATTAATCCTTCTCTTGGTACCAGGAATAGCCTCGGATCTATTTCCGGGTGTCGTACTACCAACGCCAGATTACACGCACATAAACACATGCACGCGTGACGCTTGTGTCGCGGCAAATCTGCAATGCACGAATTACTTCCTCGAGAAGATCCATCAGATTTATGAGATGATGATCGTGCGCCATGGCTTCATGATCGTCGGATTGCCCTTCGCAGGCAAGACCTCGGCCTATCGGATGCTAGCTGACTGTCTCGGTCTTCTGGAGGACAGAGGATTGATGGACGAACATCGCGTGGAGATTACCGTTATCAATCCCAAGGCCATTACGATGGGACAGTTGTATGGACAGTTCGATCCCGCCTCGCACGAATGGAGTGACGGTGTCCTGGCAGTGTCCTACCGCGCCTTTGCCACTTCTGTTAATCTTAACAGAAAATGGCTAGTGTTCGATGGACCGGTAGATGCTCTCTGGATCGAGAACATGAATACCGTGCTGGACGACAATAAGAAACTCTGCTTGACTTCCGGAGAAATCATCCTGCTCGCTCCCACGACAAACCTGATTTTCGAGCCTATGGATCTGGAGGTTCTGTAATGATCATGATTTACCAATTAATTGTCTAATGAATTAATAATTATTCGTGTGTCAAAAATTTTAGTCCTCAAAATTATGAATTTTTTAATGCATTATTTTTTAATACATTTAATACATGTAATATATTATCTTTTCGTCAGGTTGCATCGCCTGCCACGGTTTCTCGATGCGGCATGATTTATATGGAACCAGTAAGTCTGGGCTGGACGCCACTTTTGATCTCGTGGCTCAACACATTACCGCCATCATTCACCGAGCACATTCAAAGTCATTTGAAGGATATGTATCTACGATTTTGCCCGCCTCTGTTACATCTGATTCGTCGTTGCGGTGCAAGAGTAAGTCATTAAAACTTTTTTTCGATATTTCAAGCATTCAGATTTAAATGCACTAGTCTTAAGAATTTTTATGCATAAAGAAAATATTGATTATGAAAAAATTAATAAAATTTGAGGAAATTAGATTTCTCGAAGGAATCTTGGTTCTGCCGAAAGAAGAAATTAAGAAATTTTTATAATCTTTCCGCTCGCAGGAAATGATAACGATGCCGGATGCTAATTTAACACGTTCCGTTATGTACATGTATGATTGTTTTCTCGACGATTTTTACAATGAGAAATACATGAACATGCTTTCGGACTTGGACATGAGAGCGCAAGTAGAGGTACGTCTAAAAAAAATGTAATTTATGTTAATTTTTATTTACTTATATAATCTTAGTTTTATCAATTTTAATATATAAGGCTTGTTTTAAAAAATTAATGGTATTTAATTAAATAATTATTAATTGTATTAAAGTAATAATTAACATTTCTTGTAATAATTAACATTCTTGAATTTATCATCTATTATTTATATCTCTATTCAAGTTATAACATTTTCAAAAATTATATATTCATTTTACACAATATATCTAAGAAAAAAAAATTGTTGACAGGGCGTCCTCTTCTTTTCGTGCATCTGGGCAATGGGAGTGACGTTAATGGTTGAATATCGCGACTGGTTCAGCATGCTCTTCAGGGCGTTAGTGGACCACGAATTCCCGGAGGAAGTGCGGCAACGCTTCGGCATCTCGCCGGAAATTGGCAATCCAAAGGAACCCTATGTAGTGCCTTTACCAACCACCGGCTCGGTCTTTGATTACAAATACATCAAGGAAGGTAGGGGTAGATGGAATCCTTGGTTGGAGGACTTGCAGGATGTTCCACCGATTCCTAGAGACATGCCAGTTAATCAAATTATCATTTCAACGGTGGAGACCGTCCGTTACTTTCATCTCTTCCATTATCTCGTTCGTCATCATAAGCCGGTCCTTTTGGTCGGACCAACTGGCACTGGAAAATCCGTCTATATCATGGAATTCCTATTAAAGAGAAACAATCCTGAAATCTTTAAGCCGCTTTTCGTGATATTTTCGGCACAGACGACAGCCAATCAAACGCAGGATATCATTATGAGCAAGCTGGACCGAAGGAGGAAAGGTTTGTGTCGATCTATTTAAAATTAATTTATTGGATATTATATTTTTTTAAGATATAGAAAAATTATTATTATTATAAATTATTTAAATGTAGTTTGGATTCCATTATTGGAATTATGTGTACTATATTTCAGTATAAATAGTAGACAAGATTAAATTATTATTGTAATTATTTTTTAGCTGGTATTGTAATATAAATCATTATCATCTAATTATTTTATAATAAGGTTTGTACGGTGCTCCTCCCGGGCAGCATTGGGTGGTTTTCGTAGACGACGTATCGATGCCGCAAAGGGAAGAATATGGGGCTCAGCCGCCTATCGAGCTCCTACGTCAATGGCTGGATCACTGGACCTGGTACGATCGGAAGGAAGTAGTGCCCATCAAACTCGTAGATGTTCAGCTGATGTGTGCGATGGGACCGCCTGCGAGCGGACGTGACGTCACGCCAAGATTTAAGCGACATTTTGTCACTTTGGCGATTCCCGAGTTCGATGACGATGTCTTGATTACCATTTTCGGCAGGATCACTTCATGGCATTTCACTACACGTGGTTTCCCGGAATTCTTTGAATTATCTGTGAATCACATAGTTGATGGCACTCTTGACATATACAAGGAGATCAGACAGACCCTTCTGCCGACTCCTGCCAAGTCGCATTATCTATTTAATCTACGTGATTTTTCGCGTGTTATTCAAGGTGTACTGCTCTCTGACCCCGATGTCATCACCGATGTGGTACGAGATAAAATATTAAAAGATAAAAATATTTTATATAGGACAAAAATACGTTTCTTTAATTCATTTTCTTTTATTTCAAGAAAAAAATATAAAATTATAAGATTATAATTCACATCCATCTTCAATGTTATATTTATCTCATTAAGAGAAAGAATTAATCATTCTTTTTTAAATATATTATAACTATTTTTACATTTTATTTATTTATATTTTACATAAATTATTAAAATAATTAAATTATATTCTACATTATATAATACATTCTTTTATTTATGGAATCAATTTTTTAAAAGATTTCTCTGAAGCGTTTGTGGGTACACGAGGTGTTACGAGTCTATGGAGATCGTTTGGTCGATGAGGCCGACAGTAAATGGCTGGTGGAACAAATTCGGAAGACTATGAAGGAATACATGGATGAAGATATGGATCGATTATTCGAAGATTTAGTAGATGAGCGTCGCGCACAGGTGACGGAAGTGCATCTGCGTAATCTCGTTTACTGTGACTTTCACGATCCGATTGCCGAACGGAAATTGTATATAGAAATCCAAGATTGGGATACTCTCGCCGAAGCAGTGGAAGAATATCTCGCCGAGTATAATGATATCTCGAAAACTCCCATGGACTTGGTGCTCTTCAGGTATGCTTTCAATCATTAAAAAATAATAAAAGAAATGGAATTGCAATAATAATCTGTAAAGTTAGATAATATTATAAAAAATATAAGAAATCCAAAGATTTAATTTCAGATTTTTCAAAATTTTTTGGAATTATTAATATGATTGAAAATATTATATCAATCGTTGGAAATAATTTAAAATATAAAATGTAATGAGAGTATGTGAGGGAGAACAGAAGAGATTATATATTAATCTGATTTTTTATAATATTGTAACAATTTTCTTAATGTCAAGAAAGATCGATTTTAATAAATGAAAGTGTAATATAAGTAATTTAATAAATAATTTGATTTTTAGGTTCGCGATAGAACATCTCTCAAAAATCTGTCGAGTGATGATGCAGTCGCGTAATCACGCACTTTTGATCGGTATGGGCGGCTCCGGTCGACAGTCTCTGACGAAGCTGGCAGCTCATATCTCCGACTACGAGTTCTTCCAAGTACAGATATCTCAGCAATACGGCATGTTGGAGTGGCACGAGGACCTGAAGAATATCTTGCGCAAAAGTGCCGCGAGCGATTTGCACACAGTCTTCCTCTTTATGGACACGCAGATCAAAGAGGAGGCTTTTCTAGAAGATATCAGCAATCTCCTTAATTCCGGGGAGGTGCCTAATCTCTTTACGGCCGATGAAAAGTCCGAAATTTGCGAGAAAATGCGCATCATCGATCGGCAAAGAGATAGGTATTCGCGAAATATAAAATACATATTTCATTGATCAAATAATTTAAATTTTTGATTAAATATAGCAAGAATATGTTATTAATGTCTCTTGGATGTTATAAATGCAATCTGCATATTCATTAAATTTATAAAAAACGATATTATTTGAGTAATTAATAATTAAGTCACTGCTCTCTCTCTCAGCGTAAAATAATAAAAAATATGAGAGAAGAATTTTTCATTATTATTAGCTGATTGTGGGTGAAATATTTTTAATACCAAACTTTCAAATAACTCTTTGGTGCTAAAAATGCGTGGTGAACATTTCTAGATCCCTACAAACAGACGGCAGTCCGGTAGCGCTCTTCAACTTCTTCGTGCAGACGGTGCGCGAAAACTTGCACGTGGTAGTGACGATGTCGCCGATCGGCGATAATTTTCGTACGCGGATCCGCAAGTTTCCCGCGCTGGTGAACTGTTGCACCATCGATTGGCTGCAACCATGGCCGAAGGACGCTTTATTGGCGGTTGCGACACAGTTCCTCAGCGAAATTGACATGCCAGAAGACGAGCGTCACGCTTGCATTGAGATGTGCCAATATTTCCACATGTCTACGCAAGACTTGACTAGGGACTACTTGAGATTACTAAATCGTCATAATTACGTCACGCCGACGTCCTATCTCGAACTCATCAACACGTTCAAAGATCTTTTAGGCCGGAAGAGGAAAGAAGTATTGGAGGGCAAGAGGCGATACGAGGCCGGTCTTGGAAGGCTGGATAACACGCGCAAAGAGGTCAGCAAAATGCAGCAGATCCTGGTAGCTCTGCAACCGAAGCTGCTAGTGGCTGCCAAGGACGTGGAAGGTATGTTTCTCGATGTGCAGCAACAAAACGAGGAGGCTAGCGCGATGGAGCAAGTTGTTCAAAAGGATGAGGAAGCTGCTATGGTGAGAGCAAATCTCAAATATGTATAAGTATAGTATATTTTACAATATTCAGTGCTTAATCCGATATTATAATTAATTTGTTTATTTGAATTATTTAATTATTTATTTATCTCATATTTTGAGAACATGACTATAATTACATAATTACATAATTTGCGTGCAATTTTGTATCAGATCGTTGCCGCGGAAGCCAAACAGATTCGTGCCGAATGCGACGCAGATTTGCAGGAGGTGATGCCAATTCTAGATGCGGCAAATGCAGCTTTAAATACTCTGACTCCACAAGACATCCAGATCGTTAAATCCATGAAGAGGCCACCGGCCGGTGTGCGATTAGTCATGGAAGCAGTTTGTATATTGAAGGTATATTAAATAATTATTAAATATATGTATTTTTTTCTAGAAAAATTAATAAATTAATTACTTTAAATTAATTACTTTAAAATATTATAAAATATATATATTATAAAATATTAATTACTTTAAAATATTGCTTTCGTCAATCTTTTGATGTTTAATTTTTGTATGAATATTATATATATATATAATAAAACATAACATATATATTTAAATAATAAAAATATAATTAAATATGCAGTAATAATATATAATAGTATATAAATATGTATATAAATATTAATATGTAATAACAAATATATATAATAAATATATAAATATATAATATATAATAATAAATATAAATATTGACAATTAAATATTACATATATATTGATATCTAAATATATAAACTTATCTGTCAAAATTTAATTTAATATTCATAAAATTTTTCTTTACATAAAATTCTATTTAAAATTGTAGGATGTGAAGCCAGAGAGAGTACAAGGTCCAGAAGGTCCAATCGATGATTACTGGAAACCGTCACTTCGTATTCTGGGTGATATACGGTTCCTAGAGTCCCTATTAAATTATGATAAGGACAATATCCCTGAGCGGATTATGACGAAGATTCGTACGACAATTTTGACGAATCCCAACTTCGATCCGGAACGAATCAGACAGGTATCGACCGCTTGCGAAGGTCTTTGTCGTTGGGTATTTGCTCTTTCGGAGTATGACGTAGTCGCCAAGGTAGTAGCGCCGAAGAGACAGGCTTTAGCTAAAGCTGAGGCCGACTATTCCGCGGCAATGGACCAGCTGAAGCTGAAGAGGAATCAGCTGCAGGAAGTACGAGATCGATTGGCTAGATTGGAGACTCTGCTGGCTCAACGAAAAGCAGAATATCAAGCAATGACCGATGAGGTGAAAGAGTGCGAAGAAAAGCTGAGAAGAGCCGAAGAGCTCATCGGAGGCCTCGGTGGCGAATACACCAGATGGTCCGAGACTGCCAAGTAATGAACGACTTTTTTGCATATATTTTAAAACGATTTAATTATCTATTTTTTTCTTTAAACATAGATAAGATATATTCTTTAAATTAATAATAAATATAGGGAATTTTTTAACTTATATATATATTTTTTAATGTTGAAGATTGAGATGTTTTTTAAACTAGTTAAGTTAAATTATTTAAAGTCTTGTGAAAAAAATTTTTAATAGTGTTTTAAAATTAATATTTTTATTCACATTTCTATCTTGAATAATAATAATTCTAAATAATTTAAAATTTTTCTACAGATTACTTGGAGAACGCTATCACAAACTAACGGGCGATATTCTGATCGGTTCCGGAGTAGTAGCCTATCTTGGCGTCTTCACGATGCAATATCGGCAGCGGCAGGTGGAGAATTGGGTGAAGTTCTGCACCGATCTGAAGGTTGTCTGCACACAAGACTTTCAACTCACGCAGGTGTTGGGCGATCCAGTGCTAATTCGCGCCTGGAATATATTTGGTCTACCGAACGATCTATTTTCTATCGATAACGCCATAATCATCACGAATTCGCGTCGCTGGCCGCTGATGATCGATCCGCAGGGTCAGGCAAACAAGTGGGTGAAGAATATGGAGAAGGCATCAAATTTGCATGTCGTAAAACTTACACAGCCAGATTACATGAGAATCCTGGAGAATGCTGTACAATTCGGACATCCTGTGTTATTGGAGAACATAGACGAAGAATTGGATCCGGTTCTGGAACCATTGCTTATGAAGCAGACCTTTAAGTCCGGCGGCGCGATATGCATCAAGATCGGCGACAGCATCATTGAATATTCCGATAAATTTCGGTAAGTTTATCAAACCATTTAACTTCTTTCTGTTTGCTTGAAATTACACTAGATATAAATTTGTAACTTATGTCAATTTTATTTATTTTTAATAATGTTTAATTATTTATTAAAATTATAAAAAGAGAGAGATGTTAGAAACTAAAAATACATTTATATTCTCTGTGTATTTTTTATATTTTTTATAATTTATTCTGTATTTTGTTTTCATAATTTATTTTTCATTCTTTATTTATTAATTTTTGAATTAATTTCTTAGAAATTTTGCATACATGAAATTTATTTAAAAATCTGCATAGGTTTTACATTACCACAAAATTACGGAATCCGCATTATTTACCGGAAATAGTAGTGAAGGTAACTCTGCTGAACTTTATGATCACTCCAGTCGGCTTGGACGATCAGCTTTTAGGCATAGTTGTTGCGAAAGAAAGACCCGAATTGGAATCCGAGAAGAATCAGCTGATAGTTCAAGGAGCGGCTAATAAAAAGTATATAGCAATTATATAATAATATAAACTATTAAAAATAAATGAAATATTCTTTTATACTTATTCTTTTATATAAAATAATAAATTTTGCAGTCGCAAAATTATTTTAGTAAACACGATTATTAAATATATTTATTATGTAAAAAATGTTTAGATTGAGAACAACAATTTAATTATAAATAATTACTTTAAGTTTCATCACATAATCATTAATTAATGAGATTAAGTAATATATATATATATATATATATATATATATATATATTGTATATATTACTTAAATATATATATATATATTTTAAAGTTAAATATTAATTTTATAGAATTTTATTATTTTGTAATTTAGAACGAATATTACTTTGATTGATATTTTACAATGCCTTTTCGCAGAATGTTAAAGGAGATAGAGAATAAGATTTTGGAAGTACTATCCGCAGCCAAGGAGAATATCCTCGAGGATGAAACGGCAATTGGTGTGTTGAGTTCGTCGAAGAATTTAGCCGATGAGATTCAAGCTAAACAAACTGCTGCCGAGATAACCGAGCAGTCCATTGATGCAGCGAGATTACAATACACGCCGATTGCAGTCTATAGCACTGTTCTCTTCTTCACAATTGGTGAGCGAAAATACAATCCAAAATAACTACCGAATTTATAAAAAGATTACATGCTTGTTTTAATTCAATCACATCTTATGATTCTGAATGAGGGGAGCATGAGAATTATATAGTATTTAAGTAAAAATTGCATCAATCTAATTAGCGAGGCTTTTAACTATTTAAATAAATTTTTTCTTTTAAAATAATTAATTTTTAAATTTTTTATTTAGATTAAATTTTCTTATTTCGAAATTTCGTAAAAATTTTGCAAGATATTTATTTTTAATATCTATTTTTGTAAAATTTTTCGCAGTTGTGTTGGCGAATATCGACCCGATGTATCAGTACTCCCTCGCTTGGTTTGTCAATCTCTTCAAGAACACGATCGAGAACACACCACCAGTGGAGAACATAAAACAACGTCTGAAGGACCTTACCAAATGCTTTACCTATTCCTTGTATGTCAACATATGCCGCTCGCTGTTCGAGAAAGACAAGCTGCTTTTCTCGCTCTTGCTATCCGTGAATTTGCTGAACAAGCAGGGCCAACTCTCGATGGCTCAATGGATGTTCCTGCTGACTGGCGGCATCGGCCTCGAGAATCCCTTTGCTAATCCTACCGAATGGTTACCTGCAAGGTCCTGGGATGAATTATGTCGATTGGATGATGTGCCAGGATTCGCGGTAAACTTTTTCGAATGATATAAAACAATACTACAACATTAAAGCAAGGAAATGCGTTTTATTAGATATCTAATAAAAAATTAAAATAAAATTTTGTAATTTTTCTAATTTTGTAATTTTTCTAATTTTTGTAATTTTAATTGAAAATTAATGTTCTTATTAATTATTTATTATCAATTATTAATTATTTATTATCAATTATTTATTAGAATTTTTTTAGAAACATAATCGAGAGAATTTATTAAAATGCGCGAAAAATTTTTTTTAATTATTGAAATCTGATTGTTATTTCTTTCATATTTTATCGTTTAGGGAATAAAAGATTCATATACAAGATATATCAACGAGTGGAAAAAGGTGTTTGATCACAAGGAGCCTCATATGTTATCTTTTCCTGCTCCTTGGAATAAACTGACTAATTTTGAAAAAATGTTGGTGCTTCGTTGCATTCGACCTGACAAAGTTGTACCGGCGGCGCAATTATTTGTTGAAGGTAAAGTAGCTTAAGAGAGACAAGAAAATAATTATTTAAATAAGTTTATCTGGATAACAAAAAATTAGAAAAATTTAAAACACTTTGTATATCTCTTGAGCAAGAGGCGAAATTCAATTTTATATCGCTATCCTTATTTTCCCTTCTTTTAATATTTGAAAGAAACCCAATAATCAATATAATCTGAGGTTTTGCAAAAAATATTTAAATTCAATTATAAATTCATTCTTTATTAATATGTTTGAATTCTTCTGATAGAGCAATTAGGACATGAGTACATCGTGCCGCCGTCTTTCGACCTGGCGGCCTCCTTCGCTGATTCGCACTCTTGCATCCCGTTAATATTCGTCCTGACACCCGGCGCGGATCCCATGGCGATTCTGTTAAAGTTCGCTGACGATCAGGGATTCGGTGCCAGCAGACTGTTCTCATTGTCGCTAGGTCAAGGACAGGAGATCATCGCCGAGGGTCTCATTGATGAAGGCGTGAAAAACGGCACTTGGGTAGTGCTGCAAAACTGCCACGTTACTAAGACCTTTATGCCCATCTTGGAAAAAGTAATTTTCTAATCATAAATCTAATTCATTATAAATTGAAAAAGATTTAATAGGAAATATAAAATTTTAATTTAAGACTGGTAAAAGATCAATTCGACCTCAAATTTATATTTATATGTGTAGAAAAGATTTTTTAGATTTTAATTTTAATTTTTATAAAAAAATGTATACTAAATAAAAATTTTAGGAGAAATTATTAAAGTATCTTTATTGAATTAAAAAAATGAAATTTACGCAGTAAATATTCTTATATTTTTACTATTTTAATATTCAGATATGTGAAAGCTTCACGAAGGAAACTGTGCATCCTGACTTCCGGCTGTGGTTGACGAGTTACCCAGTTGGACATTTTCCGATTAGTGTCCTTCAGAACGGCGTGAAAATGACGAACGAGCCTCCCAAAGGATTACGCGCGAATATTTTGCGATCTTTTCATCAGGTAAATACAATTTTCTTCATCTTGTCCCTGAAGGAGATGAGATAAACACTGAGAGAGATTCGATTGAATGTTGCGGTATAGGACCCGATTTGCGATCCCGAGTTTTTCGATAAGTCAAAGCAACGGGAGATCTTCAAACGATTGCTTTTCTCGCTTTGCTTCTTTCACGCCATCGTGCAGGAACGACGAAAATTCGGACCGATCGGTTGGAACAATCAGTACGAATTTAACGAGACAGATTTGCGTATTAGCGTTTTGCAGCTCAAGATCCTTCTCAACCAATACGATGATGTTCAATTCACCGCGTTGAAGTACTTAACAGGTATTTAAACAATATTTCTTTCTTTGTTTTTTTTTATTTTGTATCTAAACTATTGTATTATTTATATTCTTCGCTAGATTACATTAAATTATACTGTATTTAATAAAAAATAGTAGTCAGCCATTTTAATTATATTTAGAATTGAACTAAAATTAATTATCTTTCCCAAGGTGAATGCAATTATGGTGGCCGTGTGACCGACGAATGGGACCGACGGACCTTGAACACGATCCTATCGCGATTCTACTGTGAGGACGTGATCGTGGTCGACCGGAAATATCTGTTCGATCCCAGCGGCCTTTATTACGTACCGACAGTCAGCGAGTATAGTCAATTCCTGGACTACGTGAGGGAATTGCCAATGACTACCACGCCCAGTGTCTTTGGCATGCACGAGAATGCCGACATCATCAAGGATCAACAGGAGACCTACTTGATGATGACATCCATTCTGACCACTCAGGTACGAGCATATATTAAGATTCTTGTATTAATTCACTAAAAAAAATATGTATATATATATATATTTTAATTTTTTCCATAAAAACATTTTAATATTTCCTATTTTCAATTGAATTCAATTCAATATGAATCGAAAAATTTAATTAGCTTTAAAAAATTTAATTTTTTTAAAATTCTTATTTTTATGTATAATTAATTTCTTAATGTGAATATGTACACGTTGGAATAGAGTGAAAATATTGTTTTCTTATTTCTACATCCTAATATAGAACAATACAGAATAAATAATATGTTTAAAAAAATATGTGTATTTCCGATAAATCAAATGAAAAATAAAAGTTTAATTAAATTAAAAATTAAATTATATACATTTAATTTAAAAAAATCAAAAATAAGAGTCACAATATTTATCAAATTATCAAACTTCTAATTGGGTTTATCCTTCAATTTAAGTTCACCAAAGTCTATTTATGATAATTATTAAGACTTTTTTAATAGAATTAAATTAGTTCGGTTCAGAAATCTCATCAAAAGTTTGCGAACCATTTTTATGTCAAGAAAATTCTCTGATTCTTTTCAGGACACCGGTCAGGCGAAAACAGATGCTGAGAAATCGCCGGACGAGATCGTTTACGATGTCGCGTCCGACATTCTGTCGAAGTTGCCGCAGGATTTCGATCTGGTGGCTGCTCTCGACAGGTATCCCACGTTATATGGACAAAGTATGAATACTGTGTTAGTTCAAGAAATGGGTAGATTCAATATACTCCTACAGACTATTAGGACCAGTCTTGTAAACATCCAGAAAGCGATCAAAGGTAAAAATTGATAATCTTTAAGTTTTTCGCAGATATTTTACAAATATTTTTCTTGTTTTTAGGCCTTATAATTATGAATCCTGATCTTGAAGAAGTTTACTCATCGATTATTATCGGCAGAATACCCAAGATGTGGATGACAAACTCTTATCCTTCTTTGAAACCGCTTGGCAGCTACGTGTATGATTTTCTGAGAAGACTGAACTTTCTACAGGTAAATTTGAAAGAAAATAATGTAGATTGTATGTGTTACAGACTTGTTATTGTGTATGTGTTACAGACTTTTTATTTCATTTATTGTTCTGTCGTAAACATTTATTTAAAATTATTTTTCTAATTCAGAGAGAGTTTTTAATAGAACGAAACAACAGTTTAAAGATTTTATTCATTTATTAAAATTTGTGATTAAAGATTTCTGCACATATATAACGATAATATGAGATAGTGATGTTTTTTATTAAATTATCTCAAAATTATTTAAACGATTATTTTCAATAATCGCAGATTTTAAATTAAGATTTTTTGACATTGCTTTTTTAGCTATTAAATATTATATTTCAACTATATTATAATTAAATTAATAAACAATTGTATGTTATTTCAGACTTGGTATGTGGAAGGTTCTCCAGTATCCTTCTGGATTTCTGGTTTTTACTTCACGCAAGCATTCCTGACTGGCGCCCGTCAAAATTATGCAAGAAAATATTCCATACCCATTGATTTATTGATTTATGATTTTTTTCCTTTGAAGAAGACCGTTTTTGAAAAACCACCAGACGATGGAGTGTATATTTACGGATTATTTCTCGATGGAGCTCGTTTTAATATGGCAACGATGAAGCTCGATGAATCTTTTCCCAAAATACTTTACGATACTGTGCCATATGTAAGCGAATCTTTACTCAAAATTTAATTTTTTATGATGATTTCCAAATAATTTACAGATAAAACGATGCAGTTTTTTACGAAAAATATTTTGGGAATCTTCGAATTATTTAACATACAAATAAATGTGTAAAAAAGATATGAAGTAGACAAAATATGTTAAAAATAGAAAATTTTGAGAATTAGATTTATTTTTGTATATGATACGAAAATAGAGTTTATTAAATTAATTTTTTTATTTAATATCTTAATTTTCTGAAATTAATTAATCAAAATTATTTTTTTATAATTAAAGAAATGAAAATTACAGATCAGATTTCATTAAAATTTGAAAATGAAGAATTGAAAATCCTATTTCTCACTTTTGTATTTATTACTATTCTTTTTTCTTATTCTTTTATTTTTCTGAACTTTTATTTTTAGCTCACTTTTTATATATTTTTATGCGTTTTAAAGATACAAATTGTTGTCACATTTCAATTACATTTTTATTAGTTATGGAAGTATCTTTCTTATAATACAGCAAATTTCGTGTATATTTACCTAAATTTTTAATCTAACAAAGCATCAAATTTCATTCTCGAAAACGACTTAATTTCGCATTTTCAGATCTGGTTAATGCCAGTAACGAAAGACCAGGTACAGGATGAGGATACATACACGTGTCCCGTTTATAAGACCAGCGAGCGGAAAGGTGTCCTATCAACTACCGGTCATTCTACTAATTTCGTCATTGCAATCTGGTTGCCAACATCGCATCCGCCGGAACATTGGATTCTGCGAGGTACCGCTATGCTGTGCCAATTGTCGGAATAATTTTAGGGTTGATCCTGCTCATTATTTGTAAGTCGAGAAAGTTATCGAAAGATTGGGAAATTTAATGAACTCTTTTGTCTGAAAAAATTTATTTCATAATTAATGTTTGCTTTGTAAATTTAAGACATAATAATTAATTTTCTTTTAACGTTGAATTTCTTATATTCATATGATTAAGAAAAATGTATAAATTTATTTTTTAATTTCTTTAAGCTTTCGATAATTATAAAACGTTATTCAAGTCATAATATAGATCCTGCATTAGTATTATACAGGTATAATATATACAGAACAGAAAGAAATACATTTTCTTTTTTTATAATTAATAATAATATTTTTTAATAAATAATAATAATTATCATAATACTCACACACAAAATAGAAATTTTAGATTAGTAAATTAATATTTTTATTTACTTATAGTACCTATATAAACATATATATATATAGTATCTATATAAACATATATATATATATATATATATATATTCTTCATAAAATGTATATATAAAGATTACAATTTTTCACTCAAAATATCATATATAAAAATTTTTATACAATAATTCATGTATAGTATCAATTCTAAAAATTCTTTCGGTAAATAATATCAATAGATAGAATGTATTTTAAAATATTTTAAAATATTTACGATAATATATATATAATTTTTTTATGATATTACAGCCCCGAGATTCAAAAAAATCGAATGCTTTTCCGTTAATTAAGCCCGTCAGGAATTCTCGTCAATCTCATTGATCTCCTTTTACCTTAGCGTCGTCGTCATGAACAGCATTTTCGCGGGTGCTTCTCTTCGCGTTACCCCCGCGCGCCGTGTTGCACAGTTGCCGGTATTTATTATGTGGGATGTGGCGCTTTCTCGCGAGGGGTGGTGTAGGGAGAAGGGGGTGAGATGGTGGCTTGGTTGGCGGCACCCTGTCTACCCGGACCGAGATCGCCGGAGGCTCGTTGCCTAGCGACCCCGTATTGATCTCACCCCGTATCTCGCCACTACCCCTGTCCCGCGCGAGCTCTCGCGGGGGAGGGGGATGAAAGTAGGGGTACTTTCCCCTTCGCCCTTTGCCACCCTACCTTCATCCTTCCTTGCTCTCCCACTCATCTCTCTCTCTCTCTCTCTCCCTCTTTCTGTTTCTCTCTCTCTTTTTCTCAATTATTATATACGTGAATCTTTCTCCATTTCGTTGTATAATTTTACATTTCGCATGTTTCTCGGTATCGCGCTTGTTCCGGGAATCTAGGGGAGATCTTCCTTAGCAAAAAAGCGAATGATTATCTCTCTCTGTCCATTCTCTCTACCTTCTTTTTGGCCCTTTCCTTTTTTGCTTTAACCTAGGGCATTTCTTTCTTCAGCTTCCAGAAACTTTTTTGACTAGAGTACTTTTACACATAAGTTCATAATTATGTAACTTGTTTATAATTTACAATTGACAGATATTGTTAATTTCTATCAGTTATTTTATCAATTAATCGTTTTAAATTTATTTATCTCGCGATTATGTCACAATTTTCTTTCCATTTATTCTTAATTGTCCTTCCTTTAATTCCTGTTTTTACTGTATTTTGTTTTTATCTCATTGTTTTATTTCTTTATTTTCTCTTATTTCATTCTGTCTTGTCTGTTTATCTTACTCCTATTCTTACATTTTTTCTTTTAACACAAAATACCATAGCATTCGAATTAAACAACGATTTGGTTCATGAAAACAATATGTGATTATACTACGTTGCAATTGGATAAAGTGCTTTCTATTCTCTTTCAATCCTCTTACTTCTTATCTTATGTAGGGAATTTCTTTCATTTTGTAATGTCTTGTAAATATGAAATTCATTTATGCGTAAATATGAACTATTTTTTTATAGTATAATAGTATTATATTTGTGCTGGATTTCATTATCTTTATCTATTTATAAACTATATAACTGTCGAATATATAATGTGGCAATTACACTCGTAAAATTTTGTTTTAAATTTCTTTTTGATGAGTATTTAATGATTTTAATTTTATCCAAGATATAAAATTAAATAATAAAAAAAACTTGCAAAATATTAGAAAAATATTACAAAATGAAAATTTAACAGATATTTATTAATTTTAGTGGAAAATGTTTCCTTTGAAAATATTAACATTTAATGCAGTTCTCGTGAAAAAAAGTTTTTGTAAATATATTTATCTAAAATCGTGACTCATATAATATTCATGTTAGATAAATATTTTTGTTGACTAAGTTTATATATATATATATATATATATATATATATATATATATATATATATGTTAGAATATTTTTTAAATATGCACATTATCTCGAAAAATAACATTTACAATTTCTCGTCTTTGCCCTCCTCTCGTTTAGAGAGTTAATAATCGCGTTAACATGCAATCAGCGTGATTGAGATCGGTTGCGGTGGCCTAAGAACACATCGCTTGAATGGAACTCAGGCTCCCGATACAAAGAGGGTCGCGGAGGGTGAAAACTCACGAAGGCGAATTCTCCCTCCCTGCATTTCGCGTGCACTGATCCTCCTCGCATCGTCCCTGCACTACCAAGCTCTCTTCCTATTGGCAAAGTGACCTTCATCCAAATTTCTTTGTTGCGCCTACGCTTCGGAGGGTCGATGGAGCGAGGAAATTCGCAACGACAAGACAGAGAAGGGGAGATGAAACTAGAAATGGCGGCCTCCTTACTTTTACCTTCGATGGGAGAAATAAAAGTTCAAGACGAATGGCAATTTTACTCGGATTATAGTTTCCGATATAAAATCGTTTGCCAATTTTTGACACAATAAGTAGTGATTATTTCTATCAAAACTTAATGAAATACTCGCAAATATGAAATTTTAATATATTTTGTGATATTTTTACTTATCCGTGATGTTTGTTAAAATTTATATAGAATGTTGTTAATTTTCTCGGACGATAAATGAAATAATAATTATTAATACTGAAATTTAATTGAAGTACAATTGTTTATTGTAAAAGATTTTTGCATTATTTTATATTGTGTATATTTAATGACATATTTTTATTGTTGACATTTTTAAAATTATATTCAACTCTAGTCGCCGCTAATTACGAGGTTGCAACAGGTGGTAAAATAATTTTCAATGTAGAAAATTTGTAAATACAACACTTTTCATGCGAAATCTTTAAAATATCTCATATTATAATCTTTAAAATATCTCATATTATAATTAATATTCTAATATTCAGATTATAATTAATATTCTTCGTAATATTATTCTACACTTTTGAAACAATTATGGAAAGTGATAAGAGTTGTATGATTTATGTTGATAGATGTGAGAAAAGTTTATTTCTGGTGCGCTTATATATCGTTTCTCTTAAATCATGAGAAAATAAGATGGAAGAATAAGGGATAATTATATTAATTATAACGATTAATCTTTCTGTTATTTAGCTACTACTTTAAGACTTTGTGGAGAAAAACTGCAGTGGAATATAGAAAGAGATGAATAGCTGCAACTTTTTATTAAGATAAATGAAATATCAATAAATAAAATTAATACGTGATATCTCTTAATTAAATTATGATAAATTTAGGAATATAACAAAGAATAATCATATTTTTATTCTGCTTTTAATTATATGGATTGTTTCATAAATTAATAATCCAGAAACTCTTTGATCATGTATATTTTTATCAATATTGTGATATAAAATATAAAATGGTACATAAAACATTAAATTAAATTACATCAAAATAATAAAATGTTAATAGAATTTTTATTAATTGTTGATAAATGCATTTATGTGCAGTTTTGCTTACTTCAAAAAAAGGATTCATAATTCTAAAATAGAATTGGAAAATATTTGATTAATGTAATATTTAAAAAATCAAATATTTACAGGAATTATATTAGGAAGTTAAGACACATGTAATAAATTAATTGGTTCACACATATACTTTATTTTTCACATTGCAGTTCTATATAATAATTTATAATGTAAATATTATATAACTTATCGTGCAATCTTTTTTAATATTATTCTATCTTTTATTGTAATATTTTATATTGTACATATTTATTTCTTTTAGATATTTATTAAATATCACATATTGTATATTATCTTTCGAAAATTATAATTTAAAATCGAAATCTGAACATTTTTTCTTTCGCTAATAAAACAATCGGTTCGCAAGGTTTCTAAATCTTACAATTTTTTATCTCTGAAATATTTTTCTTACTTATTAGATTGTAACATTCTTTGAAACTATTTTTAAAATCTCAGAATCTTTAGAATTGACAGAGCTGGAGGTTCAAATTAAAAAAAAAATTTATTTCTAGTAGAGAAAAAGGAGCTTGTCAAAGTTTAAACTCCTTGTCTTTGTTTTATATTTAGAACTTTGACAATTTCGACTTTTTGATTGTACAGATTTCGATTTTGATCTATAGATTATTAGATTACAAGATTCCGCCTAAAAAAAAAACACGCACACACACGTCGATGGAGATCACGAATCGAGAGAACGAGACGTCGGGATGAGATATCGATCCTGAATAATGGCGGACGCGTAACAACGACGACAACAATGATCATGGAAGTCGTCGATGGCGGCGGTGGTCCAGGAGGGATGCTGCGGGAAGGTTGCCAGGCAACGTGCGTCCACCCTTAAACCGCGCAGCATCCCCACCGCCACCGGGATCCCTTCGCCGCCCTTTCGTCTCGGTCGATACAACCAACAGCCACGTCCTCGTCCTCGTCCTACGCCCCGGGAATTCCCCGATTTTCATTTAGGAGCTTTTCAGCTTTAAACCCGACCTCGACTATCCCCATCCGTTCATCGGAGAGACGCTTGCTTTCCACCATTGGCCACTCCACCCACTCCTTTTCTCTTTCTATTTTGATGCTTGACGCGCTTGATGAAGAAAACATCAGGTATCTGGATTAAATTAACTCTTGATGCCCAATAAATTCATACTTTTTGGTTAATAGCGACCCAAAATATTATAAAAAATATATATATAGTAAAAGTTAAAAATTTATAACTAGAGAGATATATTATTATTTTAATTTCATGCTACTTTAAATTTCAAGAGATAAAATATTGCTTTTAATGGATCTCTTTATAGGATTTTATAAAGTAGTTTCAGTAGATAAAAACAGTGATGAAATGGCAAAGCTGGAAAGCGCGTCTATTAAAAAAAAGTTTAATTTAGGAGTAATAAATTCAACTAGTAATTATTATGTGATATCTCTCAACGATTGTTAATCAAAGTAGAAGCTCATAAATTATGTTGACCATGAATTATGTTATACCATAATTTTATAATAATGAAATTATGAAATAATTTTCGAGCATGGATAATAAACAATAAATGTTAAGAATACGATCAATTTAAAGAAAAAACACAATAATACATTAATTAATAATTAGATTTACATTCTCAAAATCCGAGAGAAGTAGAAATGGAAAGGCTGTCGTCGACCTTTGTTACTAACCTTGTGTAACAGAAATTTTTTTGAGAGGTATTCGACGAATTTAAATCGATTACTCTCGATGAAGATCGTTGAATTTGGTCCGCTCTTGGCATTCACCGCGTGCCTTATGAATTTTGAAAAGTTGGCACATGGAAGCCCGCAGTGAACGCAAGGAGCACAGACTCACACTTCTTCTCTTCTGGTTAATTTTTCCCTCAGACATTATCCGATGATACATCTCGTTGAAATTCGTTACAGCTCCCAGACGCTACAATTCAGCGATCCTGGAAGGCACACTTTATCATTCTTGAAAACATTTCTTTTTTATCTTTTCGATTCTATCCTAAAAATATTTTTATCTCGCACACATACGGTAGACTTTTTAATGTAACGATTGTCACAATTATTTCTCATTCACGTTTTTCACTTGTAATGAACGCACACTTATTTAAGCGTAAAAAAATATAATCCGGATAATTCTTGCAATATATCTTTTACAAACTTAATTTAATTCAACACACAATCACGAAACTAGAATCACGTGATGAGATAGACATCTGATGAGATAAACATTTTACATTGGGAATAATTGCAATATGTTTTTTATTAAAATATTGTAGTTAATTGAAGGAGCCGATATTTTTATTTATAGAGTATTTTCGCCTGCTTTTTTTTAAACTTAATAAAATTTCGTTTATAACACATTAAAGCCAAGTCTTCTTAATTTTAATGGATGCGTTTGGACTATTTCTGAGATATGGAATACATCGCACAGACTCGAAGCGAGCATGATGAACGCCGAAACTGCACTATGGGACGTTCACCCTGCGCGGTGCCCTCGGTCAAGGGGGGGTCGGTGCCGTGAGGGAGATCGTGGAGGGGAGACAGTTCGTCACAGTGCTAACGTAACTTATTGCTTATTTCGCGGGGGGTGCACGGCTCCGTGTCGATCGAGGGGTGACGGGATGATAGGAGCAGCTGACGTTAGGGTTCCATTGTCCGTAGATATTCGCATAATCGAAAAATCCACCCTCCCTCCCCCTCTCCTTCATCCCCCGGTCTGTGCTGCTGACCGATCCTTACGCACTTTTCACGCTGAACATATGGGATACTGCAAGTAACATCGACAGTGATCCTGATTGATAGCTCCATAAGCTTGCGGTTGCAACTCGAGATTCGCCTATTAATGACGTTTCTTTCGGTCGTTGAACCCAACTTGATATAATGATCTCCCTCGTATAAAAATTTGTATTCCCTCGATTTTGTCATATTTTTAATGTAATTTGGTATTTATTTTCTTTTGCTTAAAAAATGCATTACATATTTATTTTTAAAATGAAACATTTATAAATACATTAATCAAGACTTGAGAAATTAAGATGAGAAAAACAACTGCTAAAAAAACAAGCGTATTAAATTATATGACAATTTTTAATTTAATTTAATAAATAAAAGCTTGTCGACTATAAAAAGTACAAAAACATTCCACGAAACAATCATCTCTAAAATCTCTAAAATATTTTCTAAAATTTATCAGAACTTTAAAGTTCATGCAGACTCAAAAACGTAATGTAAAAATTTTTTTTAAGGGTAGAACAGAAAATAAAGGGAACAAAAAATCGTTCCGCTTTTTTCTCCACTTCGAGGGGTTTGCTAGATTTAAAAGGCGTCGGAGGGTGAGTCTTTGACAGCTACGGTTGCTCGAAGCCCTAAGGCTAATTCATATCTATGGAGAAATAGTGGGACAGCGCAGCAGGGGCGAGGAGGAGGGGAAGGCGTGTTGCTTGGTCTTCGCGACACAATGGGGCATTCCCTCGAAAGACTGGGACTTGGTCGGCCGGAGCTGTGGGTCAGGGTTACCTTCGCACGCGCGCGCACGCGATAAAGAGAGAGAAAGAGAGAGAGAGAGAAAGGAAGAGAAGGGGGTTTAAACATAATCCTCGCGAGTAAGGGGACAGGAATTTAATAGAGAGATATTTAAATGTCTTTGACATATGTAACATCTGCGCGGCGTAGGGCGATGCCCTGATTCTGTTCTATCGGCGAGAAAAAGTACTCGGATGAGAAAAAAGGACAAAGGGCGACAGATACATGAACTAGAAATAATTCCGAAATCAGTAAGTTCGAGATAAATCGATACACGCACCAAATAACAATAAAGTATAGATTCTTTTTCTGAAATAATCAATTTATCAAAATTACTCTGTGAAAAAATTATTGCCCGATATATTAGTGATATTTTTGTTTCGTTGAATTAATTATTATACAAATACAAAAAGTAAACGTTATATAAGAAATTTATGTAAAAATATATAAGTTCTTAAACTTTATAAAAATATATTTTTTCATATTAATATTATTTTGTAAAATATAATATTATATTAAAGTAGTTTAAAAACTGATCATTATTTACTCTGTGATTTATACATACACAAATTAATTGAAATTTTAAATAAATAATTGAATATAAAAAATCAATTTCTCGATATAAAAGATATTTTATTGTGCGTGTTAGCTTAGTAATTTAATCGTTGACAAAATTGTCGGTGATTGTTTCTGAAGTTCTCGAAGAATCATAGAAGACGAGGGATGTAAAGGGCAGGAGGGTGTGTAATCGGGCGTGGCAGTATAAAGCTAATTATAAGTGCTGTAAAGTCACAGGGGTAAGAACGACGCTGACACGATCAAGATATATCGACCCCGTCGAGATGTTCTTTCTTAACTTTCACACATAACTTTCCAATAGTTTTATCAAGATTAATAAAAGATAAACGTAATAATAGCGATTTATAAATATAAAACATGTATTTATGTAAATCCGTCAATAATTCAACGTTTCTTTTTTGTATAAATCACTTCATTAAATAATTTAATTCTTATATATCTGTAAATTCTTTTTAGCACCATGTCTTTTATCGTTAATATAATTGTTTTTCATTTTCTTGTACGACAAAAATATTTTAATAATCGTAATAAATTTATCACGGTATAAAACGCATTTAATCAATCAAGATTTAAAAACGCAAAATTTGTGGGATTACTATATCAAAATAGTAAAAAAATATTATTTTTTTAATCAATAATTTAATTATTAATAGAAATAAATCTCGAAATTAAATATTCGTGTCATCCTCGATCTTACAAAGATTTACATTCTCTCTTACCACCAAGTTTTCTCTCGTCCTTCTTCTATCGAGATTCAAGATATTAGCGCTAATTCCTTGATTTTTTCCAGGGATGATACGTGAATGGCTCGCGTCCTGCCACTGCTCGTGACGTAAGCGAGCACGTGCACGTCGCAGCACCTATTCAGGTGGGGTTGGAAACGTCACGGATACACCAATCCTCCCCTGAAGGCAACACGCCTTCAAGCCATCGATCCTGGCGAACCTACTTCCATTCATGAGAGTTCGGTACCGGGCCGACGAACCGCATGGTTCTACCTGGTATCTGGAACAAATCAACGCATTCCTCGCGAATGAAAAAGAGAGAGCGTGATTAATATTCCGGTCGTTCATTACAGCTTTATGATCCTAGGTCAGTACTCTTCGTAATAAATCCTCTAATGCCATTAACGTGTCACGAATTCACCGGGATTCTCCGGTTTCGCTTTTCATTATCTTTAATCTAGGTCCTTGGATTTCATCTTTCGAATCTAAACCTTTAGCTTTCAAATCTCAATCATCAATTTCTAATTTTCAACTTGTTTAGGATTTTAATTATAAATATTAAATATAAATTATAGTATTTATTTCAAGAAAAGCTTTATTGCAAAAATGACAAAAATATATTTTCACCGCATACTTCATTCTTTTGCGCACAAATACAGGCCATAAAAACAATGATAACAAAATTTCTTTACAATTATATTAATAAAAAATTTTTTTCTTTTTAATTAAATATTTTATAGATCTTTCATTACTTCATTTTTTTAAAAAAATATTGTTCTACGATATAATTTTTCATTTCTGCATCACACTCTATTCAGAAATTTATATTTTTATTTTCTATTGGTTATTGACTCTTGTTTAGATAGATTTTTTTTATACTCATTGTAGTACACATAACGATATGGCGGATGGAGACATTGCGTCAACCGTTTGCGTCGATTATGGCACGACAATGTTCGCGGCGCGTGCAAAACTCTATAAATAGGAATCCGCTGCGAGAACCTCGATCGAGCGCGTCAGCTGATCACATATTGACAGTTCGATAAGTTACCGCGCGGCATAGCTTCAACCGTCGAAACTATTCCGCGCGCAATTAGTCGCACCTCCGCTTCGCGAGGACAACGGAATCCTGCTTTCCCGAGGATCGATTAAACGTTTATCGATAAGCATCGTCTCGGCGAAAATAAAACGGCCGTCAACTCTAGAAACGTTCGGGCGCAAAATATTTTTACGCGAGGCAAACTTGTGTTCTATGCATTTATTATATTTCAGATAGTTACATATTTATGTAAGCAAAACAATAGTGACATTAAAGTAGTGTGGATAAATTCTATTCTTAAAAATAAGAAAATAAAATTATAATATAAGTATGAAGGATTGATGAGAGTGAAAAATAAATGAATTGTTTAATTGATTAAAATAATTAAAACATTTTTTATTATAATTGATTATAATTAAATTGGAGAGAGATATCAATTATATCGGAGAGAGATATATCAATTGGAAAGATCACAGAGACGAACCTGTTTGTCGAAGAGACTTAGAGCGGAAATTGGAGAGCCTGGAGAACGAAGAATCGACGCGCGAGGAATCGCGAGGACCGGCTCGCTGGAGTCAGTTTCGTGACAGAAAATTACGAAAATGGTAATTAGGCACAAGGTAGCAGCAGCGGCGACGTGTGTCGGCTACGGCTTATTCATACTTCGTAGCCATGGCGATCCTGCACTACTGATAAAACAACAGTACACACCATAATGTACTTACGCGGAATAGGGGGAACACCTTGCGTACCGGGTGTCACGAAAATCGCGCACGAGAAACATGGCGTGAAAGAGGAATCAAAAGCGAAACCGCTTTTACGATTCTGCGAGATTCAAGGATCTCACAATCAGAGAAGCGGCTCGATATAAATGTACTCATCATTAATTTTAACAATTTAAAGATGTTCTATTTTTTTAAATATAATTTTAATTTTAAATAAATTTTACTTAATTATTCTTCGTTATTTTTCTCGATGCGTGCGTGCAAAAATTAATATTGATATTAGATGCGTAAAAAGATTTCTTTCATGTAACCTCTTTTGGATTATATCAAGGGAATATATTTTTCGAAGCAAAGGGTATAATCATGTAAAAAGGCGCTGCCATTTCTAGATGAATAATTTTCCGGATTGCAATAGTTTCAGCCTCGTTCCGACATATGGTGAATTGATGCGCAGAGTGCGCTTTTATCGAAATTCACAAGCCATATGTCGCCTCTTCTTGAATGAACTCTAATTAAGAATTAACGAATTAAAATATCCGATACAAGTAATAGTTTAAATCAAAAAAAATATGTTCTTGAAAAGCTTGCGACATTTTGCTCGAGCTATTATTGCTAAGCAAAAGTTAGCTTGAGAAAAGAATCGAAGACCCAATGAAGAAAATGACATCCACGTGCGTATACTTGATAAGAGGCAATCAAGCACCCGGCAGATATCGAGGTCAAAAATCTGATTGGAACTAGAGGAAGATTGTTCCATTGATAAAAATCTCAAGGTATGAATTTACATAGTTATATGTTGTTAATACACTATTGAAATTTCCGGCAAGAAAGAGAATACGTAGTAAGAAAATTAATAAAATTGATAAAATGGCAGAATCAAAATAGTTCTCTTTTAATTCTAATTATATTAAGAGACAAGAGTAAAAAGAGATTTTAATGTTTCGATTGACATAAATAATTATACATGAATTTTAATTTTAAGAAAAAAAAACGACAGAATTAAATAATTTTAATATTTAAAAATTTTTCTCAATTTTTTCAATTTTGATTATAATATATTAAATACAAATTGTTAAAAGCAAAAAATATATATTTAAATAAATATAAGATTCTAAAAATTCACTTCCTGTTGTCCGAATAATCCATCACAACACCAATTAATTAGCTATCGTTGAATAGTGTATAAACAACTTGACAAAACCTAAGAAAGTAGCTTTATTATCAATTATTTACATTAAAATTTACATGCAATAAAATCTTAATTTATAAAAAAATTAATAAAAAAATATATTCGACAAAAGACATTAAGTAAAAATAAAAAATAATTAAAAATTGTAAATAATAAATAAAAAGTACAATTAGCGAATAAAAATAACGACACTTTTAAAGATACTCGACAGCAAAAAAGCGCAAATAAATAGATTACTCGAGATTATATTAAGTTTTTAAAAAATATCGCGAGCAATAAACCAGTTCTAGCAACAGAGATCGATGCTAATTGAAACGCTTGATCAAGCAATCGAAAGCGGACTAATTAATCAAATGAACGGCCGGTGGGGTTGAAGACGCGAACGAGAGGCACTCGACGACGAAAGGACCTTCGGGATCAGGGTCGGATATGCGACTGGCATTACCTGGCGGCCACTCGCTTCCTCTTCTTTGTCTCCCAATCTTTCTCTCTCTTTCTTTCGCGCGCTCTCTCTCTCTCTCTCTTTCTCCCTTTCTTTCTCTCTCTTTCTTTTTTCCCAGCTCTTCTGTGAGTGCAGCGCGATTCTACTTGTAACTGCGGCGACAGGATCGCGTAAGGATCCGTCCATCCACCCATCCAAGCGAGGATTTATTCCGCAGGATAACGACAGCAGAATAACGTTGCGTCACGAGATAGGCAGGTCGATGACGATGATGATGATGACGATGACGATGACAATGACAACGATAACGGCGCTTGTCGGCGCGTCGGTTTGAGAAGAAGAGCGACGTCGGCGGCGGCGACGGCGAAGAGAAGAGAAGAAGAAGAGGAGGAAGAGTAGAAGGGGTCGTTTTCGCCGAACAACGATGACGGCGGCGGCGGCAGGACGGTGTTGTTGGTTTGATGGTCGCGGGACCACTGCGCCCTCTCCGTCTTCGCCCGCCTAGCCCTGCCCCTCGGTATCAACCCCTAGTGCCTGTCCCCTCGCCCCGGGCTGCCCCGGAAATCCCCGATCCCCCCGCCATCGACCATCGCTGTCCCCACCCCCATCGAGTTTCTACCCCTGCGCGAGATATTATGTATGTATACCCCCGGTTCCGGTACCGCCGCCGGAGGGAAGAAGGAGGCGACGAGCCTCCTGCCATCCCCGAAAAGCGTTTCTGCCGCCCCTGGCGCGCATTTTCCATCCTACGACGGGATAGACGGAGTACATCGCCGACTTTGAGGATCGTGAGACGAGCGGAAAAGGGTAAAGGAGGGTGGGAGGAATGAGAATGTGGTATCTTCAAGGCGCAAGCGTCACCCAGAAAATCAAGGCATCGTCGTCGTCGTCGTCGTCGTCGTCATTGCCGTCGTTGTAGAGGTGCTTCCCGAGAGTGGCAGCCGAGAGCCCGTCTGGTCTCACCTGGACAGTAGTGAGGGGGACGATGGGAGTAGCGGGAGGAATGTACGTCGTAGGGTCAGATTGCCCCATCTCCGTTCAAGGGCGTACGACCTCCCCCTTCTACGAGCAACCTTCAACAGAAAAGAGAGAGATCCGGGGGGGCTCCTTCCTTCCTTCCTAATTCCTATCTTCCCCTCTCTCTCCTTTTTTTCTCTTTAACCTCTGCCGCTCGTTTTTTCCTTGTTCTCGCGCAGGTCCCTCTCTGTCGGTGGGGTAACATGTTTTTCTATGCAATCTCGCCTCGTCTCGCTTCCTCTTTCGTCCTCTCTTCCGCTTCCTCCTCTTCCACTTCTCGTAACCAGGAAAACGAGATTCTGTGCGCGCAGTTTTTCTTCCCTTCGCTCATCTTTCAAATTCTACGCGCGTGTAAGTGTTTGCTACCGACGGTCACGAGGTCTCTTTCCGGAGAAGAGTTGTAGAGGAGGAAGGAGAGTGAATCTTGGATAGGATTTTCGACGAATGAACGATTAAGATGATGATTTTCTAATTATATATAACGTCTAATCATATCGTTGATCAGCTGAAACTACTTCGATTTCAATTTATTCTGATAATCACTCTGATCATCTACCTTCATTGTTCTCAATTTTCTCAGATTCCTTCGAGTTCGAGGAATTGTTCCTTTCGGCTGAAAACAAAATGAAAAGTTCTATTCGACGAAATTATAAGCCCCGCCGAATACTACAGTACAAAATATTCACGATTTTTCCGTGGGATTACTTTCGTAAATTCCTTCAAATAACTCTGCCAACGTTTTTACATCGCATACAAAAAAAAATGCGCAATCGATAAACGTCATTGGACGAATACGAAAACATGAATTCATCAAACTAAGAATTTTTTATTCATTACGTAAACATCAGAGAAAGATTTTAATTACTAAACTAAATTGTAATTAAATTTGTTCAAAGAAATTATTATTATATAAATATATAATAATAATGTCCCGAATTGCGCATAAATTAAACAGATTTTTGCGCTAAGTGTAAGAGAAAAAGAGAGAGGTTTTCAAGATGTTTAATATTTTTATAACAAAAACAAGAAAGAGTACAAAAAATAATTTTAAATCTTACAACTACTAATTGTAACACATAAGCTAATAAACATATCATTCTCTGTGACTCTGCACTTTAGCCTATCGATATTAGATGAGCCACGATCAACGGGATTATCTTAATCTTATTGTGAGAAGGACATCCCGACTCGAGAAAATCGAATCTCGGTAGTAGAACGACCTCGGGGACCATAAAAGTCCTCGGACGACGTGGACGAGGTCGCTCTAATAGCCACCTGCTGTTAGATGACCGGAATCCCCGCGGCTCCTGCCGAGAGCCGACTTTAAGCCAACCAGATTTAAGAATTCCAAAGATGAAGAAGGAGGTAATGGCTTTCGATCATCGAAAAAGATTCATATATAATAATCGAGAAAAAGTACATTATATTGTACCTATTAAAAAAGAAGTTAATCGAAAAAAGAAAAAGAAATTATATGCAGTAAAAATAATAAATATTTATGTGTTATAAAATATAAAAATATGTGTATCTAAAAATATTTAAAAATTTAAACGGATTAAGGTGTGAATATCTTGACATCAAAATGTGTTGTCGCTAAATGTTTTAATGTGCGACTAAAAAAGTAAACCGTATATAATGAACCAGTCCGATGTGAAACAGATTGAGTCAAGATCGTTTTCGAAACATAAAAAAGCTCCGCGATAAAGAGAAATTTCCATGACAGTTGGCGGATCTCCAGGACGCTGGCGACTCGCTAAAGCGAACGCCGTGAATCAAAGGGATTATATATTTTTTTATATCTAAATTAAATTGTCCCGGAGCCGTTATCGAGGCTCTCTCAGTGAACGACACGACGTGTGTGATGATCGTTCGTCTGGGGAAGAATTGGCCCGGGATTTCGAGCCAATCCCAAAGCTCACCGTCAGTCGGTCCCTCTGTCGATTTTTGCCGCGGCACCGACAGTCGAATTTTTATACCCAGCCTGTCACGTAGGATTATTTATCTCTGTCTAAAATCGAAACTCGATGAAACTCGATGAAACTCCGATTGTCGAGTTATCGCACGGACTACAGTGACTTCCTATTAAGCTCGCTACTCCATTGGGATCCATTTGACCCATTTTCGATTTTTAAATCGCGCTAATCCCATAGACAGACATTTGACATTTCTCAATTTATCGTTTTTTTTCGATCTTTATTTTTAGATAAGAATTTTTTTAATACGCAAAATTAGATAATTTTATAATCAAATTTTATATAATGTAAAATAAAAGATATTTTTAAGTGATTTGATGCACCTTACAATCGCAAACATAAAAAATAGCAGAACTAGCGAGAGAAGCTGTGGATAAAAAAAACTACGACTGTCCCGTTTGTTTTGTACGTCTGTGCGTGCATTGGAACATAAAAAAATTGATAAATTTTTTAATTTCATCTCCATTTATATCATTTCATTTTCATCTCGTTATCGTTATTTTATCACTGTTATTAATATTATTTTTACTGTAATGAAATATTTAAAAAGTATAAATAATTCTCAGTTTATAGATCATGAATACGAGCGATGAAGAAGGCGTGCATGGTGTCTGTTAATTTTCCCAATGTTGGTCTCGCTCGATGACGAAACTCGGCCAAGTTTCGGGGCCCGCAACACGTGCGCGCATAATCGCAATCTTTCGAGCGCGCGCCAGTCTTCCAAGGGGTGGCTGAATGAAGCCGAAGACTTGGTCTCCCTCTCTCTGTCTCCCTCTCGCTCTCTATTGATAGTGGCGTGTGGCGTGGCGTGGCGTGGCATGCTACGGGTCGATAGAATTCGGGCCACGGCCTCCGAAGCTGTACCCTTCCAACGAGTAAGGAAGGAAAGCTTCCGCGGGGTCGAGAGGACGGAGGATCGGAAGACTCGAATGCGAGGACTGAAAAGGTGCGGAAAGTGAGCGACGTTTGCCTCGAGAAGGAAGCGGATATATCCTCGCGAGCTACGTTGTGGCGGGGGATGAAGAACCGGGGGAAGGAGGATAGCCCCTAGCGGGATGAAAGCCCGGAGGCTTCTTTGGAGAATCGGTGAAGAAGCGAAAGAAGCGAGAGCACGAAAGCGAGGGAAGAGCAGGGGAGAGGGAAACGTCGGAGAAAAAGAGCATCGGTATCCCGCGGTACAGATACGCGAATGAAGAGCAGGGAAGAAGGGGAAGGAAGAAAAAAGCGAAGTGGACGCCGAGAAGCAACGAGGAGAACGCTGGCGGTTAAACAGGAAGGGGATCGCGAAGGGATAGGAGCGAAAGGGGTGCGAGCGAAATGGAGAAAGGAAGACAGAGAGACGAGAGATGGGAAGGAGGGAAGGAGGGAGAACGGGATGCTGGGGTCGCTAGGCAACCCCCGTTAAGCGATAGAGGTGCACTCTCGGTACACCCTTATTGCCTTTCCAATTTCGGTAGTTCCCATGCACTATATACCTCCCCTTTGCCCCTTCCCCCACCCTCCGCTTCTCGCCGTTTCCCGATGCCGACTGTCAAGACTGCACTCGGGGCCTAACATTCGGCCGGAATCAATAAAAGAGTATATCGGCCGCTCTTTTTCTGATTAACCTTCTCGCAACAAAGGGGTGATATGCGCGCGGGGGTTGTGCCTATGCATAAGGGATATGCTGCTGCGATCGGTGGGAAAGATCGAGATCATCATTTGCATTTTTATAATATTTAAAAATAATTGTGATAATATTAAAATTAGAATATTATTGGAAAACATTTTTTACGCGCGTAATAAAAATTCATCTCAATAAATAATTAAGAATCATTTCCGTATATATAAAACTATATATATATAATGCAGAATATTACATAAATGTATTAAAAAATACTAAAAAATAATTAAAATAGAAATAATAAATCAAAATTAATAAGAAATAAATAAGCAATTAATAAGAAATAATAAAATTTCACACGCACGATACATGTAATAAAAAATATGCATAAAACTATATTAAAAATATTATATAACATATATGCAGATAACAATATCGTAATTTATGTAATACATAAAATTTTGCATATACTTTTGAAATCACTTCGATGCGATCTCTTTTGTATCGAGATCTATGCTTGATCGCCAGGGCGCTCACCTTTCCTTTAAACTCTTGACATGGATGCAAGGAGGCACGCGGTAGCGTACAACTCTCGAATGTGTTGTTCCGACGGTGAAAATCTACCCCGAGACTGCACGGCGTCACACCGTCTAGCTCCATCGGGACGCCGACCTCCCACCCCGCAATTGGTCCAGGAGGGAGAGATAAAATTCGGGATCAGCTGGAACTCGCCGGAGGCCAGCAACCCCTATAGTCGGATGGCACGAGGGGTAAAATGGTTAAGAAAGGTCTATCGTAGTCTCTATCGCCGCTCTAAAGAGAAAGAGAAACACTCGAGAAAATAACATTCTGTCATATTTCTGAAAGAGATTTTAAAAGGTGCATTTCTTATACCTCCCGATCTTATCAAAGTTCTTTTAGATTCACGATTCTCATTCGCGCCATTAATACAATAATTATATTTAAAAATTTTCTTTATTATTAATTTATATTTAGTTCTAATTTTGCATTTGTAGTCATTAATTTATTAACTTATAATTAACTTATAATTAATTTATAAACTTAATTATTACTTTCTTTTTCAAATTTTTATTTATTAATGTTATCTATTGATATCTAATTGAACGACTTTTAATCTTTCCACTTGTACATAGAAACTGTTAATTACGTAATCATGCTTTTAAATCCTTGGTATATATTTTTGTAATAACTAATAGATTTTTAAAAGACAATAAGAGTGAGAAAATCATATAATTAAGATTTCTAAATATTCAAGAATCGCGCATGATTTCAAAGACGCGTTAATAATTGTGCTGCTGTGTAAAAGTTTTAATTCGTATTCCCCTGAAAAGCGTACTTTCCTTCCCCACCTCATCTTACTCGCGGCTTCCACGTGCTTCTCATTATTACGTTGTTCCATCTCGCACGAGCATGGCTGCTTCGGTGACCCGTGAAAAGAAAAGGAAATACTGCGCTTCTCGCAGTAGCCTCATCCTTTTCATCATAAGAAGATTTAATTAAATAACGAAAATGAAGGAGAGAAATGAAGGAAGAAGAAAGAGATAGAGAAAGAGAATTGAAAGGGGATAACGAGAAGGGGATGAAAACGCGAAAGTAGAAAGAGAGAGAAAGAGAGATGGAGAAATGAAAAAAAAATAGAAACAGGGAAAACGACGAGAAGGCCGTGGAGCGACGAGAGGGCACGAACGCTGGACGAGCCCTTTTCCCCTTTCTCACCCCACCTCATCCATCCATCGATCGATAATGCGATCCGGCAGCCGAAGGGTGCACCGGACGAAGAGTTGCAGAAATAAGGGCTGCTGCCATTTCTGATCCGGCGTACTACCTTCGCTCTCGCTTCTTCTCGCTTCCCTTCCCCTCCGACTTTGCTAATCCAGGGATGCAATTGATATTTTGAAATAAGAAATGTAGAATATCTTAGCATTGCCGATTTCGCCGATTCATCAACCACCGACATAAAAATGTCAGTCTTCTCTCTAAATAATATTATTACAAATTTGTTTTTATTATATATATATATATATATATATATATATATATATATATATATATATATTGTATTGATATAATAGAGCATTATGTCTATATATTTTATTATTTATATGCTCTTGTTTATTTATATAATTTATTTATTTAATTGTATATCTTCATTTGTACATGTTTAGATTTTACAACAATTGTAGCATAAATTTGCTTTATATTTCATTAATTAATATTATTAATTAGTACACATTAATGTTTTAACGATAAAGTATATTTGCGGCAATGCTTTTCAATCATCATCGACTCTTGAATATCGAATAATATCGACGGCTTCAAGAAAAGAATACGTGTATCTTTAGGTATCGATCGATTCTTCCCTTGTCCTCCCTTTCACCTGGCCGTTGCTCCGGAGAGAAGATAGACTCGAAGGTGCCAGCAGCCAGCATCCACCACCGGTCGGTCGGCCATCAACAAGGTTACTCACTTTCCTCGCGTGCATTTGTGCGTACGTGCGTGCGTACTAGTCGCTCGCGTGAGTGCACGCGTGCCTCCGCTTCGAAGGGGGGAAGAGTAATGGATTGCGGAATGAAGCGGAAGAGGAAGTGAGAGGGAGGAGGAAGGAAAAAGAGGGAGGAAATGCATTTATATTTATATTTATGGGATCGCGGATGATGCACCGTACGAGAGTGTACGTTTACTTCGAAATGCATAAAAGCAATGGGGTAGATTAATTGGCAGGAGGATAAAAATGTGACTACAACATGTAACATTGAGAGCACCAGGAGCATGAAATATAAAATGCGAGGCGAAAAAGGATTAAACGAAAGTGAGGAAAGGATCATTAAAATGTGGCGTGCATTAATGATGAAAGCAGATCTATTTAGAGATTATTTACGCTTTTACAAGCATATTTTTTTATGTAAAAATATATGAACCTAAAAAGATGGAAATACATGTAACATATAAAATATACAAATAAAGAGAGAGGAAAGTGTTAATAAACACAAAATTGTAAAAAAATGAAACAACATAAAAAATAAAACATAACGATATAATATAATTTAATAATGTTTGAAAGAAAGAATCTATAAATAGACATATGTCTTAATACATGATATACGCACATCTGAAAATAATAATTAATATTTCAAGAAGCGCAGATATACAAGATCCTTCAGATATTAATTTTTTAAATTAATAACATATATAAATCCGTATGAAACGAAGACAGATGTGTAAAAATAACCGAAGATGCAAGTTAAGGGTTGAAACATATAAGGGAGAGAGAAAGAGAACATCTTTTCAAAGAAAGTTCTTTTAATCTCGAGCGGATTTCCCGAGAAACGAGGCGCACGATAGAAATAAAATTTGTAAGAAGTCATAATTAGTTAAAAGTAATGAGCTGAAGGAAAGAAAAGAAATAGAGGAAGAGGAAAGGGATGTTATAGATACCGAGAGGAGACGAGAGAGAGAGAGAGAGAGAGAGGGAGGGAGATGCTGGCAATGTGTGTGGCGGTGGCTGCGGGCTATGTCGGTGCTGGTGGCAATAACTATAGAGGGGTGCGCAGATCGATGGAGCAGTGACGTCACGGGGCGCGGGATGCTGCGTCGCCATGGTGACCGCCAACGGACCCGGCCACCCTCTCCGCGAAAGTATATAACGTACTACTACGTTCGACCAGAGCGCGACCAGCGAGCTTGAAATTTTATTAAATTTCATTTGCGCGTCGCGCGTTCTCTGTCTCTCTGTTTCTCCACCTCCTCCTCCTCCTCCACCTCCTCCTCCTCCTCTCGCTTTTCCGCTCGTGGACCTCGCGGATGCTGCGGAGGACTCATATCTCGCGCAAGGAAAGGCGTGAAGGGACGAACAAATGGAAAGATTCGCGTTGAGGAAACATGTGATGACGAGAGGAGAAACGTATGAGAGATAAAAATTCGGCAGAATATATTCGCGTCGAAAAAATAGGGAAAATGCTATCGAAAAAATGGACGTTGAATAGGTACATGACACGGGGAGATATATAGCAGAAAAAAAAAAAGGAAACGTGAAGAGCAGAAACAGCAAATGTGAAAAATAAATGGATACGCAATGAAAAAATCTGCGATGAGAAAAACTTGTCAGGGAAAGGTACGTCGAGAGTAATGTAAAAACATGCACGACGAGAAAATACATGACGAAGAAAATTTATGCCCCGCGAGAATGTATAACGAGAAATTTGCGATGAGAAAATTCGCGCCGAGGAAATATGTAATGAGGAAACGCACGTTGAAGAGAACACACTTGCGAGGAAAAATACACATCGTGACTGCAAAAAATCAGAATTTCCAGCAAGTAAACATCCTCTTCAAGGCAAAGGAATGCCTGACACGTGATAAATTTAAAGAATTATTTAAAAAATTAAATTTGCAATTAATTGAACATTATTAGAAAAAGTTTCCCTCTCTCTCTTTTTCTCTGTAAGTTCTATATTTTATGATTCCGCATTTGTCTTCTCGCGGAAAATTAAAGACCACTTGATTATTTAATCGTCCATCGATCATCTCTTTCTTAATCTCGTCTCTTCAAATAAGTATATTTTAATATGTTTATTATTAATTGGAATAATATATTAATATATCATAGAATTTTATAGAGAGAGATTTAAAATTTATAATATATCTGTCACTATAAACTTATCTAGATGTATATTTATTTATTAATAATATCTATATGTATTTTACATAAATATATATTTAATAAGTATGTAGATGAAAGTTTAACATCAATTCAGAATCTACAAACTCTCTTCTCTCTCTTTTTGTCTTTATGTGCTCTTTAAGTATCTGTCTAAAGTTATATGTTAAACTGGATCTGAGGAAACTAAAATACGCCACGATCAATGGTGTCTTGGTCGTTCCGATATGTACCGTCCAATAATAGAGAGAATCTATTTGGTGAACATGCCTTCGTGATAATATCTCATACGAAAATATTCGAAACGCGTCTCCCCTATTCGCCTGCGTGTCCTTGAAAGAATAAAAAAAGCTCTAATAAATTTTTCTTCTCAGAAAGAAGTGTTCTCATTATTTCTCCGCGTTTTTCAGAGCTGAAAATAACTACGATATCCAAGAGGATTCGTCGCGCATCGTCCGACAGGACGACGAAGAACTCGATTAGCGTAATTCAAGATTCCGATCTTGCATCCTTATTTTCCTCGACAGAGCGGAGAGCTACGAGAAACGAAGTAAGAACGAAGCTCACTCTCCGCCCTCCTCTCGTGTCTCTTTTCTTCGTTAATCTTCCGTCAAGAAGCTTTTTTTTATTCCTACCCTCAGTCGTCCCCCGCGTGTCGTTGAATTTACGAGAAAAATGACGAAGCGAGTGTCTCCTTGCGTTCCCCCGATGCAAGGATATCGTTCTCTGAAAGTTCCCTCTCTCTGAATTAAATCCTTCATTCTTGAAAGAATGAAAGACGTTAATGTTATTTCATGATTTTTATTCGGAAAGAATAAAAGCGGTAATTTAAATTTAATATATTAAAAACGATATTTCTTTCGAAAGTTCCCTTTCTCTTCCCTTATTTATGAAGGTCGACTTTTGTCAAGAATTACATTCGCTCTTTCTCTTAACATTCGTCCTTTTTTTCTAGAACAAATGCAGTATCTGTACAGTACCTCGCTATTCTGTATTCCATATATCACAGCTCAATTGATCGCACAATCGTCACGTAGCCGTGGTTTACGCAGTCCGGGATAATCCAGATCCGAGTATTTCTGGTGGGAAAGTGAGCCTGCGAATCGATTGGCCACTTTCAGCGACTCGGTATTATAAATTAAATTTGAATGTTGGACACGATTTTTCTTCATTCTTGCCTTTCCCTTACCTTTATATCGATTCTCACGGCTTTCGCGATTCTGACTGTAACGCTATTTTAATTTAACGTTATTTTGATTCAGCTGTTTCTGAGGATAAATATTGCTGACTCGACCCATCGCGTCCCATCGTGATCCTTTCATTTTTCACACCGGATCTCCCCGCGATATAATACGATAAAATACGGACGAGGAAAAGAGCGGGATCGCGTTCTTTCTCTGTCGGCATAAAAATCATAAAGTACAAGCAATGTTATTGATAAAGTAGTATTATCATTTTTATATTTATGATGCTCCGAGATATTAAATCCTAGTCTTCCTTGGTGTTTCCTTCCTTTGAAATCAATTAACTTCGCTTTTTTGTAATATTCCATACAAGCTTAATTTATCTTACATGTTATTAATTTATGTGGAAAAAAAATATTACAGTTAATTTTCAATCCAAATTATTTTAATGTTAAGCTAATTTAATTAATTAACTTTATTTTATTTATTGATTGTGAAAAGGAAATATTGCCGAGATGATTTTCGATTCTCAAAAACAAAATTCATCGCATTTTGCATAATGATTTTTGCATGCAACGATACACATTGCATTGCTTCGCTTACGGCGACACCCAATGTCGATGAGGGTTGGAAAATGGGATGGTAGAAGGGAGAGAGAGAGTAAGGGAAAGAGAAAGAGAGCGGGGGTGGGAGGGAGGGAGAGAGGGAGGGAGGAATATTCTCCGGAACGGATACGATTGGGAAAACTGTCGATAGCGGACGGCAGGCAGCCTCGGTTTGCTCGCTCGCGGGATGATCCGTGGACCAAATTCGAGCCGGGCCGGAGACGACGACGACGATGATTCCCGCGCCCGCCTTTGTTCCCCTCCCCCTCTACCGCGCCCCTTGCGACATCGCCCATCATCGTCTCCCTCGTCGCAATAAGTGGCCTCGCGGTCGGCTTTAACATGCAAAACGAGCCGCGTACCAAAATGCAATTAAAATGCAAAGCACTAGAGAGAAGGGGAAAGAGAACGAGAGAGAGAGAGGGAGAGAGAAAGAGAAAGAGCAGGGAAAAAGAGAGACTGCAATACGCGAGCAAAAGAGAAATCCAAATTTTATTTATTTGTTTCTTTCTCTCTCTTTTTTTATTTCCCTCTCTTTTTAAATAAAAGCCGCGACAGTCGAATTAAAATTAATTGCGTTCTAGATCTTTTAGCGAGAATATCCCGAAGACTTGTGTTAATCGAAGCGTTGAATTAATTATTTAACGTATTTCTTCTCTCTTTCTCTCCCTTTCGATAAACGGCTATTTATCGGGAGTTAATTTTGACTAGGGTTGAGACTGCGATGAGGTTCACAAGTTCAAAATCACAAGTTTAAAATCACAAGTAGGTATTCTATTAAAAATCTTACAAATATAATCTTACATAACGCTATCAATAATTAATTATTCATACCATGTGAGTGAAAAGATGCTAGATAGTAATCAAGTATTCATTGCTATGTAAATAAAGAAACAGAGACAAGTAACAAATATTTCGGCATTTGTCTCCTGATCTCTTATGTACTTGTACATTTTTTAGATGCAATATATATTTCACATATATGGTATTACATTTTTATATAGATATAGATGTAATTCAAGTTATGATTCTTATCATAATATCAAGTTGTTAAATTTGGAAGATTAAGTATGGCTTTGCAAATCAAAGTTCTCGTTGCAAATCAAAGTTACAAGTGGAAATAAATATTATATAACGAGGCATTTCATAAATAAACAAAATGAGAAGCACCTTAGATACAACACTACAATACAGAATGAGATTTTCAAGACAAATTCATCGGAAAAGACAGGAAAGAGCGGAGGAGTAAAGCAGAGAGCAGAATGAAGAGAGACATCCGAAGATAAACGGGAGTGAGGGGAGGCGCGAGATGACGGAAGGCGAGGAAGAAAGAGGGATGGAGAAGGAACGCGAGAGGGTTGGTTTGTGATGGTCGACGGTAATGCGCACATGGAGAGGCACGTAAGGAGAAGAAGGAGCGGAGAAAGGTTCCGTGAGAAGCGCGGAGGGATGATGCGGCGGGACGGGCGGGCGAGCGAGGGAGGGGGTGCGTTTGGTCCGGGAGCTCGCCGGGGGATGCTGTATTGATCGTGAGAGCGGGCTAAAGTAAGCCGAGGCTGGTTGGCACGGAGGGTTGCCTTGGCAACCCTCGTCGTCCCTCATCCCTCAGGACTCCGGACCGTTCGTCGGTCCGAAAACCACCCCCGAACGCCGACCACCACCCTCTCTCTCTCTCTCTCTCTCTCTCTCTCCCTTGCTCTCTCTTTCTCTCGCTCTCCTTCTCTGTCGGATTCGCGATCTATACGTGCCAAACGGTACGCTCGGCAGATACGGCGTATGCGTAAGCGTATGCGAGAGAGATCCTTTTTCCCTCCTGGTTTTCCTTCAGCTTTCCTTCCGACCGCTCCTCGACACGCGTTCTTCCGCTCGGAAATAATCGGGACAGAACCTGTTTCCTGATAACGTTATCAAATACGATAACGGTTGTGTTTAATTCTCCCTAAATCTTTCTTTCCTTCTACTTGAAATTTATGTCGCAAATATATAAAATATTAAAAAACAATGTAGAAGAAAAAAATTACACGATGGATTTCGGAGAGAGAGAGAGAGAAACGCTAATATGATCGTTTAACTCTTCTAAAACAATTTCTCCGAGTTGCTCAAAGTTTTTTTATGAAGTAGAATATTTAAAATTTTAAGAAATATTAATCATTTTAATCAATAATAATCAATTGTGAAAATACTTCTATTTCATAATAAGTGGTCATAGATGATCAATAAGTATTTTATCTTTAAAATATCTTCAATATACCTTTGAAAACTGTTTAAAATTAATAAACAACATATTGTTATAAGAAAAAGGTTCAAACATAGATATAATTATTTTTTAAACGGCCATTAAATAAGATTATGAAATTATAAATATTTTTAAGGCGAGAAGCTATATAAAATAGACATAATCCTCCGTGATCAATAAATCAATTGTAGTATTATTCTTTCCTAATTAATGGATTCGGATGCTGGAGTGATCCATTTTGCGATGTATTTCAAAGCAAGTGCACTTGCAATTATTTTCGAGCAATCTCGGGATATATTTCTCGGCGCAAAGGAAGCGATAAATCTTGTACTATGGATGCTGTTCGACCCAGAAAGATCTCGCACGTATCTCGCGAGCGAACAAAGCACATTGACGCGTAATAATTTAACCCTTTCGCTCTCCATCGTATTACATGGGAATGAAAATCTAAACATTATTCGATGTACATGAATACATTTGTGTTAAGTTATTTTTATTTTTACGTCCGGAGAGAAAAAAATAAATATAAGTATTTTTCATCTAATACTTATTAAATTAAATTAAATGTTGTTAGTATTAATCGTTTGTTTGTGTTTGTGCCAGACGAAACGCAAGAGAGAAGGAAGGTTTAATTCATACGCGAAAAAGATAGAAAAGAATGATTGTCGCCGAATTGTCTCGGGATTCCCGCGATGTTCGTAGTATTTTTCCACGCGCTAATGCATGCCCGTTAATCATAATCAACGACAATGTATGTATGGATTGTAAACACAGCATAAATCGAACGAAACAACGATTGCTGTGAAAAAAGAGAAATTTATTAAAATTGCCACATCGAGAGATTGATATTAATTTCTTTAGAAGAATAAAAAATTGAGAAACTCTTGCTAAACATAATAATAATAATATGTAATTTGAAAATGAAATAGAGACAAAATAAAGGGATGAAAGTATAATATATATAATGCATAAAGTAAAATGAATATTTTAATACTGATATAATAAGCATTGTTGCGATACCCCATTACATTAATAAATACAACTCACATTAATCGATTTATATTTTTTAATTATGTTATTTACAATATTAACTGGAAGTACGATAAATAATTTAATTATTAATAATTATTATTCTCTTTCTATAAACACAATACATATTTTCTTAAAAAATGTTTGGCAATTTTGGAGCAAAATTCTTCTCCAATAAAAAAATTTAAATTAGTTCATTTTGTCTTGTTCATCTTACTAATTTTTAATTTATTGGTTATTAACTTTTTAATCACGTTTCTTTTTCAACAATTTTTTAAATTCTCGTCTTTCAAATTATTACCTCTACTAAAGAATTTTTATATGAGAATAATTTTTATTATAAATTAGAACTAAATGCGCAGCATCTCTTTGCATGCAATATATATCCGGCAACTAGCGACTTCTCTTGCTTATCTTAGATACGAATTTCCTTTCCCGATGGTAACAACATGGTTCAAAGAGGATTTTTAGTCTGACCCACCAGGGTACGCCAGCCGATGGGTCCAGCGCAGCATCCCTCGGTTGTAACGGGCGCACCCTCGTATACGACGACCAAACTAATTTAGGGGTTGCGCTCTCTCCTGCGCAAGATCTGCCAAACAACGAAGGAGACGCGTGTGTGCCCCTGATGTGCTTCGTTCGGACGTGATAATTTTATCAGAGACAAAATTATCGATCATTATTAAAAGACAAGAGATCTTTAAAACGGTCAAAACTCCCGTGGAATAAAGGCTTTGCGAATGGAAAAAAATCTCCAAACTGTTTGCGAGATTTTTCTCCTCGGTCATCGAGCCTCGATTCCTGCTGAATTAAAATGGCTGTGATTGGCTCTGAGTGATTTTGGGGAAACAAGATAATAAAAGGCTCTGGCAACTCCTTACAATCAGGATTCCTCAAAATCCCGATTGCCCGTATTCCCGAAAAAGTGCGAAGAAAAACGGACAGAGGGATGATTTGACGCTGCGCACTGATGCGCGAAAAGCGTTGCTGATCGTCGTGCATCGTATTCTGCACCCCGCGAAACGCGCGGGGGCTGGGGAAAAAAATCGTCGTCGGTAAGTGTTCCACTTGCTATTGATTGCGTTAGACTGTCCGATGACGCCCCGCGAATGGCGGTGGTGCTCGCTAATAAATGCGAAAATGAGAAGATAGAAATTTATTCGGAAATCAAGAACGTAAATATGAAATTTTTAAAAATCAACTTTGTCGGGCAAAATATAAGGATTTACCTTGTGAAACGTACAAAAATTTCAGAAAAAAATTTGTACATTCATGAAATAGATTCATGAGAGAAATTATTCGCGGAAATTAAAATATGTGAGAAGTTTGAGAAAAACTGCAATAATAAAATAAATTCCAGCGAGAAATGTGAAAATAAATAACTGTATTAAATAAAACAAGTGTGATACAATCGATATTTAAAATTTATTTATAGAAAAAGCGAAAGGTTTCAAAATAAATAAATATGAATATAAATTCGAAGTCAAGGACCATTTTATTTTTGAAAAATGTAAAACTGGAATTTGCAAATATAGGAATTGAATAGAAAAAAGAGGGAGAATTCGTCGATTAAATCGAGAAAGTGAAAGATGAGATCCTACGACGGCGAAAGCAGCTCAACAGAAGACGACGATCGCAGAGAAGGTCTGCCGGAGGCGCATCTGCAACAAGGATCCTGGCAACGCACAGCGTCCCATCCTACCTGGGCCTGGGAGCATCGCAACGTCGTAAGTAACGATTGTAGATATAAAAAAGAAAATATAAAATATATATTTAACTAATAAAAGTACTAATATATTCCTAACGAAAAACCCTTTTTCAGCATCCACTGCCTCCACAATCGGCAGCGGCTCTCGAATCCGTATATTCGACACCAGGGGCCTCACATCCAGGTGTCTCGGGTCCACCAACAGCATACTCATCGGAACACACTCAGAGCGCACCAGGACGAAGGACTCCGCTGGGTGCCGTGGGCCTCGGTGGCTTTTACTTTCAACAACAACCTCAACCGCATGCTTCGTCGAGCGCGTTGTCCGATGAGAATCGACCGGATGAGAGGTTTGCTTTCAATTTAATTTAACTTTAAAATTTTAAGATAAATGAAAAAAATAAAAGAATAAAGTCACCTGACAATTTGTAAGAATAAAATAATTGAAAAATGAAAATTCAACTGGAAATTGCACGTATAAGATTATAAAAGAGGACATAAATATATAATAAAATAATTGGACGAAATGTATTTTTGTAAGGAACGTCCGATGAAATGTATGTAATTAATAATTCTGGCGTGTGTGATTTCTTTTTCAGACCAACAGGTTCGCGATTGAACTGTCCACCGAAATCGAAGACGACTCGTCAAGGAAAAAGCGTAAGGTTGAATATTAATGCCCGAGAACGTAGAAGGATGCATGATTTGAACGACGCCTTAGACGAACTTCGTTCTGTCATCCCTTACGCACATAGTCCTTCGGTGAGGAAGCTGTCGAAAATAGCCACTCTTCTCCTGGCGAAAAATTATATTCTCATGCAAGGTAATAAAGTGTTTAAACGCGAGAAAGCAATTTAAGTTTTAATAAAGTTTTTAAAACAATTTCTCACAAGAAAATTAAATTGTATGTTTCAAATGTAGCCAAGCCAAAACTAAACTGTCATCATTTCAACGCTTATCATATTGATTAATTAATGACAAATTAATCGCCGTCGCAGGGAACGCGCTGGAGGAGCTCCGGAGAGTGATAGCCGTTTTGCAATCACCGCATGCACACACCACCGCTTTACCGCCCACCCCGGTCTCCTACGACCTTCTGCAGGGATTCCCCGGCAAGTTATTCCAGGGGGTGCCGGAGATGCAAGGGCTTCCTACGAACGATCCTCAAATCGTGACTGGTCCCCCGACTGACGGTACAGTCGCCAGCGGAGAGTCGAATTAAAGAATCAATTATTTCTTCCTACTTTCTTCGCGATAGATCTAAGAATTTCTCTCGTGAACAACGTAAATCGACCGTACGAATTCGAGCCAACAGAATTAAATTGATAAAATGCGATACAATAGCGAGAGAAGAGGATTCAAAGTATTTGCAAATCTTTCAGGCCTAAGTCTAAGATTGATAGTGTAAGATGCGTCCAAGAGTCTCCTAAGCTGAAGGAGTACTTTTTAAAATGGAAATGCCTTCGGCTACATGAAAGTATTAATTATTAGAGTATTATTGGAACTTAATTAATTCTTCTAGAGAGAAAAAAGAGTGGAGTAATCTTTTTTAAATATTAATACATAAATAATTTATATTTGCTTAAAAAACAAGACGCGAAAGAACGAATTACATCATTTTATTTCTTCCGTAAAAATAACAAGATGCATAAGATCAAGTAAAGCAAAAACAGAAGAGATAAATTCAAAATAATCAAAAGTTAATTATATATATAAAGAGACATTGATAGGAGATAAGAATTAATGAATTAAAATTAGAGAAAAACTTCTCTTTTTACGGAAAGAAATAAAATATACCATAATTTCGAGTGACACTTCAATTAAAAAAATTAATTCAGGATTACTTTGAAGTCCTAATGAAGGGCGAAATTACTGCGAAAGTATTGCGAAAGTATTAGCAATTAATAAGCAATTGACACTGTCACGATCCTAAAGTCAATGATGCAGCAATAAGACGACGGCGCGTTTTTCGTCTCTCCGACTCTCGCCGAGATAGCACTTCGAAGACCGATTACATAATCGCTTCAGCATTGAAAGATTAAACAAAGAATAAGCACAAAGTCCGTTTTCAGACTTGCGAATAAAAATATATGTAGGCTCGAGGAAAAAATTCATGATGATTTTATTCATGATGATTCGCTCAGAATGCTCGATTTTCGTGATAGAGGATCGGAAGGACGAAAACGTCGCCAGGACTTGGAACGCGAAGAGTTTCCGAGTCTCGTCCAGAAACACGATAGTCAATATTAGTATGTGATATGTGTCGAGGAGTTCTAGTCTATATACAACATAAAGATATATTGAATATTCATATACACATATACAGTATATATACATATATATATATATATATTTAATAATCTAAACGAAGCATCGACTTACGACTTATTTATATACATAATTAAGAATCTATTATACAATGTGCCACAGTAAGAATTTACCTACTTTCGAAAAAAGCGAACGAGCAAGCGAGATGGAAGGAGAAAAAGAGAAAGAACATGTGAGAAAAAGAGAAAGAACATGTGAGAAAAAGAGAAAGAACATGTGAGAGAAGGGATTGGAAGAAGGAAAGAAAATTATTTACTGTGCTATTTGTGAGAAATATCGTGCGATCCTTTTTTTCGCAATACAGTTATTTCTCGGAGCAAAAGTAAGGATGAGCGTCTCAACGAAGGCAGAAGGATTTACTTGTTGTAGAGTGTAGATAATAATTGTTTAGTGCTCTCAAATAAAATCTATTTAAGAGAATCTCAATATCCGATGGGCGTCAAATTATCAAGATTTTCATGTTTATAGTGTTTGCTTTATTTTATTTTAATTAGTTGTTTCTTTTTTTATTCTATTTCTAATTTTATTTTATATCAGATCCTTACTTTTTATTTTATTTTCAATTAGATGAACTACTTTTCATTACGACAAGATATTATATCTTTCAATTATCGCCATCATTCTTTATTTTAAGAATGTTACTTTAATTATATTTAAATTTCTTTTTTTCGAACTAAATTGATGCAAAATTTGCGGAATTAAGGACAGCACTATCTCGTCATGTTCTGTAATAGATCCTTTCTGTAGATCCTTTTATCTTTGTGGCTTGAATGAAAGATAAAAATTTTTTAATCGACTTATTTCCAAATAAAATAGCAGCTTATCTCCGACTTTAAAAGTTGCCGCCTTTGAAGTGGCGCTACTTTCCGCCAGTAGGCACAAGCCGCTCTTCAAGGTCACATCCGACTGTCCATCTGCGTCATAATTCAAAATTACCACTCGAAACCCTTTAAATGGACTTGGTCCATGTCGGTGTCAAGGTGTTTCAGAAAAAGAGTACGCGAAAAGTTTATCAGACTCTTTTTGCAAGTAATAATCGTAGGAAGCAAGGTGGGGATGGGAACGACCAGCAGTCGTCTTGTGGCGCCATCAAGCTATGCTGGTATACCGTCATGCTGGGCTCCCATTCGGTCGCCTCCAGTGCTGACAAGAGGATCTGATCGTCACGATCAGAGATAGATCGTGCCTCTTGTGCGTGCGTGCCCCAATCAAGATGGCTTTGTCCATTGCGACGCCGTTGTGATATCACTCCAGACGACGAGGGGAATCTGATTAGTCAGATTACTCCAAAGTGTCGAGGAGAATTATCAGCACGACGACGACGAAAAGAAGAAAGGTGGCAACCAACAACGTCCTCAGCGACGCGGAGATGTGACGCTCGTCGGCGAACCGGTGAGTGCAAGTGAGTCCCTTAACTTTTCTGGCCAGAGTGACCTGGTCGACCTTTTTCGAGAAGTAAAATAGGTGAGCACCTTCAAAACCGGAATCTCACGATGGCGTAGCTGTTGATGACGAGAGGATAAGAGAGAGAAAGAGACGGAGAGTGTAAAAGAGACAGAGAGAAGCAATTCTTTAAAGAGGTGGGAGAGAAAGAGAGAGAAAGAGAGAGAGAGAGAAAGAGAGAGAGAGAGAGAGAGAAAGGTGTTGTTGAAGATATAATATTAATCGTCTAGATGCTGTTACTTGCGAAACAAAGTGGCTAAAGAGGTTTCTCATGGTTGTGCCACTTTGTCATGATCAGGACTCTGCAGGTGCAGATGTAGAACTGCGTGGATAGAGACACTCAGTTGGTAACCATCTTTCGATTCTTTCATAAGATAGCAAGTTTGTAGGAAAAAATATTATATTATATATATCGTCGAAGAATTGGAGTATTTGTGATAATAACTGTTGTCAAAATTATCTTGTTTCCTCATGATTGCACATGAAAAATTCTTTCATTAGTAATTTTGGAATAAGAAAGGCTTTTTCAATAATAAGTTTGGATTAGGAAAAATATTTTGAAGCAGAAGGAGATATTTCTCTTTATTAACAACTAAAATAGCAGAGCATTTAAAATAGAGGACAGAGTTTCGATATCAGTAATTTTGGAGCACAAAAGTTTAGAGCAAAGAAAAGAAAGTTTTCCTTATTAGTAATATTGAAGCAGGAAAGTAGTTTTAAGAGATTTTATATCTTGTTTAAGAAAAAAACATATGTTTAATAATTTTGGAACAAAAGTATTATCTAGCATCAGTTTCGTTTGCTTTGAATTTATTATAAGATATTAATAAATTTGGAGCACAAAAGTATATTTAAGCAGAGGAAAGAAAGTTTCCTTATTAGTAATATTGAAGCAGGAAAGTAGTTTTAAGAGATTTCATATCTTGTTTAAGAAAAAAACATATGTTTAATAATTTTGGAACAAAAGTATTATCTAGCATCAGTTTCGCTTTGAATTTATTATAAGATATTAATAAATTTGGAGCACAAAAGTATATTTAAGCAGAGGAAAGAAAGTTTCCTTATTAGTAATATTGAAGTAGGAAAGTATTTTAAGAGATTTCATATCTTGTTTAAGAAAAAAAATATGTTTAATAATTTTGGACCAGAAGTATTATCTAGCACTATCTTTGCTTGCTTTAAATTTATTATAAGTCTCATTTTAAGTTTATGATGTTGAACTTAGCTCAATGTATGAAGTAAAATGCAGATATTCCCTTGTGAAAGTCTTATATGTACGTAGCAATCGAGAGATAAACCGACATACAGTGAAGTTTGTATCTGGGTAAGTACGTCAATGAAATTCCCGATAGTACTTGTGCGTCTGTTTTTGCAATATTTTAAGCGTTGCATAAGACTTATATTATATTTAAAGATTATCTGCTTGAGAATTTGCAAGAATTGATCGCGAAAATGTCTGCCTTTCAAGTGAAAAAATTCCGATTAATTTAAATAATGATCAGAAAAAACTCGCGAAAGTACAGAAAGCCATAAAAAATTTCTATTTCTTATTTTAAATCTTAATCAAAATTTCGGGAAGATTTATTTTGATTATCTATCACGTAATTGTGCGAATAAAACGAAAAGATATGATTTAGATTTGTATTTACTCAACAATGTCGAACACAAACTTCTTGCTGAGTAATTCAATTGGAATACGAAGGAAAACACAAACCATACTATTATACGCAATTAGAAAGTAAACTATAAGGCTGTCAGGAAAAATGGGAAGACGGGAAGAGAATAATAATAGGCGTGATATTACGGTGTTTTCCTTTTTTTATTAATATTATAACGCATTACAATATAATTAAATAATTATTAGTTTTTTTATCTCTCTCTGCATTAGAATTTTAATTACGAGCCGATTAAATTATTTATATCAATATTACTGTTGCAAATAATAACTTTAAAAGTGATATTTTTTGTAAATGAGTAAGTTAGTCTTATCTCATCAATTAGATGAAAAACATGATTGTTATTGATAGTTTCCCATCTCTATTTGGACCCTACTGATAAACTCAAATTAAATTTCCCTCGCCCTTTGGAACTGTATAGTATATTATATATACTATTTCGCGTTTTAATAAAATAATAAAGGCGTTCAACAATGCAAAATTTATGAAATAATTTTCGACTAATATATTAAAATATATATGTCAATGATTTTTAAAATTTTAATTAGATAAAAAAATTGCGATAATTTTATGAAATTTACAAGTAAAACAATATTAACTATAATTTTCTTATAAAAGAAATCCAATATTTTAAGAAAGTAATTTTCTGAAAGAAATGGGATTACTACAAATAATATTAGAATGTTTTGAATTGTATTAGAATTACTATTGATAAATTTAATAGTTTTAAGTATCATCTTTTACTTCTGTATGTACGCTTATCGCGCCTATTTTTTAATTTTCAGAATAAATCATAAGAGATATATAAGAATAAGTAAAAATAATAATAATGAGTATAAAAAATATTCTAAAATTAATATGGATTGTAATTTATCGAAGCGATAGCATCATTTCACTTTATTGCACTCGTCATTGCATCCATCTCGTTGAAATACACGTGAATATTTGTCGCATATGAGGTAAACACGTGATCCGTGGGAAAACCAGGCACATAGTAACGCATGTGTATGCATCGTAATCGTAAATAATGAATGTAATTGTACAAGGGTCGCGGATTAACTGAACGCTTTGATGCATAAAATTGTTGCACTGGTATCAGAAAAGTCGATATTGGCCAGTTGCCGTCTTTAGAAATTAATTTTTGTCTTGCTTCTTCGCCGCACATTAAAAATCTGTCGTTGTAATATGAAAATATGCAAATATAAAAAATATGAAAATATATAAATAATAAAATTGGGAATTTTGCAATTATTCTTAACAATCTGAATCTTCACAATTTAAAAATAAGATATTTTTCGATATTTGTGATTTATTATTTGTATTATAATTTACATATCATTTATATTATGTAATAAATCGAATAACGTTTCTCGTCAAATAATGTTTCTCAATGTGTGCTTATTCCATATATACAATTTTTTTATATGTGAAAGGTTTTAACTCTATTTATATATTTTGAAGAGAAAGGCTTTAATTCTATTTATATATTTTGATTGAAACTCATGTGATATTTTTTTCAATCTCGTGTCAAATAAATATCTAGGAAAATTTTCCGGTTTATCGCACGACGTGTGCGACTTTAAGTATGAAATATAACGGTGTTTACGCACTTCCGGCGTACTTATCTCGCAGGTAACACTCGTGACGTATATACAATGTTGCAAAATCGGCCAGATCCGAGCACAATCGAAATGCACCTACGTAAAGCGCCATTTCTCAAGAATCTTGCATCATGTGTAATCAATACATAATTCATATTTAGAAAATTGTTTAGATAAATATTTAAAGTATATTAAAATTTAATATATAAATTGTATTTTTAATCGAACAAAAATTAAATACGTGTATAAAATTAATTTTAAGAGTATAACTTTTTGTTAAAATATATGTGATTTTATAGATACAATACATTTTCAAAAAAGAAAATACAAATAAAAATTGGAACAAAAGAAATATTATATTAGAAGATTCAAATTTACAATGTCACAAAGATTTATTGGAAAAATAACAATCTTGCAATCTCATTAATTGAGCTCAGAAACTCGATTAGAAATGTTAGTTGCATTTTATTTCGAACGTCAATATTATTAAAAAGATGAAAACCGAAGAAAAATAATACTTATCATCGTATTTTTTTAAGTCGCATTCATGTGATTTTTTGAAATATTATTTTTTCGCCTTGCTTTTCATCAATTGAACTATAATTCAATTTTTTAATAACATTATCTTTCAATCTTAGATAGTTATAGACCACGTTCACTTGTTCGATATCAATCAAACTGATAAATTAAAGTTCAAATTGTATTTGATTGATAAATTAAGTCTATTTAAAGAAAGCTGAATGCAAATTTAAGTTTTGCGCAGCGTTGAATCTCATCGTGTTTTTTGCGCTTAATAAAATCTTTCAATGAATTTTTAATCGCAGGGTTATCCTCTCTCTAGCGCGTATATAAGCGAATAAAATTATTGACGTTACAGGTCAAGGTGCGTCGATTGATGAAATTATCGGTAGTCGAGGGTCGCATCGAGTGGTACAGGATAATCAAAGTGTGTGAATAAAGAATTGTCCGTCGCGTTGAGTAAAAGAAAAAAATGATGAATAGTTTTCGAATTTGATATCATGTATTAGAAACCTGTGCGAATATGATTCGCTTTTCTTATCAGCGGAATTGGTGCTCGCTAAATAAATTTGTTATCGATATTCCGGAACCATATCGTTATTGTTTAAACAATAAATTTAAACAGTAAAATAAACAGTAAAATTCAATATTTTAATGAAATGTAATATTTTAATATATTTAACTAGTAATTAAATGTATATATTTTCGTTCAATAATAAAATATTATTTAAATATAAAATATTTTTAAAAAATTTAAGGCTACAGATATTTATTTTATTTTGATTCAAATTTTGCATACAGTAGAATTGTATATAACTTATTTCCAATATATTATTCTAATACATTAATGGTGGATTTTTTTTTGTAATTAATTTCCTCGACATTTTCTTTGAGGGAAAATCGATATTGAATCGACCGGAAGATGTGACATTAAAAAAATAATGCTAGCTTCGTATGAATAATTTTTTTGTTCACAATATCGTGTGCTCGAATTGTGGGGCATGTGGGCGTGGAAAATGAATGAAAAGAAATGTCAGTCTCCAGCGTAGGAGGTAAAACTGGTTCGACGAAGAAGCTGTTGCTTCTATTCGACCGTCGTATTATCTCGTTATTATTGTGTAGATCGCTTTCCTGATCGAGAGAGGGAAAAAGAAAGGCAGAGGGAAAGAAAAAGATTAGAAAATAGAGGATTCGAGATAATTTTTTATCCGGCTTCGAAAGCTAATAATATAACAATTTCGTTAAAATTGACTCCATTCTCTTAAAAAATTATGCATTCATATATTCTATATTATTAATTTTTTTATTCTTAATTCTGCCAAGATGTATATTTATATTATTGAGAAAATCTGTCAAGAATTATCGTTATTTTAACTCTTCGCTTTTTCCTTTTTTCCTCTATTGTTTTAATCCTTCGTTTTTTCTTCCTCTCAAATGTCATTCCTTTATGAAAATGAAAAAAGATTTTGTTGTAATAATTTATTAGAAAATTTTTCTCTTATTAAATTTACGTTATTTATATTAGGTTAAATTAATTTACTACAAATAAAAATTGTGATTTTTTTTATCGATCTGCCTCAGTCTTCTCCGAAATTGCATCTTATCAAGGATGCAATTATAGCGAAAAATCTCCGACACTTTTATTGCCTTATTTATCGAAATTTTGCGATTATTTACATCGACATGATGCGATGCAAAAAATATTTCGAGCGAACATACTTGTGCGAGGAAAGCGTGGGCGCGGAAGTACTGAGTGCAATATATCGAAACAAGCTGCACACGCATAAAAAAGGGTAGGGAGAAGGAGAATGAAAGAAGAGAGAGCGTGTGAGAGGGAGAGAAAGAGAGAGATGGAGAAGGAGACGGAAAAAGAAAAGGAGAAAGAGACGAAAATAAAGCAAACGCAGCCGCCGAGGCAACACAATGGCGCATCGACCCGCCAAAACTCGTGCCGTGCCAGCCGGCCGAATGCGCAGGAACACGCGCGCGTCGTGTCTCTTCGAAACAATGAATACTTTTACTCTATCCCACCCTTAACTCACCCTCCGCCCCCGCGCTATCTGATATATTGATCGTTTCCCGAGCGAAAATCGATCGGTCGCAGCAAATATTTCCGAGGGAAAATTTCCGGCCTGCCCGGGAACGTCTCCCTTTTTCTTCCTCTCTTCCTCTCTCGCTTTTCGCTCCATGTTTTTTCAATTTCAATTTTAACCCGATGCTTGCTTAATTTCGGTGAAGAGAAATCATCCCGTAATTTTCTGGTAAATATTTTTTGTTGATTTTCTAACATATTTTCTACTTTTTAATTAAATTTCATTTATTCCTCACAAAATTTGGTTTAACTTCTTTCCCTTTTAAAAATCTCTCAATACTTAATTTTCTTATAAATTTAACTTCTATAAATTTTGTACTTAAATTCACTATTAAATTCAACTAGAATCAATCGGCTCGGAATTGACTGGAAAATTCGTGCACACGCTAAATCCAAGACTTGTATATATCAACGACTTCTCGTTACGATCCTCATCTTCGAAATCGCGAGCTGTCGCACGGCTAGTCGCTCTCTCTGCTTGCGGGATTCTTGGCGGGCCCCCCGGTCCACGGTTCGCTCCCTTCTCTCTTCCCTTCGATGCGCGCGGGGTCAGATCGAGCGAGAAGTACTCGCTCCAGGATGGATGGAAGGAAGATCAGGTACCGTGGTTGTCCTGGCAACCGGCATTGATCCTTCCCCTCTTGTTCTACCACCACTGTACCCTCCTCTTCTCGCCTACCCGTTATTGCTGTACCCCCGTTTCACCCCCTTTTTCCCTTCCCCTCCCATTTCTCTCCGCTCCTTTGCCCCCCTCATTCACTAATGCACTCGAGCGCACACATACAACGCAGATAATACATACGCACATATACGAATACCGATCATTCCTCTCGCTTGTCCTCGTGGCAACCCCTCGACTTCTTGTTTTGTTCCCTCCCTCCTTCTTGGCTTGACAGTCGCAGTTTTCTTATTTTTCATTCTCTAATCTTGAATATTCAGATTCAGCGTATTAGCCATACACCGAGTATAATTCCGTTGTGCTCATCCTTATTTATGCGTTTTTATGTGCGGTACCTTTGCCCTACCAGCTCCATTTGCATCTTCATTCTTTTCCTGATAGTTTCTAAAAAGAGTCGCGATTTTTTATTTTATTTAAAAAATATATAAAAATACCTTTTCGAGTCATATTTCTTTTTTTGTTTTAAATGTAACTATTGGCAGATGAGATTAATTTAAAAAATTGACATAGAAAATCAATAGAGATTAATTTGAATGAAGAATTAAAGAGTTAAGGAACGGCAAAATTAAATAATAATCGAATAATTTTTAATTGTAGCATGCTTTCCGACAAACAAAAATGTATTATAATTATGATACATACCTTTCCATTGCCCATTTTCTGTTACTATAAACTTTCAATTATAACAATAATTCGTCGCTTATAAGTGAAAAATTAAATATGCAAATATCTTGTATAAATATCTTATCTTTCTAAATAAATTCTCGCGCAATATATTTATAATTCCGTAAAAATAAAATTTGTCTAAATGGAAATTCAGAAAATCTATGTTAAAAATTATTCAGTTTCTCGATTATTGTTAAGCGTTTATCAGCAAAATTTTCTTTCTTTTTAACACTTTTCTTATTCGAAATTAACAGCATTATTCATTCCTGTTCCTTCATCTTCGTCCCTCGGCCAATGAGATGCGAAAATGGAAGATTGGACCAAACGAGACAGCTAGACAGAGTGAGCGAGTAGAGATGAAAAAGAGAGAAGGGAGAATGAGTTAGTTACGATGGGAAGGGAGAGAAAAGGGAGAGAGGGCGGGGGAGAGTGTGCTCGCAAAGGTAGAACTGGTTGTGAACAGAGCGGTTGCCAAGCAACCGATATTGTTCCCATTGTTGCGGGCGTAGCGTAAATATTTGAGGCGAACTCGGGGATCACAAAATTCATCCACCCTCTCACTCCTGCTCTAACTCTTTCCTCGTCCTCCTTTGGCTTTTCCTTCTTTTTCATTTTCCCGAAAGTTATCAAGGTGTGTCTCGTAAATCTCTGAAAGCTTCTAATGATACCCATCGCAGATTGCATATCATATATTCGACATTCTCTTCATACAAAATTCAATTCCTTTGTCATCTCTAATGGTTTTACGTTAAATTAGTTGTTAAAATTCAAGAAAAATGAAAAGAGAAATGTACAGTTTTTATTCGCTTACAGATTTAAATGCACCAAGATATCTATCGTATATTTCTTCCCTTAGTTTAAAATTTAAAATGATAGTTCTTTTATTATTTAGAACGAAAAAATCATATGGTTCAAGTTATTTCTCCGCAGGAAAAAATCTTTTAAATTCAGATACATTAATAAGTTGGAATGTGCATTTTATAGAACGTTTGTATTTAATTCAGACGAATTTCACAATAAGATTAATTATTTCCCAAACTATTTTTTCGCATAATCTATTTTCTAAAATATTGTATCTATTGAGAGAAAGAAATTAAAATTATATTTTAATCTTTCTCACAAAAAATCTTTTTCATTATTTCGAATAGCGATCTCGAATGTCGATCTCTTGCCAATTTTTTACAATCATAAAAATTTTCTCATGCAAAGAATAAAAAAAGAAAACTCTTGAAACTTTCAATGTACTTCGCGCAATTCGCTTTCGCAATCCGCGTGGAAATTCTTGAATGGACGTCACGCACGTTGTTTTGAGAGCGTCACAGCGACGACCGGGGTGGCACGTGGAAGAAGCGTTTGTTTACAAGCATTTATTTCGGCAGTCCCTTGCGGGAGCATATGAACGCATTGTATACACGTACATCGTTGACTAACGCTGCTGACCCCGCGGTTGCAGGTCAACCTTCCTGCGGTTGCGAGAGATTATGGAACTGTCAAATCGAGCAATGAAAGTGCTCTCTTTATTTTCGAAAAAAAAATTATCTTTTTTCCCTATTTGGTACGGTGAGTACTTGTTTAAAATTTATTGAAATGTTATATAAAATTAATAACAATCTATAGTCCTCTGTTGAAATATTCATAATGCATTGTTAACGCGTGACATTTTCTGGAATTAAATTTAATATATTTTATTTTTTACTTTATCATATTTTCTTTATATAAAAAAGAGCAATTTTTAGATATTTTATATTTTTGATTATTTTAGGTAGTTTATCATTTTATATATATTTTATCGTGATATAATGTAAATTTATTAATATAAACGAAATTTTTTAGAAATAATTCAATAATAAAATTTTAATAATAAATTTTATATTTTTGGTTATTTTAGGTAATTTATCATTTTATATATATTTTATCGTGAATATAATGTAAATTTATTAATATAAGCGAAATTTTTTAGAAATAATTCAATAATAAATTAGATATAAAAAGAGTAAGCATTCTTGTTGATTAAAATATTTATCTTTATAAAAACTATGATATTATGAATAACGCATAATATTATAATTATACTTCTTATCTAATCAATTTTATCTTTCGCCGCGTCAACGCCTTTCTCTTCGGTACATCGCGATATCCTCTCGAGAGGACTTGAAATTAGGAATGGTCAGTTACAGGGGAAATGGAGTCTGTCGCCTCTCACCCCGCTTCTCGAGTTACCCCGACAGCTTTACACGTGGTGACGTCCGCCTCTGGGACATGCTATTGACGCGCAACGTCGGGACGCCTCTTGAACCCTCGATCCATCCCCGCGTTCAACTCTCTACCAACCCCCCTTCCCGTTCCTGCTGTTCTCATAGCTCTCAAAGCGCATCTATGCACTGTGTAATATTGATTTATTACCGAAAATTATCAAGAAAAAATGCAAGTTGACTATTTGGAGGCTCGCTTTTACCATTTTTCATAGGAAATGATAATGAGAAATTTTCTCGAAGATTTGAGATTTAAGGAGACAAGTAATATATAGAAACACATAGCATTCGTTATATGTATATACATATATATATAATTACAGTGCATTAAAATACTGTATTATCTTAAATTATTAGAATTATCATGTAAGAATAATAATTAAAATAACATGATAAATACTATATGATTTTCAGTAGTTTCAAACAGTCAGTAGTCAGACCGTGGACTCAAAATATTCGCAATCTAGGATGTTCAAGATCTAATTTCAACTTTCAGAATTTTAAAGCTGATTTTAATATTCTAGAATTCTTCCATTTTTAAATGCTAACGTTTTTCAATTACTAGTAAATAAAAATTTCGCATCATGCTAGAATCATGTAATACAATTTTTAGGATTAGATATCCGCGAAAAATATGTATTTTTTGCTTTAAGTAATATTGGTGAATATTGTTTAATGTTATTTAAAAATAAATTAACGCTTGAATTAATAACTTGAATTAAATGAAAATTAAAAATATGCATATATGTTTTTTTTTTTCGATTAAATTAAATGGATTAAATTTAAATTTACAATTTAAATTTAATAGATTTTTTTTCTCGTATTGACGAAATAAACTATATAACTCGTATTTTCCGATTCCTCGTTAATTTATCTTTATAGAAAACAATTCCATTCGCAGTTCAGCGAATTTTGCCGAGTTTCAAGCTCGATATTATAGAATTTTGTCATGTTTGAAATCCCAATTTCTCTGCGCTTTTTCAAAGATCGTACGCTGACAAAATACTCCTTCTGCGCTCTGACCTCGTTGCCTCTAAAATTGATACGGTTTCGACATCGTTCCTTCTAACAATGGCCGTGTTGCGAAACTTTCGCAACTCGGCACGGCGAACCGAGCCGAGCCGAACCGAGCCGGCAATCTCAGGATAATTTTGTGCAACTGCCGATGCCGTTCGTTCTACTTGTGTTTTACCTTACCGGTCATCCTGGGACTGCGAACTTTCACATCCAAGAAAATGCGCCGACAAACATAGTCAATCATAATTGATTCGTTGATCGAACAATCGGCCAAACATCTTAAAATCATCCCTCTCGATCGAATCATTTCGCGTTCGGTTCATTTATTCTTTTTGCGTCGAAATTGAATTAATTCATACCCAGCAATAAATTAAAAAGTTTTATCTATTTTTCTCAATTATGAATATAATTTTTTTTCTTTTAATTTTATAAATCTCTTCCTATACATTTTTTATTTCACGAAATTATATTTCCTTTTTAAAAATGATTTGCTTATTAATAAAAAGAATACTTATAAAGAAAGACAACAGAAATAAAATTATATAGACGTAACTTTGACTCTTTGATTCATTCGGTAGTTTGACAGCGAGAATCAGTATTTCTCTTAAACTCGATATTATACGCGAAATGTTCAGGAGAAACAAGAGGATATTTTTCATTCAGAATTTCAAATCCTCGCATAAGACGGCCGAAGGATAATGCGGCCGTCGTGTCCGCTTATACCACCACCTACGGAGGTCGCTCGGTCGGTGGGAAATGTGGGTCAGCCCTCGTTCTCCTTGAGAATCTCGTACGTCATGAATAAATAGACATTTCGTGCGCTGATCTGCACTTTTCAATGTAACATAATACATCGACGTGTGAAATAAAAAAAAAACAATAAAATGCGTCAAATTCGTTCAAGACTCTTCAAGTCTTCAAATCTTCAGACTCTTCAGACTCTTCAGATTCTTCAGACTCTTTAGACTCTTGGTTTTAAAATATCTGATAACTCTTATTTTCAATAATATTAAAATAATTTATTTCAATTAATAATTAGATATTTTATTTATTATTTTGTATGTTATTTTTATTATATATTTATTATATATTTATTATAAATATATTAAATATCTTTCCTGAGAAAAATCTCATAAAAAAATATATTTGCAAAATATATTTAAAAATCTCCGGAAATTATGATTAATATTGTTAAAGAAAAAAGTCCAAAAATATATTTATTGAAAATATAACTATAAGAAAAAAAGCAAGATTTTAATAAGTATATTAGTGATGTAATTCATTCACCATCTTTTTATCTCAAAATGTAAATGATTTATTGATTAATCTTGCTTTCGTTCGCATCATAAATAGTTCTGTGAAAGCGTCAAGAGTAGATTCTTGAAAGAGTACTACTATCCTTCCATATGATATGTCGACGTCACAACGACGACGTGTCCACGTAACGTGCAGGTGTGTTGTGTACGCGCATCGTACTACTTGTGAGCGGATGCATGCGCGGGGGTGGTGCATGTGACGAAACGCCGTGGAATTTTCAAGCGACGTCATGCTGACGTCAAATACGCGGCCCGGTGCATTTCAAAGCACGATATATCTAACGAGCAGTCCAAACCATGTTACGTTTATAAAGATTCCGCGCATTAAGTCACGGAATATTTGACAAATCGATCTCTTTCCCGATTTCAACTTAATTTCCTACAAATAAAAAAAAATTAAATTAAAACAAAATTAATCGATTATTTCGGACAAATTATTTAAAATAAAAGATTTTAATTAGAGTTTGTAATAATGTATGTACAAGAAAAAATGAGCATACAAAATATAAATATAAAATACTATTTTAAAAGTATATATAAAAGTACAATAAGGAATGATTAGTTTCGGAGTAATAATTATTTTAATTTTAATTTTACGTTTCTTATTATTAGAGAAAATTAATTTACATTCCAATTATATTTGGAGAGACTGTCAATTGCAACTTAGGCCCGTTATCGCAAAGACGAAAGGAAGACAGTGACCGTGGAAGTGAGGAGGCTCGTCTGACCTCGCTATTACAATCCCGTTAAGCAGGAGTTCGTCTCGTGGCCTGCCTGTACCTCGCTAGGATCTTTCGCTGCTTTCCTTTTCTCCTTAACCATCTGACCGCAACTGTGTGCTCGAGCTATTTTGACTTCGAAAAAGAAGAGCCGCGGAATTAGAAATTTTTTCATTCTAAAATTAAAGTCACTATAGCTTCAAGCTGTTTTTATTTTCGCCTTAACTCTTATGTTGCTCGAATTACTTTGAGAAATTGTAGATATCACAATGTAAAGTTTAATGTCTTAAATTTCCAATAATTTAGACTATTTTCCTCTTTCTTCTCAAATTTCGAGATATTAAAAAAATTCTGAAATTAAAATAGTATCTTTTATTTAAATTATTTTATTTTTCTCTTTCGCAATGTCTTGAACTACTTGAAATATAAAAAAAATTGAATATATTATTCCCAAAAATTTGGGAAAATATATAACAAAATCTTTAAAACCTAAAAATTAAGTAATATTATGCATTCCAAAATTTTTCACAACGATTCTGAATCTAACATTTAAAAATCTCGAATTCAGAGATCGAAGTAGCGAGGAGAAAAATCTTAGAACATAAATCTGAATAATCTCTTCCAATTCATAGATTTCGAAATTTTTGTTAAAAAGTTATAAAAGAGTAAAGCTTCGAAGATTCTCGCAAATAATAAATTCAAAAATTGATAAATGTCTTAATTAGATTTCTTTTTATAAAAAAGAATAAGTAAATAAATATCTCCATTTGAAGAAAGAGGAGAGATCTTGAAGTCGAAAATTGACGAATTCTCTCATTAAAGGTTTCAATTTGATCTCAGATATATGAATTAAATATATTCTGAAATTCTGAGATCCTGGAGAGAACGTGGAATCGAGCGAATTCGCGCGAGGGAGTACGTTGTACTCTTGCGCGAAGCTACGAGCTAGTAGATTGTGGTACCGTGACACACGTAATAATACCTCCTCGCCCGTTATCTTCCCACATTTCTCTCTCCAGCTCCATTACTACACATCTCTTCCCCTTCACCCCCGTGCAGCAGCGTCAACGTCGTTGGTTGCATTCCGCGCCTGGACCGCGAATTGAATGAGCGCGTCGGTAGTCCTCGTATTGGACATGCAATCAGTGCACGAGGATACCGTGTGTCATTCGAATCCGCAACAACCGGCTGGATTCGAAAATTCAACGATTTTGAAATCTCAAACTCGAGAAGTCCTCAAGCATTCCGGAATTCTAGACCCGAAAATTCAAGGATTCTAAAATTCGAGCGTACGTTAAAGTCATCTGCTCGAAGATCAAAAGATAAAATTTTAAAAAATCCACAAATTTTCTCTAAAACTTCTAGAATTTCCAAATTATTTAAGTTCAAAAATTCGGCAATCTTTCAAAATTAAAAATCTTGAGATAATAATAGAATAATTTCAAAATAATAATAATAATTTGAATGATAATAGAATAATTTCAAAGCTGCTAAACCGCTTAAATCATAGAAAACGCAAAGAGTTTAAAAAATTCCCAATTTCAGGAGCCTCAAATTTCCAATTTCAAAAGAAACTCAAATATCCGATTTTAAAATTCAAGCGCTTGCAGATCCTAAAGTTATCAATTTTAAACCTTTAAAGATCACTAAACGTCGGTCTATGAACGGGAGCGTTAAACAGCCTCTTAATAGCGTCCAGCTGGCGTTACGTAGTCATTGTCGTCATCGTCGTCCTGGCGATTGTTACGGCACTGAAACGCTATAACATTATGGAGGCAGAAGGCCCATGGTATGTATGCACGTGGGCTGCTATAGCGCTACACTGCGGTGGGATCGATTCGGCCGGAGGTAGGTGGAACCACCCTCCCAACCCGCCCATCCCCCGCATTTACAAGCCTCAATATACACCCCCGCAGCGCACCCTCTCCGTTTGTCTGTCTCCTTCGCACCCCTTCTCCCTCCGCGAAATATCCGCAGTTTGTCGCGAATAGTCCCACGATCTCTCTTTTCTTTTTTTTCCCTCGTCATTCTTCCCCCCGTTCTCTCATCTATCTCCCCGACTCCGGTCGCTCGTCGTTGCTTTCTTGTTAGGGAGTAGAAGAGCAGATTTCTCGTCATTCTTACCTGCGGAATTTCTGATTTACTTTCCTTCTACGGAACGGAATTTGACTGCAAGAGTGCTTATTATGCAATCAGAATTTTTCGAAAGTTACTCGTGGAAATTTGCTTAACGTTTGACATATGATTAAGTGGAAAACGTGAATCTTATTTGCGACAAATATACATAATAATGAATACTAATAAAATGATTCTTAAACCAAATATTATTTTTTTAAATAGTATATTAATTTTATATTTTTAAAATAGCAAACATTTTGTTCTATTATTAAAAATAATTAAAAATAATTAAGAGCAAAGCAGATATTAATGTAAAAAGTAAATAATTATCAAATTAATAAATGTGGGGCAAAATTAATTAAAAAACAAAATAAATAAACGAAAAAAATGAATATGTCAAGCATGTTGCTATTTATAAAAATAGTATATTAATTTTATATTTTTAAAATAGCAAAAATTTTGTTCTATTATTAAAAATAATGAAGAGCAAAACAGATATTAATGTAAAAAATAAATAATTATTAAAATAAATAATTATTAAATTAATAAATGTAGGGCAAAATTAATTAAAAAGCAAAATAAATAACCAAAAAAAATGAGTATGTCAAGCATGTTGCTTTCAATTCAGCCGCAAATATTTTTAAGCCGAGTAAAACTCTATAAATTTGCAATTAAAAAGAATGAATACATTCTTTCACGTATGTATAAAGAATTTTATCCTATCTATCAGACGCAATTCTGCACGTCAATGCGAAAATACATAGTCGCAACCGATCGTACATGGTTCGATAAGTCTCAATCGATATGTGTCAATAATTAAGATTAAGTTCTGACACTTTCCTTGGCAGCTGGGATTTCGTTACTAATTGCCTCATAACGTTATCATGAGATATCTCTTCAAACTACTTACCGCCAAATTAAAATTTCAATCAAGTGAAATTCACTTTATAAGTTTAACGAAGAAGAATCACTCCTCGCATTAACTATAAAATTAAATATTAAATGCTTGAAAAATTTTATATTAATAACATTAATTATTGAAATCTTTTTTTGGAAATTAGAATTTTTATTTTATAATTAAAATTATAAAAATATTGACAACGAGCAAACTAATATATATTTGGAAATTCAAGTAGATTAACACGCCTGAATCCTTATTTGAGCGCTTGTTTTCACACATCTTATATTCATCGACAGCTGCTTAGAAAACACCGGCCACATGCAGCGACGATATTAAGGGCCGCCCCCTAACGCTCACCCCTTTCATCGGGCGAATGGAGTCATGAAAGGGAGAGGAGGTGGCGAAAGATATACGTACGAAGGTTTGATCGGAGCTTGATACGGATTTTCGTAGGAAAGAGAGAACCTCGGGCTCCATTGCGCTTCGGTTTCCGCAAAAGTTGAGAAAAAAAGAGCCGAGGTAGAAGCGAAAGGGTGGCTCGTATGTAGGGAAAGGAGATAAAAATGCTACGGATGGGCGAAGGGGCGAGAGAGAGAAAGGAAGAGAGAGAGAGGGCTGACATCAAAGCGGTTTTACGACACTGGCAGACGGCACGATATTACGTACGACGCTTTCTATGTATTGAGAAAGCTTTCTCTTCCCCTTTCTCCGCTTCTCGCCGTTTTTAATTATGTTTCGCTCCTCCTCTTCCGCATGCGTTCTTAATGCATTATCTTTTTATATGCACCGTGTGTATGTTTTCGTTCTCAGGTTTTTTCTGAGAGGACGGAATCTCTATAAGAGAGGAAGATAGAGTTTTTAAATTCGCGAGTCTGAAATCTCTCGAACACTTTTGAGAGATACTTCTTTTTAACTTTTAATAGAGTCGTCTCTTACAAATTGAATTGAAAAATTTGACAAACAGAATTAATGCATCTTTATTTTATACTCCGTTCTCCATTAAATAATTTTTTTTTTTATGTTATTATTTTCAATGTCCAACATATCTTCTTCCACACAATTAAAAAAAATTTTCTTGTCTATTTATCTATATTTTTTAAACTCTTCTCTTTCTTTATTAGGAATTATGAGTAATGTCTTGTCAAATTAACATTTATTACTTGATCAAGTATACAAATGAAGAATCATTTTTCTCTAGTTTCTTTCATTTAAAAATTTTTTATTCGATATTGATTTTTCTTTAGAAAAACATTGTAAATATAAGTGGGTTTTAAATTTAAAAAATTAAATTAAATTAAATTAAATTAAACAAATAAAATTATAGAAGTGAAAAAATAATTTGTATAATCTATTTATTCCATTACGGATTTCTCGGGATCCAACAGATTTCTGTCGGAACACCCTGTAGTAGTACAATATACACGTCGTGCGCGCCGCGTGCCAGCCAGCCAGTTGGTGTTCACAACGAAGGAGAGTAACGAACAACCGGCAATATGTGGGCCTTACTAACACACGGAGAAATACATGCACACAAAACAGTGTGGGTTGCTTTGGCATAATAAGAGCGAGGGAACGGGACATAATACGGAGCCACCTCCGCTTCTGGTGGCCTCCCTGGAAGCTATGGAATGTACCACCCTCCCCATCTTCGGCATCTCCGGACTGGCCCTCTTCCCATCCCCTTTCTCTCTTGCGGAAGATTCCGGGAACAAGAGCGACATAAACGTGTTAGTATAACATTAGATGATGATCGAACGTGGTTACGATCGAATTTTAGAGAGCATCAAAAATTCAAATTCTTTCTGGAAAATCGATCGATCGATTCGAATCTGGAAAAGTAATGGCTTTCGAATGTCTTACGTTTCAAGAATATGAAAACCAAGTTTTTTTTATGTTACCAATATCCTTTTACCAATATGATGTATCAGGATTACGTCAAGTTATTCCTTATTTCGCAACAGTCTAAATTTTTAAATAACTATTTTTATTTACAAAATTTAAATTATATTATTAAATTATATTAAATTATTTACAAGTTAAATATAATAAATATAATATTATTATATATAATAAAATAACTTTTGTAATATCACTTAAATAAATTATTATATTTCACATATTTAACTAAATTATGTATTGAATAACATATTAAATTAATATATAATAATTTATATATAATAAATTAATATATAATAATTTAATAATATATTAAATTATACATTAAATAATTTATTATGTCACATTTAAAGAAAATTTTATTTTAAATTTCATTTCTTGAAAGAACTTTATTTTTATTTTAAAACTAATGATCTTGATTATTTCAAATTTTTTAAAATTAATTTATATATATACGATGCTATTAATAATATATTAATTATTTCAAATTAATTATTATAAATTTATTAATATATTAGCGTAACAATTTAGAGCGGATAGATGCGATAGCGTTTTATAATACTGTGGCAAGTGATGAAAAATCTCGAAAGATAGCATCACACGAACGTGATTCTACACAAGTGTAAATTAATGCAATACGCTAAAAGAGAGAAAGAGAGAAAGAGAGAGATCACGATCGCGCACGATTTCAATTCTGCGCTCTTGATTGTCTTTAAATAGAAAGCAATTAATATTGGGCAGCCAAGACGGCGCTGCAAGATGGTGTGCGGGAGATAAACAGAAGCAGAGCCGAATAGCGTTCTACCAAGTATACATCGTGACTGCTCGTTCTATTCAATTCAATTAGATGAAGCGTCAAGTTACCAACGACTAGTCTCCTCAACGCGATTTATTTCTAAACGCGGTTACTCGAAGATGCAAAAGTAGCGAGATATTTTTTATGTTTCCTCCATTAAATTCTCTTCCATGATTTTTTTATTGCCGCACAAACGTGCTCTGAATGTGTATTCTATTTTTGAAATAGCTGCGTGAAAATTCGAGGAAAAGGCAGGATTTTTTCTACTTTCTATTATTTAGTCCTTGTCATCCTGTAAATTGAATATATCTTTCACATATGTACGTCCAATAAAATGAAACTCAAAATTAGATGGTCACATTTAGCTTCTAAAATCTATCACAGCTTAACTTTACGCTTATGGCAAATCAATACTCATGCCAATCAATAATGGCACAAATTCTCTACTTTGTAATATATATTAAGATTTATTATTTTTACAAAAATACTGGAAATTTTTATATGCTAAATTTCTCCTGGAAATTTAGCATATCTTAAGATATGCTTCTTTTAATTCCGCAGCTGTTATTCGATTCTTATCCTTTTGTCCTTAAACGCACCTTTTGCATCAAATAATTAAATTCAGAATAAGATAATCATTTAGATGTAAACGCGTCGAAAATGACTCCATATTAATAACGACTCAGCAATCTTAAAAAAATTCCCTACGTTATTTATTCAAATTCTTTTATTATCTTTTCAAAGACAAAAACAATGGACCAATCTATATCTCAAGATATCATATCTTCGAGCTGCTTAAAATTCCAAGAGAAACCTTCCAAGCCCTTTACATGCTATCCGATTCTCGTTATTTAAAAGAAAAATGCATATTTCACCGATTTAACGTGTTGAGCGAAATTGAATGTCAGTAAATTCAACGTTAAACAGTCACACGCATTTAGCATCGGAGTAACTTTGCAGCAACAGAGCGGATCAATACCCGCGCGAACGCCGATCAATAATCCCTGCTAACCTTTGACTATAGGTGTTACACCAAAATTCTTCATTTTCGTCGAAGATGAGACATGGAACTGTTGTCTCTTTAGGGAGATCCTGTCCTCTGTTAAAATTCTAAGGGAAGGAACTCTACTCTCCTTCTAGTATCGCACAGCGTAGCGACAATTACGGCGCTTGTCGCGCGCAAGCGCTGCGCTCTTTCGTTCGTTGAACCGTTGGTGAGAGAACCGCTCAAACGTACACATACGTATGTGTACATGTGCGACTATGCGTTGGACAAAAAGGAAAAATATAGATTAAAGAGAAAGAGACAGATGGAGAAAGAAAGACAAGCGTCACAATACCTTGTCAATTCCGGTACCGGTATTATTTAGAATCTAGAAATATTCTCAAGAAGAGTAATAATAATAGTAGTAGTAGTAGTCGTAGTAGTAGTAGTAGTAGTAGTAGTAGTAATGTCTATTTATTCCCCAAGATGAAATATTGTTTTTCAATTAATCTCAAGTCAATTTTACATCATCCAATCTTCAACGAGAGAACGTTGGTCTATCCTCCATACGTTGCATTTATTACACATTTTCTCTCTAGCATACTGTTTCGAAGAGGATAGCTATCGCTATCCTTGAAGAGTACACTAATCGATCGCGATCAAGTTGGCCCGGGACCAACTTGCACATTCTTCTCGAAGCTGAACTACGCAGACTAAATCTCGAAGTCTCCGATCGATAACGAATATCATGTGTTTGAATTGATAAAATAATAGCATCACCCCTGAATAACGTTTGCGTCATCATCTCACTTAGATCAGTCGATTTATTGCTGTGAATCATTATCGTGGACAGTCAATATGCGATTCAGATTTTGTCTTCTTTTATCTTTGATAATTGTCTTTATAAGAAAGTTTTGAAAATAGTAGTAATAGTAGTAGTAAACATTTCTAAGATTTGCGATATCTTTTGATTGAAATTATATTCTATAATTAATTATTTATATAGGAATCTATATGAGATTATCATATATTAAGTATTTATATTTTAAATATATTTTATTTTATTCCACAAACATTATATTTTGGAAAAATTTTAAAAGTAAAAAGTAAAAAGTTTTAGTTAAATATCTATGATACAAAAATATATTTCAAAACGCATACATTTATTTGTTTTTTATATTATTTAATTATATTAATTATATTTATATATGAAATATATTATTTATATAAATATTTATTTAACTATATTATTTATTTATTAATACATTATTTATTTTAAATATCATTAGACTTCTCTTGTTGATTCTAAATTATTGTAGATGATTATTTACTTTAGTTTAAACAATGCATTTCTGTTATTAAGTTTGTTGATTCATTTTGTTAATATCAGATTATTGCAATTAATGGATTATAGATTGTTATATATTCTATGCAATTTCTTCGTGAATAAACTTTATTTGTTCTCGTCGATGCATCACCGCATCATCACATCATTGACATAATTAGAATGATCATCGTCATCACTGTAATATAGCCAATCTGCAACGTACACATCTCAGCGTCGTAGTCGAGAATAATGCAGTTAAGATATTTACTTTATATTAAAAAATAAAACGCTATTCCACGCATTATGAAATACAATACAAAGTATCATCCTTTTCAAACGGGAGCACCGTTTCAGGGAAAAAAAGATCATTGTTTTATCTTTCCCTACAAAGAATCAAATTTAATTAAAATAAAAAGGAAAGCGCAATGCGACGAAATTAAAATATCATAAAAACATGGAAGAGCAAAGAGATGTTCCCGCACCCCGATGACTAATCCCGATGATCTACCGGGTGTGCTCTGAGAATCGCTGCATTCTTTTGCGCGGCACATTATGTATATGTGTGTATCGTTTATTATGGATCCACCAACACGTACGAGTCGACGAGACGAGTCGAGCCGAGTCGAGTCGATTCGAGCGGATCCGAGATCGCGGCGTCGGCGTCGCTCGGCGTCATCGACGACGCCGCGCGACGCCGACGCCGCCTCCGTTCACTCTGCTCCGAGCTGTCAAACGCGCCGCACGCAACCTGGTCGATCTCCCACGACCATCACATTTACTATTCGGCTCCTCTGATATACTCTTCGTCTTGTGTCTCCTCATCGTAGACCTCTTCGTCATTTCCGGAACAGCGTCAGTCGCTTCCTTAGCTCGTCAACAGACTGAGATCTTCTACTTCCGGATAGAAAGTTTTGTTTCTCCACGTTCACGTTGGTTTACCTCAAGTTAATTTCCTCTTCGAGCTCAACGTCCAAGTCTCTGTATTTTTAATTTCTCGTTTTCGACGAGGATCTATCGATCTCGAAATCATCCCAGTCGTATGTCGGACGAATCTTAGTTCTGTGCGTTTTCCATGGGAAAGCCGGTACGCCGGTAGATCCCTCTCTCTTTCTCGGTCGGACGTGTCCTTGGGATCGCTCGCTTGCTTCTCGCGAATGTCGTCGAGCGACTCGTTGTCCTCCTCGCTCAAGGACACACTTGATCCTGCGTTGAGAAATACCTATCGCCGGCGTTTCGCGGCTCATCATCGAGAACAGGAGGATGGCAGCCGGAGTCGCGATACGACTTAAGGTCCCCTGAGACCGCAGCTCAGATCGGGCCCTCGAAGATTGCGGCTTATCGAAGTCGAGGAGTGAGAATTGGACCAAGCTGGAGGAAAGATCGTGCAACTTCAAGGTAAAAGCTTCGCTCTGATAGGGGTCCATCGTGGGGTTAGAGTATCGCTGCCCCCCTTCGTCTCCCCCTCTTTCTCCTCCATACCGGCCGGCTTTGAATCAATAATCTCCGACCAAGATTATATGTAGGCTCTCCTGTAGTATCTTGTATATATTTAAAGATGAAAAGAAAAATGTATCGAGGACCAAGATTTTGGAAATTGATTTTTCTTTTCGTATCGATGTAGTTTGCCTCTCTACCTTTCTGTTTCGCTGTCGTTCTCTTCTGGGTCTAGCAACGGTGCGCGATATCAGTGCGCGGATTATTGATTTCTCCATTCTCTCTCTCCTGCTTGCTTATGTTATTTTCGTGGAAATGGTAGAGCGCGATGATCGTTGATTATAATAACGGTGAAATCACTTATGTTCCAGAAGAAAGATAGGGACAAGAAACCGTGGTTTCCACGGTGAACGTAACGACCCAATTAATCTCTATTTTATGTACGTTATTTTAGCGTCTTAAATTTACATTGTTATTATTCACTTTATTTAAATATATGTTAATATTTTTATTTTATTTTAACATTTACAGCACTTTTCTCCAAAGTTTTTATTGTATTTGTAATATGTATTTTTTTGTTCTTATTATTTTTAATACTTGATTATATTATTAAATAGATCTTCTCATTTATTTATTTATATGCATAATTTATATAATATATAAATAATAAAATTATTGATTATTTTATTATTTTTATTTTTATTTTAATTTTTATTTTAATTTACATAATTTTTATATTTTTATTTTAGTAATCTTTTAATATTTATGTATAAAATGCCACTGTTATTTGTTCGAGGATTTAATTATCTGACGAGGAAAAAAGAGTTATTTTTTAGAAGAGCTTAATTTGGTGTTTGCAGATGGAAGAAACACCCGAGATGGAATCGCCTTCGGCCCGTCAGGACTGTCTCGTTGAGGCCCAAGAGGATTCCACCTCAGTGGAGCCTGAAGCGAAAAGCGTATTATTATCTCCAAGCAAGACGATGGCGACGATGACAATAGCAACGACGCCAGCAACAGAAATTGAGGACAACGCACGAGATTCTGTTGAAAATTCGATCTGTGAGAAACTGGACAGAGGATTGGAAAACCAAGAATCCCAAGAGAGACAATTGAGTGATTATCCTTGCCTCCGGAAATCGGAGGAAGAGAAAGAAAATGAACTTAAAGTTGGAAAGTTGGAAAAGGAGACTAGCGAAAGCGGGAAAAATTTTGAAGTTGATATTGATGTAGAATCGACGAAAGATTCTCTTCAAGAACCTGAAGAATCTTCGAAGGGGCCTGATTCTCAGAATTGGAACAAAGATGAAGAGGACAGAATCGAAAAGAAGAGATCGTCCGGGGGCGATTTTCTGCCGATCGGCGCAGAGATCAGAAGGGTTGGCGTCGAGATCTCGGAAGAGGAGGTGACCCAAATGAGAAACGACGTCAGAAGATTGTCACCAGTGTTAGTGAGTTTACGAGAGCGAACCTTGGGCGAGGTTTTCCTGTCGTCGCAGTCCTGCCTTTTCGGGGACGAGGTTGATGACAAGACAGCGTCGCGGAATAATGCCAACTCGCAAGAATCATTTGGAAAGAACGATTCCGGAATTCAGGATATCGATCAAAGTGAAAAGCGGGATGTTGACGAGGAAGAAACGGTCATTAAGATCAACGCAAGTCTCTCAGATTGCACAAACAGCAAGTTAAATCATGAGGAGGAGACGCTCGACGTTGACATAACTTCTTTGGTTCCCTCTAGGCTAGAGAATTCAGACAGAACGAGTCAGGATGACATCAAGGACACGAATGTAATTGCGACTATCGAGACCACATCCTGCACGCCGACCAAGAAGGAAGCGCTATCAAGTCCCTGTCGACATTTATCGGTAGTGCTGAACCGCATCAAGGAGGGAGACACAAAAAACGATACACTGACAGATGAAAATATCAATGAGAATACTTGGAACATCGAGGGAAGTTCTCCGTGTCCCAAAAGAAGAAGAGATTCCGTTGAAGAAGAGTGCGATTCGTCTTCAGAGATTTCGAAAACCAAGGAGAGAAGTTCGAAAAAACCACGGTTGCAAATTAACTCCTCTCCGATGACGAGATCAAAGAAGTGCGAATTGACAGATAGTCAAAGTCCAGATCGCAATCTGATACTAAAAAAGTGCAAAGTTGTGCTGGAGCGAATCAGAAGTGAATTCGAACAATCTCAAGAGGAAGAATCCCACGTCGAGGAACTCGAAGCGAAAAGGCCCGAGAGAGAGGAACTCGCGCCCGTGGCAGTGATAGGCAAGCTGGAGGAGGATGAGGAAGTGGTACTGACGAGCTCATCGCCTTCGGGTGAGAATAATCGCGCTTTTAACGAATTGGATTCCTTGGAGACGACGCCGAGCTCGCCGGAAGAAGGAGAGACGCCGGAAGAAACATCGGTCGACGTCGGCGCCGAGGGTGTCGACACCGAGACGGAAACCGAGACCGGCTCCGACAGCTCGGAGATATCGCCCATGACAAACATCCGGGAACTACGCGACGTCGACATGGCGTCCGACCATCAGCTGCCCTGTTCCGAAGAAGGACCGCTGTGCTGCGTGGAAACGATGGCGCCGATCATGACGAGACTGGAGGCCGAACGACCGGAAGCATACACGGAGGACTCTGCCGAGAGCCTGACATTGGCTACCGGTGCCAGAGACGAAGTTAGATCCGATGGGAGTGATTCCGGTTTAGGGAATGAGATTTCCGGTGATCCTGGACCGGCACCCGCACCGGAAAGCGACTCGGAGACCTCTTTTCTTGACAGACTGCCGGACGACATCCTCTCTGACAAGGAGAAAGGTAAGAAGTGTTTCTTTCCTTAAACATTTTTTTTATTTTCTAAATTTTTAAGATTTCTTATCATTTGGTTTCAATAACTATGTTTAAAATTTAATTAATAAATTATTAATTTAAATTAGAATTAATCGTTTGAATAACAAATTGAATACAAATTATCATATTCAGTCACTCTCGCATTTGGTTTTCAAACGCTTTAAAATTGATTCAATTTTGATTTGTATTATGTATCCTTTTATTCATTATTTTTTAAATTTATTTGATTATGAGATGCCGCATCAGATGTTATTCTGCGTTTAATTTTGAAAGTATTATTCAGTATTTTATTTATTCAGTATTTGAACTGTTATTCTGTGTATATGTATGAATAATATTTTATTTACTTCCTTTTCACAAAAGATTCTCTGTTTTACTCTGTAATTATATTCAATTGTTAAACTGTTAACTAAAATTTTATTTATTCAGCATTTGCATTGTTATTCGCATGAGGAGAATATTTTGTTTATTTAGTCTTTCTCTGCAAAACCCATATCGGTGAAAATTGTATAAAATGATTATTTTCAATTGCTACGATCTTTTAATTTAAATTGAAAAGGTCACCATTAGATTGAAAAATTCAGAAATAATCATCTTAAAAATGAGATCGTTTTAAAAATTCTCTTGAAAGCTTTTATGCTTGCAAAAGTTTTAAATTTAACAAGAATTCTTCTTGCCAGTCTAATCTCACAGTTGCGCCGGTCGAAGATATCCAGCGAGCGAGTGAGGAGCGCGCAACTCGATAAGCCTTGCATCGATTGTCAACACGCGACACACACCGGGTGTTCCAAAAGCAGCGTAAAACGTAAATTTATGAAGAAAATTTATGAAGAAATTAATGTGAATTTTTTTCGTTGAAAATGTCAGTCGATCTATTCGACTCTCAAATTAATATTTCTTTAGTAAGAATCTATTTTACACATATTTTTATCATTAATAAAATACTATTATCGTCCTGGAAAAATTTGTCGTTGACAAGAATTTTGTTTTTGAAATTTTACGACATTTACACGTCATGTATCGTCGTAGACGGAAAGAAGTTGCGATATTTTTTTTTATGATGAATACAGTGCAAAAATCGTGTCGGCGACTATGAGACAAAATTTCATATACATACAATTTTTCATACATGACGCGAAATATTTCTTTCAGGCGTGAACCAACTAGATGGCTTCGCGCCGTCTTCGAGCACGTCTGAGACCCCGGGCCAGGCACCCCTAACAAGCTTCCGGACACTTCCGCCCAAGAGCAATTTGAAGCGCAGGTTGACCGACTGCATGGAGGGCGATGAGTCGCGAAGCAACCCCGATGAGCCCGTGAAAAAGAAGCGCAACATTCAGTTCGATGCAGTGACAGTCTATTACTTCCCCAGGACGCAGGGCTTCACCTGCGTACCTTCCCAAGTGAGTCCTAAAACTGTTCTCTCTCGTTTTCTTTAACTCTTGAATAGCAATTTTATTGCGTGTCTTCTCTTCATTTTTTCAAATCGAAAGATTTTATTTGTATTCAGGAAAATAATTAGCAAAAAGCTTAAAGCTTCTTATAATAAAGAAATATATTGTTATATTTGTAATATTATTTTAAGATACCATATTGGGGGAATATTGACCATCGAATTTATATAAAGTATCAGAAAATCAATTTCCCTTTTTCTTCCAATCGCTTTCATGCAAGACGTCTCTTTGAATTTCCCCCTTCAACATCATTTATAATACCATTCAATCATAACATAATGTTCACCATTGAATTCGTATAAGACATCATTTTACTTTTTTGTGTACTATCGCTTCATAATAAAATTTTATAGCATCGTGCTATGGTGTCTTTTATTGATTTCAGCCATAAGGGATTCCGTTAGCTGTATAAAAGTAAACGAACAGACTTTCTCACCGATATGACATAACCATGATACTATTCATTTTATTACTAATAGTGTATTTATTTTATTTATATTTTAATATTAATATTTCATTGAAGTCACGTTCCATTTATGCGTTTATTATTATCAAAAGATAAAAGAAAATAAATTCCCTTAAAGAAACCTTTCCACTAATAGAGATAAAACCAGTCGCAAAGTGCGTTAAAAAATATCGAAGGAGGAAAAATATTTAGGAAATTGAAAAATTAAAAATTAAAAAATATTTCCAACAATTCCCGCAATCGATTTTTCTTCATTTTAGGGCGGCAGCACCCTGGGCATGAGCGCCACGCACACACACGCCGAGAGATTTTCGTTGTCGGAACACGCGGCTGAGCAGAGGCGAATCCATCGCGCGCATCTCGCGCAGCTGCGCTCGGAGCGCAACTGCGCGACCAGCTGCGTGACCGAGACGGCATCGAGCTCGGAGGATCCGAGCGACGATACGGACGAGGAACCCAGCGACACCGAGGAGCTCGACATCGACAGTTACTACTTCTTGCAACCGGTGCCGACGTGGCAGCGCCGGGTGATGCTGAGGAATGCCGGAGTCCGGAGGATAGATGCCGTCGAGAAGGACGAGTGTCGCGATATACGGGCTAGCAGAGAGCACTGCGGATGCGGCTGCAAAGGATATTGCGATCCTGAAAGCTGTCCTTGCAGCAGAGCCAATGTCAAGTGTCAAGTAAGTCGCCGGAGACAATTAGAATGAATCTTAATGCGATTAAAGAATACGATAGTCGTTCTTTATTCTTTTTTATTTTGATATTTTATTATTTTTTTATTTTGATTATTTTAAAAACAGATCCTGTCGGATCTGTGTAAAATTTAAGAAATTGTGATCCTGAATGGATGCGAAGTGAAAAATTAAATAGAGAAGAGAGGGAGGATCTGACCTACTTTTTTAAAAATTCTAAAGGAGTGGAAATTTAATTTTTCCTGCTTTGAGATTAATATTTTATGTGTAACTTAGATTTAATCTTTTAAAATTCTTATAAGAAACCATTTCTCCGGTGATCAATCTTTCCATTTATTAACACATTCAGTTGAGATTAGTTTTACTGACAATGAGAAAGCTGGGGATTAATAAGTTAAATCGAATCGATGTTTTCCCAACATGAAAATTAACAAAGGACATTATTCAAAAGAGCTTAAGAGTAGATTAAAAATAATCAAGAATAATCTTTATTAATCTTTATATTTAAAAACGAATTTTTAAACGAAAAGACATCTAAATGTCGATTAATTTATCGAATCAATTAAAAAAAACACGTATAGAGTATATTAAAAATCTTTAATATAATATTCAAATTATCTTTACACTTTCCGAGTCCTCTTAAATACCAATATATGATTTTTCATGGAATTCGACTTTTAGGTGGACCGGCCAGGTTTCCCTTGCGGCTGCACGCGAGACGGTTGCGCAAACAGCTCAGGCAGAATCGAATTTAATCCGGTACGTGTGCGAACGCACTTTATTCACACGCTGATGCGACTCGAGCTGGAGAAGAAGCAACGCGAGGAGGAAGGCGGCGGCGAGCACACGGATCAGGTCGCGGACAATCAGAGGCAGAGCGGCAGGGGTAACGGCGGTTCTCTGAGAGACATCGATTCCCTAGGGATGGAGATTGCCGGCAGGAGCGGCGACGCGTGCGCGATCCCGGGTTCCGGGGGCGGGGGCGGATTCACGACCTTGCACTACGAGACGGGCCACGAGGGTGGCGTGGTGACGGCAGGCTGCCAGCCGGAAGTGCCTGGCACCAGGGAGGACAGTTTAGACCTGTACGCGATTAGAGACGATTGTTACGCGAGCGAGGACACGGTGGACGGTAGCCAATCGGTCGCGGCACAGCGGAAGCTGCATCCCGAATTCGGGGGCCAGGCCTTCCAGAGCTTCTCGGCAGGCGCGCAAAACGGAGGCGCGGGCGGCGCCGGCGGTGGCATGAGCTTCCAGCAATCCTCGTACCAGGATTACGTGAATTCGCCGTACGCGAATCTGCCGTCCACGTCGCGGGTCTCGCAATTCCAGCCGCCCCCACCGCCGCAATTCCAATCGTCGCCTAATCCGACCGCGTTCGCGCACTACGGCCCTTACGGAGGCACCCAGGATGCCGCGAACGCCGCCCTCCAGAGTAATTGTAGCGCGCAGCTCCATCAAGTGCCGGCACCACCGCCACCAGGTCAGCAACAGCAGCAGCAGCAGCAGCAGCAGCAGCAACAACACTCATCCTACGACACGACGGTATTCGCGCAGGACGAGGCTACGAGTACAGCGCAGTACACGAATCTCACTAATTCGGTACAGCCGATGAACGCGACGACGGTGGTGCAGCAGATGCAGGGCAAGCTCGAGCCGTTCTCGGAGCTGCTCAGCGGCAGGTACTCGTACTACGGCGAGATGCACGAACCGCAGCAGCATCACGGTACTTATGGTGCTCACGGGGGCCATGGAGGTGCGACCGGCAAGATCGCGGAGATGGTCGTCGAGCCCTGTCAGGTCGCCGCTGAACAACAGCCCGAGAACACGTCCGAGGATTGCGACGAGAACTTTGGCGAGATTATCAAAAAGTCTATGGTCGAGACCGTGTCCGCTTAAGATAGAAAAACTCTCTCTCGCGCGGAACAGGTACTTTTGAATAATAGAATACGCATCGGAAGTACGTAAAGAATTTTTTTAGCGCTCGAAGGAATTTATTTCTCTTCGAGTCCTTCTTCCCAGGAGGAAATTATCCGAATGACGGAGTTCAATAAGTACAGACGTATACTCCGGTACACCCTGATACACCTCGGGAGGGTCCATTCCGCCCGATTCCTCCGAAAACGAGGACTTTGAGGATGATTTAAACGGAGGAGAATTTTCGGAATTTATTAACGGTTCGCCTCTTGCGCGACATTAAAGATAATGGTGCCCTCCGAGGGAAGAGAAAGGGGCCATAGAATTAGACTGATGAGAGATTTCGGAAGGAAAATCATTAGAGAATTTTGCGGCTACGACGTGTGCGTCCGCCCGGGATGGAAAGATTCGTAACGTCATCGTCGACATCCTCGTCGATTTGCAGGACCGAGATATCGCCTGAACCGCTTGACTTCGCAAACTAAAGAGACTTTAACGATTTTTATTGCAATCGAGAACTGATTTTTGTTTGCACTAAAAAGCTAAGGAAATGATTACAGGTTGTGAAATTAAGTGATTCATATCGGGTATAGATCGACGACGACATGATTGAACGTGACGACGAAAATCTGAGCTCGCAAGGTTCTGAAAGAAATAATTCTTCGAGCTTCGAGTTCTCGTCGAGAATCTTCAAGAGTGATCCGTGAGCAAAATGATATGGGAAAAGATTTCAACGAGGTTGTGACCAAGAAATAACATGGGATCAGCTTATAGGTTGCAGTTTATAATATCTAACTTTAATACTTTTAAGCGTAGGACCGGAAGGGTCTTTTTAAACTAGCCTCGAATCAGGGGGTTGCGGTTCACAGTTAATATCCATCTAGATCGAATCTGCTAGCTCGAATTTCGAAAGAACCGTTCTGGAATGTAGTTAAATTTTAATATTGAAATCATTTATTCAATCGTATTTTATATAGGAGTTTAATATTTTTAATATAATATTTTTTACTTAAATATACAATTAATTCGATATATTTTTATATATTAACATTTATATAATAATCTTATATAATATTTATATATAGAGAAAAAAATGTGTATAATTTATTCAATATATTTTATAACAAAATTTATCAAATAAAACTTTGATTAGATTAAGATTTGGTAGATTAATTATTCTTTCTTATATCCAAACTATATTAGCGTTGATAAATATTGTAAAAAATTAAAAGTCTCTGGAGTGCGTTGTATCTCTTGACAAAAACGACATTCCAGAATAAGAATTATGGATCTTTCAATTCGTTAGAGCAGCAAAACATATCGTTCTAGAGCGATATTTCGAGACGTAAATGAGATAATTGCGTTTGGCTAAGATCGCCTCTCGGCGAACGCAACAACAAAGTAAGAACGAAAAAAGCACACGTATATACATGATATATTCGTAGACGAGCGTGAAACGTGAGCGATTGTGATACTTGTGCATATGAAAAATAATAAAAAGAAAGGAAAAAATGGCACGATGGTCACCACCATCAAGTTCGTGGATTCAGGAACAAATTACGCGAGACTTTTTTTACGTCAATACAGAAACTGCGAATGGTATTTTAATGATTACCTCGACTACGGAGTACGGATTTCGATTTTTTTTTCTCGTGAATATCCAACGTAAATTAATTGCGAGGAAATCTGGAAAATCTCAAACGCGTCGAGCGCCTGAAAAATATTTTCTTAGTTAAACGCATTTTTTTTCACGCGTGCGATTCTTTATATTTATAATTAAATGCAATATAAGAAAAGAAGAGGAAGAGAAAATATATACATATATATTATATATGCATTATATATACAAATACATATATGAAGAGTATACATAAAAATGTATATAATTGTTAATTCTTTATTTTTGTAAATAATATTATTTTATCATCATGATTCGATCAAGAGATCTAAAAAATTCATTTACTCTAGAAATCAAAGTAAGTTAGTCTTATACGCGTTTAATCTGTTTATAAAGAATTTTTCTATAATTATAATTATATATATATATATACACAGCAATTATGTAATAATTATATTTCTATCATTTGGCGCTCGATAGATTTGAAATTTTTCATTAAAACTGTCAATACACATCACATGTACAATTGTAATTAATATTACAAATGTACATGTAATATATATATATATATATATATATATATATATATATATATAAACATTTGTAATTAATTTTATGGTGCCTATGTAATTATACAATTTTGATCACGCGATCTTTTCTCTAAATAAAGAAGGTTTTTTCGAAAGTGTGAACGGATAAAATTTAACAAATACGAAGTAAAAAGAAATATAAGGAAATATAAGGAATATAAAGAAAAAGAAGCTGAGGAGAAAGAAAGAAACTCGGAAACTTGAGCTCGGCTTCTTGCAAAGAAACCAATCGGTCGAAAGAGAAAAGCTCGCGAAGAGCACAACGCAACATCATCACCATCATCACCGCGCCGACTATTATCTTTTGCACGCCCATCATCCTCAATCAATCCAACCAATCAGTCATCCCGTAGAAGATATTTCGAGAGAAACGGACCTCTCTTTAGCGCATCCCGGGACGTTGATCGCTGTGTCAATGATTAATTGAAGTACTATATATACATACATATAAATACATACATACATATATATGTATATTTATATATTTATATATATATGTATGTATAATCGAATGTAAACGATACGACGATAGTATTAAATTTATACACGTCCACACAAATATATAAATATACAGAAACACACACAAACACACACACACACACATACACGTGCATACATACATATATACATGGACACTCGAAGCCGGACGTGTCAACTTCCGCGAAACACATCCTTTTTCTTCTTTTCTTCTTTATTTCCTTTTTCCTTTTCGCTCCATAATCGCGCTGTCATACCTTACTGTGTTCATCATCGGTAATCGGTGCCTAATAAAAATGAGCGAAAGGTAAAAATTGCTAGAGAAAAAATAGCGAAAAAAAGAAGAAAGAGAGAGAGAGAGAAGATAAAGGGCGAAAGCGGCGAAGCGCGGGAGTATCGTCCAAGATGCAAAAAGAAATGTGACACGTCCGCGCGCAAGGTATTGAAAAAAAAAAAAGAATAAAACATATAAAAATTATACACGTATGTAAGTAACTTTTAGAGTATTTGAGTAAAAAAGAGGCATACATAGTTGATAGCGTTTTATTAAATGTTGTGAAAAACGTCTCCATCTGTCTGTCGTCTAAATGTCTGTCGTTTAAGTGTCTTTATCTTCGTATTCTTGACGCGCATTTAGCGTTAGAAGCTGTATCCAGACAAACTATCTTTCCTCTCAAGGCAGAAAATTTGTGAATTTAAAAATTTAATTCGGTAGAATAAAAAATTCCCTTTATTTACAATCCTTAAAAGTGATGATAAGTTTTGAATCGGGCAGCCGCTCTTAATGCTAAAAGCGCGACAAGAAAACCTATGTGTTTTACTGTCTTTAACTGACAGAGATCCTTAACTTTTTTTAAAAAAAAATTTTCATCCTTTTTTTCCTCCATCCATCTCATATATTTCCTTTTGGAAATTTATAATAGTTTTTCTAGTATATCAATTTTCTTCATTTTAGATTATTTTTAAATAATTTTTCAAATTATTTATAAAGAAATAGTTATTAATGCATATCATTATTTTTTTAAATATTTATCAATTAAGTTTAATTAATTAAGTTTTATCATAATTAATTTGTAGAAGTTAAATATTAGGAATCATTCATAGAAATAGAATCATTCGTATAGAATAAAAAATGCGAATTAAATAAAATTCGGATACAAAAGCGGAAGTAAAGAATAATTTTGACAGAAAAAGAATTTCGAGATCATCATATAATGATGTTTTATAATATTTTGTGGCATATTTAAGATTATATTCTCCCAATGAATGATTCCAAAAATAGAAAGGCTGTCATAGTCTATTCTCTTCAGAAATCAGCAACGAAAATGGCAAAGCGATATAGCGATTCTAAACATGGCGCGTAAAATCCCTCTCTCTTCACGGCATCAACATAAACATGAAACCTTGAACGAAACCTCGGATATGACTAAACCGACGAGCTGGTAAGCCATCGCCATTTGCGATACAGAAATTACAAAAATATGAAGAGCAATGTAGAGTGAAAATGAAAGATTGGATTTTTATATTATTTTTATAAAAAAGTGGGTTTCTCCTATATTTCATTAACTCTTTTCTAAGTTTTCTATTATATAAAGGATATGTTCCATTTATAAATTTAAATTCTGCCTAAAATTATTATCCTCTCGCTACTTCGTTTTCAATATCAAATAGAATTTTAATTATTTTTAAAAATCCTAATTACTTTATTAATTTCAACTTATAAGCTTCAATATTAAATATTTGAATAGCAAAGATTCGGGTAAATATATTCGTTAAATTAAAATCTTGCTGAGATAAATTAAAAGAATGACGCTTTCTCTGAAGATTCATTTTCAAACCTGGGCATCATTTTAGCTTTTAAGCATCGGGCTTCGAGGTGCATCGAGCCAGCACTGGAAACACTCTCCTCGGTAAAGCGAGGGGACCACCACCGTTACAACAAATGGCGGTACCGTCGTAACTTACCTCCTGCCCTCTCCCACCCCGTGTCTCGTCTGGTGGGAAAAAGTTCGTCACACACCTCCGGCACATCTCCAGCGTGACGACGGTTAACCATACAGTCGCACAGCGAGGTCCGACTCGCGAGGGAACCTCGACTCCTCTTGGCTGGCGATTTTCCTGGCGCGTCGCGACTCGCGTGCCCTAGTCTCCCCCTCTTTGATTTTTCATTTTGTAAGCTGAAGCGAGGGACCCGTGGTGTACCCCCCCGATCCCCGAACCCCCGTACCGTACCGTTCTGATCGGGGAACGGCACTCGTTCAAGAGGAAGAGAGACAGAGAGAGAGAAAAAGAGAGACGTCGCCGCCTGTTCGTCCTCGCTTGCGAGCGATCTACCTCGATACAACGATCGTTCAACGAACGTATTGGAGTGAAATTGGAATCTTGAGGATTGTTTGGTGTCGTGAAGTGAGTGAAGTTTCGAGGGAAATTCGGTATGTTAAAGAGAGAAGAAAGAAGAGGGAGAGAGAAAGGAGAGCGACGACGTGCCCGAAGGTGTCGTTGACGTTTCATGTGTCAGTGTCCTCTCTTCGTCTCTCTCGCCTTCGCGCTCGCAACGCTATTCTCCATCTCGTTCTCAAGCTCCAGCTTTCGTGGACTTTTCTCTCTTGAAGAAAGCATACCGAGAAGAAAGACGAAATATCACGAGGATATTTTCGAATGCAGTGTAAACTATAATCCTGGACTTCAACGAAACTATATAATCGATATTATAGCCCTAGTTAGTCCTTTTCTTTCCTGACATAGGATATCCCTATCCAGCCATTATCCTATATCCCTAGATCCCTGTAATCTTTATCCAATTGCACAATTTTGCACGTCTTTCTCTTTCCTAACGTAATCATAATCCGGATTATAATAAGAATTACTCCGTAATTGCTATTCAACCATCATCTCCAATATTTTTTTCTTTTGTATAATACATATTACATTGTTATAGCTAATATTATTACTACAGTTACTCCACTCAACTAATATTTTCACAATCATCGCTCTTTTCTATTTATTTCTCTCGCATTAAATATCTCCCCATTCCTCTGTTTCCTTTCAATATCTTTGCCTTTTTTTCTTCATTGTTTTTGCTCCGAAAAAATTTTTTTTCCTCAGTGTTTTTGCTCCGAAAAAATCTCATTGCCGATGACAATTTTCACAATAGCTCTTGGTTCGCCCGATACTCTTTAAAGACTCGGTAAAAGAAAAAGAAAAAGAGAGAAGACTTTCCTCAACATCATCCTGACGCTATGCCGGATGACAGATTAGGCCGGGAGCTGCTGTCACAGGCGGAATCCCTCGGGAATCTTCCCGTTCGGGAGGCAGAGCTCGACGCAGAATGACGAGCTCGTGTTGCTGTTGCCGGAAGCGAAGCCGCGAAGAGGAGCGACGAGCAATCCGGCGACGAAGACGACGACGACGAGCGAGTTCGGGGTCCTCTAGTGCTAGCGGAAGGCTATGAGCGCTGACAATGGGGACGAATCCTTGGTAATTATCACGTATCTTTCTCCTTTCTTTTTGTTATCGCCCTCTCTCTCGTTTTATTCTCGCGTATAATGTCCCCTTTCCCATAAATTCTGCGCAGTTTATCTATAGTTATTTATTTACAGATAATCTTTTTGATTACTTATTGCAGATATTCATACTAAATTGTTTAAGGTACGAAAACATTCTAATACAAATATTCCGTTTTACCTCTTCTTCTTTTCTCCTTTCATTTTTATATTTGTTGTAATATATTCATGGTGGTTCTATTCAGTTTTTTTTGACGTGGCTTCTAAAATATGAAAATATATTCCAAGCTTATTCTGCTCTCTCTCTTTCTCTCTTTTTTCTCTTTCTGTTTCTCTTATTCCATCTCTCTTACCATCGCATAGAAAGATTGTGGCTGGATTTGAAAGCCCGTTCCTGACGTAACGCGGTCACGAACCGTGCATTTTCGTGGCAGAGGTGCGACGCCTCAAGACGCGATCGATAGAAACTACAGCCCTCGAATTAGTTCACCATCGTTTCTATATTTCGGTGCTAACAGCTTTATTAATCAAATTTAATATAGTTTTTAATTTAGTAGTTACAAATTCGCAAGAAATATTTATTTCGACGAAAAGGTAGTAATTATTTCTTTGCGTCTTTTAAAAGAGGTTTTTAAATTACTTTCAATTATTTTTATATCCAAAAAATATATTTCATTTTTTAAAAAAGCTCAAAAAAGAAACTCCAGAAGTTCTGCTACTCCAAAAATATTTCCAAATTATTGTTGAAGCATTAAAAATTTTGAAATCCTCTTAAAATATAAGCATGCTCTCTTGTAATATTTACAGCGTTCGCTATAAATATCTATGAAAAAGAAAACAAGAAGATGCAAGTCAGTCTCAACTAATTAATCAATGTATATAAAATAAATAGAAACATTTTTAAAAATTTTTGATACGATTTGTGGAGGATCTAAAATAAGGAAAACACAATTTGAAGAGAATTTAGTCAATAAAAATTGTGTCCCTATAGCTTCGTAATAAAGTGGCAGTTAAGCTGAACTAAGAATTTGACACTTGACTACCTCCGCTGATCGATTTCTACCTTCACTTCCGCCGTCACTTTTCAACGACATTTATACACGCGAGTGCCTTTCTGCATCACACCTCGTACAACACATAATTCGTATCTTTATTGCATCCGCTCGACGCAGTTGCATAAAATGTCTTTTCTACTTCGCGTTTCAACGTTTCGTAATTTTTCGCGCAATTTGTAGTCGAGATTGCAACAATTCTTAAATCACAATCGCAGTTTCGCAGTCACATGGTACGTTTCCCCCGGTTCGTTCCCGCGTGCCCTTATCTTGTTTGTTGTCTTTACCTTAAATGTCAAGGTTCGCGAAGCACAGCTCGGTGACTCTCTAATGACGAAACGCTTCCGTAACGATGGCTCGATACTCGTCCCGTGTGTGGAAAATTAACAGTGATATATTATCCTCCTCGAGACGGCTTGACATTAGACCTTGACATGTCGCGCTTCCATGGATATCGACTTATCATGAATGCTTCGGTGTCCCGTCAAATGTATCCGTATGTCGTTTGCCTTTATGACAGATGGCCATCCTGAATTAACGACGTCGTTTTGCCTCGTTATCGCATCGGAAAGTGGAAAGCTGCGTAAATATCAGATGTATTTCAGAATTGCTTTCCATCGATTAAGTGATTTCTTTTCAATAGAAACGTCAAATTATATGGACCAATTTTTAAATAATTAAACCGCTCAAGTTTTGATGTAAATTGGGCTTTAAAAGTGACACAAAAGTACAATGCTATCCTTGAATGATTTTTATTAAAAACTTTTCATAAACGTATGGAAAATACCTAGATATTAATCAATATAATATAAAGATATAAATACATTAAATATTGTAATTTTAATGTGTAATTATTATAATTATTATAATTCTTAAAAATCTAACGGTCAATTTTTGATTCCAAAATTTAAGCAAATTAGGTATAATTGGAACATTTAACAATACTTGAGATATGATTACATTTAATGTATCTTAGACACTCAGACGCTCCATGTTTCATTTTTACAAGACGGATAAATTTTCCACTTTCCAAAAATGCTTCAGCATCAAATTGGAAAAGCATAGTGTTCCAATTTGGAAATCGCCAGGTCGGTTTATCCGCTCCGACGAATCGCGTTTTGCTCCAAGATGCTCTTACATGGAATGCAAAGTAATACGTGTCAAGTCTAACGAGGCGCGTCGCGGAATGTAATCAGAAGGTAGGCGAAGGAAAATGTGCAGGAAAAATCAAAGTCGGATCATATATGGTTATCGAATAGAGCTTTGACATTCCTTTAGAACGGAATAGAGCTTTAGAATTCCTCTCACGTGAAATCTCTCGAGAAATAGATATGTATATATTCGATTGATCTTATAATTAAAAGTATATTCACTTCTATAATTTTTTAAAAAACTGCAGAATGTACTATTTTGTTGTAATCTGAAAAATAAATCTGATATAATACGGAGAAAAAATATAGAACAATAATATGCAAGAGATATTTTATCTAAAAATTATATTATAATTTCGAATAAAAATAGTTTAATTTGATGTTTCGATAAAATGTTATCGTTTATCGCGTGTTATATTTTTGTAGAGAAACCGCGATGACGCGTAGCGCGATATCGGGATACTTTCGCGATTCCGACATGCGAAAAGAATCGCGTTGTGAGATGGAAGGAGCGTTAGTTGCAGAAAGGAAAAGAGATTCCTCTCGTTCCGTGAAGCAGAAATGGATATCCGCCTTTCTCACGACGAGACGTGAGAAGATCGATTCGAGCGAGTATAACTGGAACGCACACATAGCTCTTGCACACCTTGTATCTTATCTCCAATTGGGGCAATCATTCTATTCGCGCGAAGATATATTTCAAACTCAACATCATCCGGAGAAATGTCTTGTAACTGAGATTGCCGGAGCGAGATCAACCGAATGAAGCATAAACGAGGATAGCCATTATAGGCCTCGATAGAAAACTTAGCCCCGATCCGGGTATTAGGTCCACTTAAAGCGATTAACACGTTTTTCACATCCGAAGAAGGCTAAGTAATCTTCAATGCAATGATCGTGACAATTATTAGATGACTCAAGCTTCTCTTTGAAGTTTCTAGAGCGACTAATTTAATTTTGCGGGGACTTTAGTTAAGTCGGAGCAGGAAACCAATTAGATACTCGATATTATTTTGCTTTAAATATATCTACTCTTATTAAAAATTGATATGTAATTAAAGAGAGGGAGAAAGAGAGATAGTTTTTACTTATATAACAATATTATAAAAATATACAAATTTCCAAAAATCAAAATATTTTTAAATAATTATTATATTTAAATCTATTATACACGATATAGAAATGTTTAAAATATATTTTTTATCATATAATTATCAAATAAAATTTTAATTCTATTTAAAAGATATACGTATCGCGATGTTTTTATTTAAAGAAACATGGAAAATGCCGCGTATTGACTTGTTATTAGACGTGCTAAATATATCCAGACTGAACTAAAGAAAATGTTGTTTTTTATTTGTCAAGTATTGTTGATTTTCTCGGATGAAACCATTATTGTACATACAAGTCAATCGTTTATACAAATGTTTGACCATCGACAACTCTCACCAACATTCCGCGGAGCCCAATTGCTTGTTTGAATGCAACACATGTGGCATACTTGTGCTAAGATTGCAACCCACGTAAAGAAACGTAACACACATTTCAAACACAATATATGAGTATACATAAATATGCATATGTAAAATAAAGAAAATAATGATAAATTATCATGTAAAAAACATTTTTCGAAAAATATATACGAGTGAGTGAGTCGAGTGAGTCGCGCAAAATCATTTATCATAATTTTAATGTAAAACTAAAGATATTAATTATAATTTGCTTGGTATAATTTTTTATTTTTTATATATTAATTTTATTTATATTTTAAGAATTAATTTTATTCATATCATATCATAAACAGAATATTTTTTAGTTCAAATAAAAATCTAACGTTAATAATATATTATTTAATTTTTTTTTGCAGAAATTGATTTTTTATAATTTCCAGAAAGTAGTAAATCCCTTGATTTCTTAAGTAGTTTTCAAAAGCAGTAAATCCTGTGGGTTTTTAAAAATTAAAAAGTGAAAAACTGTATCAATATTGCAAACATTATAAATTTATAAATTAAGTCTTGCATTAATCCATCACGTTTGCATTATTTATATGAATTAATACAAATATATTATGCGTGTATTCAGCACATTATAAGGTAGAATATTTCGCAGGATAAAGTACGATATTTTCCAACTTTGATTCTGATCGATTAGCCGTGCGTTCAGTTTCATCCGGATTGAACTTTAACTCTGACTTGGTGTCGAGACCTGACCGACTTAAAACCGCTAACTGTTTCGACGAGTTCGACCTTGACTTCAATATATCGCTTCCGTCAGCGATTCTCGGGGAAAAACAGTCTCATAATCACGATAATGTCATCCTGCCTGACTACGCATCGCTTTAACCCTTGGCTGTCGATTTCAATTCCTTATCTACCACTCTCTCCTGCAGACCATATTTCATTCTTTGAAACTAAGTCTAGCAAAAACATACTTATAAAATTGAGTAAATATACGCACGCACACATATAAATCAGTTGTAATTATAATGCATTATCGTGCAATTTTATTTTTAATGCAAATTGATAAGTAAAATTATTAAATTAATCTCAAATAAAATTTAATAACATACGATAAAAATGTTTTTTAAATACAGATTAATAGAAGTATTATTAAAAATAAGTTTTTATGTCTTTATATTTAAGAAAAAGAACAATTTGATGTTTACGCGTAAAACACTCGCGATTTCGATTCACGTTTTCCCACGAAATGTTGCAACTCTTCAAGGTCTCTAGTTGAAAATAATCGCGATGATGATTTCGCGCATGGACGACGTATCAAAATGGAGCCTACATGGGTTTCTTATGTAAATTCGCGGCTATTGTGTGTCGTCGAATTGAACCGCTCGACCGCGAGACTTAATTGCATTCGTTGAGCTTAATTATCGCGGCGAGAAAGAGACAGAGAGAGAGAGAGAGAGAAAGAAAGAGAGAGAGAGAGAGAGAGAGATCTTATATCGTGTATCTTATTGTGAGTGGCGCGGACGAAAGTAAAACGATGAGAGCAAGTTCTCTCGTAAGTTTCTACACTTTCGCTAATCAAGCGATTTTCCTGCCGTCTCGAATTGAATGAAACGAGAAATCGAATATTGTGACGCGAGTGTAATAGACGGCATCCACACTCAAATTTTTATCATTACGATCAGATTTATCCAAAGCTACAAAAATATAAATAATATAAATAACTTAATCACTGTACAACCAATAAAAATTTTATCCAATATACTCTATAATGATTTATAGACGCGCTAAATATTTGTTCATATGTCTCACATATGGTCTTCTATTATACACGTGATTCTTATATATCATCGTATGTTCGTCTGTTAAATTCAATTTATTTTGATGTTTATAAGTAACGAAGTGATTTATTTATCGAAACCAACACACGATAACACGTAAATAGATCGACTACCACTGATTGAACACGTGTTTCGTGGCATTCGTTCCCATTTGAAAGCGGAAAGAATTCACTCCAATCTCTATGACTCTATAACATGCAGAGCCTGGAATCTATCTCTTTCTTTATTTTCATCTCTCTTCTCTCTTTCTCTAAACATATAACATTCAGCATTAACATTCAGCATATAAACTTCGAAATGCTTCTAGTATTAAAACACATTTTTGTTTCTCTCTCATGTTTCTCTGATAGACAAAATAATTAATTGCTAATTAATTTAACACACATTCCTTTTAAGTCTGATTGAAATATATAAAATTATTTTAATCAGACTTAAAAAGAATATTAAATTAGCAATTAATTATTTTGTCTATCAGAGAAATATGAGAGAGAGAAACAAAATTTTATATATTTTATATATTTATTTTTTAAATAGTTTTGCTTTTACATGTGTAATAAAAAGGAACTGTAGTTGTTCTTTTATATTTTGCGAATGCAAAATATGCTGAAAAGGATATTCTAGTCACGGACAAAGCAAATCCAGCAGTCATCTATACATATGTTAATCGTTCCAAATCTAGAATTTCTTTGGTTTCGACGAAGATTCTCGTTTAAGAGACGCTTTCTTTTTCTCAAAAAACACAGAGCAAAGTAGGTAGTTTATCAACGTCTCGAGGTGAACGAATATCAATTCGCCGAGGGCGAAATTTTTACCAAAATTGCGATTTCTCTCAGACTTGTATACACACGAAAACAGCGATGCGAAAGTAAACGATCTCATCGACCGACTGCTCAAGTGACATTTGGCAAGAGGTCAGCTGCTATCTTATAGATTTGTGATATCAATTCTACTATTAATCTCTTTGAATATCAAAATTATTAAAATTATGAAAATAATATGAGAAAAAGAAAAATATAATTAATTATAAAAATAAATTTAAAATTTATTAACTCTTTTTAAATATTATCTATTAATAATATATATATATATATATATATATATATATATATATATATTTATGTGCGTATTGCACAAGTCTATAATATATTAAAATTATGTACATATTATATATTATATACGAAAACTATTATAAAACATTTTATTATAAATATTTAATTAAAATATTTGTAATAAAATATTTTATAATAGTAAGTTTTTATATTGAAATATTATATTATTTATAATAAATGCATTATTTTTCTTTAGAAAAACAAAGAAAAACTGATTTTATATTAATTTAATATTTATAATATTTCAATATAAATAATATAATATTTCAATATAAAAACTATTATGAAATATTTTATTATATTTTATTTTATAATTAAAATATTATATTTCATTTTATTATTGTATTTATTTTGTAGTAATTATATCAGATTAGAAGTTTTGAAAAATAACTGAAAATAACAAGGTGTGTGCATTATCCGAGTGTGCATTATCGATTTACTCGCCTCGTCCCACGAGCCACGAGATACCAATGACGTCATTTGACGTGCGTGACGCAATGATAGCATAGCATCTTTTCCTACGTCACAAATAGCGTCACGAATAGCGTCATGAGTTCTCTCAGATAACGAAAGAAATTAATAGCGATCGCGTTACTGCCTATACTAATTCAAACGCAAGAGTTTCGCTGGAAATTTACAACCGCTTTTAAAGACGTTCGCATTTATATGATCGAGATATTTTATTGCAACAATCGAAGACCGCATACGAATTATTTCCTCGAGAGCGAGTGATGAAATTCGCAATCACAATACCTAGCTTTGCCAAGATAAAACTATAAAAAAATTAAAAAATCTTGCAAAAGCATATATAATTTAAATACTAGAATCTAATATTTATTTTATAATAAATTGAAATTAAATTATTATCAATTTTTATAGAAATTTAACTTACATTCTTATTAAATATAAAACTATTAAAATTATTAAATTCAAGTTTTAATTACTAAATATTTAATTTAATTATTAAGAAAAAAACTTGAACGACTATTTAGAATAATCTATTTTTTTGTACATGTTCGTAATCTTTATCAAAGAATGCTGAAAAAAGCAGTTGGTAGATAGCATCAGAAGATTCCCTACGGTTTAATTTCAACCGTCTGGGATTCGTTCCATCACCCTTACAATGTTGTTCTTTCTCCCCAAGAGACGGAGGTACATATGGCGAAGATTTGATGACTCAGACCGTCGTTTTATGGGGATGCGAGAGTCTGCTCTCGCATGAAAAGAGATTTTCACAGCCCCCATTGGTTTTTAGCAATCAACGAGAATAGCACGCATCGTGAAAATATTAGATTTTTACAAAGATTGAAAAGAAACTTAATTTACAAAAAAATAATCATTAATTAAAATATTTCATTTAAAATTTCAAGAAAAAATCAAAATATCCCGTTTCACAATAATATAATATCACTGTTCCTATGAAATCAATTCTAGACATTTATACGACCGCTGATGAGTCGATGTTGATCAGCAAGGCAAATGAAATTTATATGATCATCTTTAGATGAAGACGCGATCATAAAAGACCTCCGTGCTTCCAGAATTGTGTGTAGAAAGCGTAGAGGAGCATCATCAAAGGCTCGCAAATGGTCATGCATGTGTGCGTCTGTCATGTGCACATCCTGCAACCGTCCCGTTGAACGAATAGAACTTTACTTCTTGCATTTTGTATTCTTCTTCGAAAGAATCCTTCGAACAATTATCGAATAATAAATTCATTCATATCGAAATTGCGCCAGTTTATTTCCGATTCTTTAGAAATTTATCATTATAAAGAAGTGCGAATATAAGTAAATTTTATCTTGCAAAAACAATTTACTCCTCTAATTATATTAAAATATTAAATTAAATTAATTAAATACCACGCGTCTATTTATTTAACCAAAAAATCATATTTAAAAATGTGAAATAAATAAATTTTAAATGACAATTTAATTTATATGTAGAGAAAATTAATTATCTTAAAAATGTTAAATAAATAAATCTTAAATGACAATTTAAATTAATAATTTAATTAGAATTTTCTCTAAATATAAATTAAAATGTCACAGATAAAAATGTCACAAAATTAAATGTCACTTAATGACTCCAAATTTTTGGAGTAGTTCCATTTCAGAATTTAAAAAAAAATTGAATTCCGATTTTTAAAGAAATTCTAAGATCGATTCTCTTGAACGAGCCATTCTTTCCGTCCCCGGGACCCGGAATATCGATGATACATTCCTGACCTGAGCGTAGCGGCGGCGTGATCGGTGCATTTCGACTGCACATTGCAACGCGCCGCGTCGGTCAGCGTCAGTTGGCGTCGGGACGGCGAACGGTGCGGTCGTATTTCGCCTCTCGCTTCTGAAACAGTTCGTATAGTCCGCGGCTCGAATAATTCCGATTCAGGTGATCACACACGCAGGCCTCGCACCTGGCCCGGATCACGATCCGCAGGTAACAAAATTTGGAGCAGCTGTTCTTCCCTTGATTCCGCGCGAGAGTCACTTCATCGTTGTTGACGATTAAGAAAACGAAGGTGATTAAGAGCCGCTGAGATCATCGGGCGTGTTTGTAATTGAAAATCAAAGAATTACTATTGTAATTGAAACAAAGGAGACTTCTAATTTTTCTCTGCCGAAGGACTTTGCCGGAAAATTCTCAATCAGTATATTTTCTGATTTTCGTTGAGTGATATTCGATAATTTCGTGAACATTTACAAAATTACGTTTTTAAAATTGCTCTTTAAGAATCAATTTAATTTTTTAATTTCCTGATCGCGAGAAATTCTTTAAACTGTTTAAACATTTTTGAAAAATTTTATTAATATTAAAATTATTGAACAAAAAAGGTGTTCTATTCTTTCAATTACGGCTCGAGTCACGCGTTGGGCACACACTTTGTTCGTGCTTAATAATCGATCCAGCTACATAATGATTCATAAAATTCAGAGAAGCAAGTTAAAAATTTATAATTCCATTTTTCTTTGTAAAGAGATCGAACTCGTTTTTTTTTTCGGAATCGGATCTATTCTCTGGGAACGATCGATATTTTACATGGATTATCAATGAAACATTATTGTCATTATTACTTTTCGCATCACATAATACTAATAATACTGTACTAGTGTAAAATTTTCATTCATAATTTTAAATATTTATTAATGAAAAGAGAGAAAACAGAGAGAGAAAGAGAGAGAAAGAGACGTGATACTACTAGAATATATAATATTAATAATAATCATGGACTTTTTAATGAAATTAATAATAAAAAAAATTATGATAATTAATAGCAAATATAGGGAAATCATCTAAAATTACAAAAATTATACTCGTTAGAAATAAAAATTCAAGAAAAGATATTTTTTCGTTTTATTATATATCACAAATTTTTAATAAAGATCTAGAATCTTTTAAATAAAATGCGATTGTGTTCTTGTGTGCGTTTTAAACATAAAAATAATTTTACGAGTGTACATATTCATTCTGTGTAATTCTTTATATCATATCTAGTGCATTGTTTTGCCCGGCCGATGTAATCATTTGGATATCACTTCCGCTGTCGATTTCGTTGCTATTTCGAGATCATACATTTCACAGCTTCCTAATTCGAGGCAGCAATCGTTTTTTAACTTTGGTTGAAACAATATACTTGCATAAATATACGCGCGTTTCATATTTCAGTCTAAAGATTTCGAAAAATTTTCACGCATTTTTCACAAGATCAATCAAATCGGCAAATATTGTGTTGGCAGAAGTGAAAATCATACAGTAGGAATATTTTGTCCGAATAACATTATTAGGTTTGGTCGCAGAAACACCTTGAGAGACTCTAACCAGTTATTGTTGAGTCGTGCGAGCATACGCATACATATATACGTGTAAGCGTCTCACGCATCAACGTAACGAATGACTAACCGAGTAACCTATTAGTTAGGTATTCGTTTTCCAATTCAGACATATGCCTGTTTGTTATGTTAATTGAATCTGACACATGTGATTTTCCATGCAAAAAAAAAGAAAAAATTTGATTAATATATTTAAATAAATATTATTTGTTTTAAGTAAATATATAAAATGCGCGAAGAAACATGATTATTACAACTTATTTATTATTAGTTACTTACTAAAGACATATATCCTGAATTATATCTTAATATTAAAAAAGATATCTTTATTTCTACTTAAAAAAATCATAATTTTTTTATTAACGTTATTAACTTCACTGACAATGTTCACTGACATTCCTTCAAAAGCAAATATCACGCGTTTATACATATTTGTACAATATTTTCATATCGCAAAAAATCAATAGCCCAATAGTATCTAAAAAAAATTTGTTGATCCGTGTTATAGATATGATAGTGCATAGAGGGACGATAGAGAAAGCGCTATTATTATTAATGGCGGACTTAGGGCCCGGCACAGGAACGGGAGCAATTAGGTTGCTTCCCATCACGGATGAAGGGTTTTACATCGACGCCATTAAAGCTATTAAACGAGAGAGAAAGAGAAACAAGCGCGAAATGCTTAACATGGGTTAAACACTTCCTGCTGCTACGAAACGAATCGCTGCCTCCCTTTATGGACAATACCTATGTTGCATAATGCATTTCAACTGCATGTGTTCTTCAAGAGATGAACCTGGATAGTACTATGTGACTGCGATATGTGTTGCACTACGCGAGATGTGTCATTATTAAAACAAAATCCGGCGATCAATATCTTTTAAATATTACCGAAAAATTCGAAAAAGTTAATTTAAAATTATTTCTGTGACCCAGTTACATTTATTCTAATATTTAATGTTTATAAAGCAAAAATGAAAAATTGAAAATTAAAAAAAAAAATTTTAATTATTATGCTGAATAAAATGCTATGACGCGAAGGAAAAAAAGTCGTAAAAAAAGCGCAATTTTTTCTCAGAATTACTTATAAGCACGTAAGAAAGAGATAACGAAATACTTAAATATTGAAAATTTTTACAAAATAAAATTTTAACAATTTTTTTAAAATTAATATAAAATTAAATTTTACTTAAAAGTAAATATGAAAAGTAGATATAAAAGTTATTTTGATTTAAAAAAAAACACGATTGCTCTTTAATTCAGAAATAATTATGATAAGATAAATGAAGCCCGAAAGAATTATTATTATGACTTTTAATTGGAAATTGATAAAAATTGGGGCATTTTTGCTTATCGCATTTTTGAAAAAAGGTGAAAGGTGCGACAAACGATCTGATTTCTCGTGTCATGTCGCGAGGCGGCGCACGGGGCGTTTGTTTTATCATTTGTCAGAAAGGCGTCAGAGGCGTCGACGGGCATCGACACATTTATCGTCGTTTGCATTCTACTTAATCGTATTGCGCCATAGAGCCAATCTCGCTGTCATGGAACATCTGTCTCATTCGCGCCAGTCGAAATCAAATCGCGAGCGATAATCGAATCTCGACGATCGACTATCTCGAGTGAAAGAGAAGCCCAATCGGAGAGTTCGAGGCGCATGTTTCTTCGCTCTTTCAATTTTCCTTTTATTTTCGCAATCAAAAGTCGGCATTTATCTCGTTTGCATAATAAAAGGGAATGCTAAGTGATATCAATTTTTTTTTATAAAGAACGTTTACAGAGTACTTGGAGATTTTTCTATTTTCTGAAAAGATATCTCGAGAGCAAGATATTTCTCGATATATTTTTCCATGGATAGCCCGAGTACATTTTTCAAACAATTGTACACTCTTCAATGCATAATAATATGCGTTTTTTCTTTTAGATTATATTTTTAAAATATATCTCCTCTGAAAGATTAAAAATATTTCTTTTCATAATCAGCATTATTTCACAATCAGCATTATTTCGATTTTCTACTTTGAAATATATATAATCAATCTACTGCATGAAAATATCGCGTCTAAAGTCTCAACAGTCTATTCACGGAATGAAGATTATTGCCTATTAGTAGAACGAAACGCGACCGATGTAACAAATTGACAATTGAGAAGATTAATGCGTCATTTTCACATGGTAAAGTTCTAAACATATTTAATCCTTGATATTGAAATCATATTTCACAGGCAGATTTATTAAAACGACAATTTTCATCTCTCATAAGAGAAATAATTTAATTATTAAACTAATCAAATAAATTAAATGCCAATAATTATCATAATTAAATAATAATTTGTATTCTAACTTATCGAAATAATTATACATTATGTATGAATTCTATCATGTGTAATTATATCATATTATATGTATAATGTATTTTATTGTTATAGATATTATTCTATCCCATGAGCATTTTAATTATAATTAAATACTTGTGACGAAAAAGAAAAATCAAGCTTTGCGTTTTCGCGATATATTTTTCTTTGTGATTTCAAAATATCATTTGATGGGCTACGCCCTTTAGCTTTAACGCTGCCTCGTATGTTGCCCTTTAACCTGGAAAGGTAACGCACAATCAAAGGATCTTGTTATAATTCCTATATATGACCGCCTACGTGGTACGCATACCGGAAATATATTTCCACGTCACCTTCGACCTTTTAGATTTAATTAATTATAATACCGAGGGCTATATATTGATAGACAGAAATGTGTTTCTCATTCAAAATAAAATGCTCTTTATAAATTTGTTTTCTTTGTCTTTCTCTCTGCGTGTAAGCTCTCAATTGTAAGAATTAATTTCGATAAGCGTAAATGTATCACTATGTTTCTGTTCCTCAAAGGGTCGCAAATATCATATATTCATAATCCTCATTCACGATCGTCATCAATAATTAAATTAATTCATTTTAAAACGCAGAAAATGTTCAGATTATCTCCTTTAAATATAACAGAATTTTAATTCATATATATATATATTTTTCAAACATATTCAGAATAAAAATTATTAATATGTAGAACATATGAAATATTGAGAAATTCAAATTTACATAAATTTTGAAGGATGAATAATTTAGATTTGTCTCTGAATATTTCGATAAGAAATTAGATATTTAGAATATTAAATATTTAAAATAATAGTAAAACGCAGATTTTTCAAATAAATTAAATTAAAAGAATTAAATAAAAAAATGAATCAATTATAAAGAAATATTTAGAAACTTGTAATCCAAATCTCTTTATAAATGAAGAGACGAAAATGCAAACGAAAAGGAAAGAAAAATCAATAATTGACTATCACGCTAGAATTATAATGACAAAATTATAATTTAACTTAATTTGCAAAGTAACGACGAAGTGACTCCGCGAATCTCGATTATCAAGAACCTCTCGTGCTCAATCGATCGAAACTTTAAACTTCAGCACTTCAGCTGCAGCTGTCGAAGACTCGTTTCTTACCCGACACGATGATACGCTCCTGCATCCCGATCGGGCGATCGCGCGCGAATGTCATCATCGGCAGCGAGTGATGACGCGACGTCGATAGATGATTTAGTTCGCCGGCGACGGGCGTCACGAGAGCTCGCGCCACATCTGGTGGTTCTCCGGAAGAAGATCGCGTCCGCGAAAGGAAATCAGAGTCAGAGTATCAAGGGGCAGAGTATCCGAGAAAAGGAAAAGAAGAAGGAAAAGAAGAAAAGAGCGCGGGGAAAAAAGGATACCGAGGGCACCGAGGGCATCGAGATCTACCACTAAGCGAAGAGAGTAGAAGACAAGAAAGCGGAGATAGAGGGTAAAACACGTGGATGCTGTGGCCGGTGTTGGGGGGGGATGACGGGCTGAGCCCCACAGCGTCGCCCGCACCGGTGACCGGCGCTGTGCCCCCTGTCAAGGGGGTAAACAAACTGGCTCCTCTTCTGCTCTGCGCACCCTGCAAACCCAGCGGTCACCGGAAGTGCCAAAGTTCCACCCAGTGGTACGTGCAACAGGTAAAGAAACATCCGGACGGATGGTGTATCCTCCATATGACGTGTGAGCTTCGTTCCGCTTCGTTTCATTGATGACTTTGTGATGATGCGCTTCTCGAAGGAACAAGTGGTCTTGTCGGTGGATTCCGGCGAGATTACCAGATGATAACGTATCGAATCCGCGATAAAATCATTTCGTTCCGTACGTGCTAGCGTGATTTTATATTTCTAGTTTCTTGTTTGATTTACGAGCGCTTTTGTCGTTAAGTGTGTTTGATATAATCTTTTGTGATATTTTCCATAGAGTGTATCGTGTATAATATTCTCTTGATGTAACTCTCGACAAACATATTCGAGTAAAATAGAATTAATCGTAAAATTCTTTAGTGCAAAAAAATGAAATCTGCATTATAACATTTAATAAACCTAATCTTTTATATTTTTATTTTACTTATTAAAATTTATTTCTAAATAAAATTTCGAGTAAAATAATCTTAGAGAGATTTTCGAAGTTAAAATTAAAGGCGCTAAAGACTTGATATTTAGAGAATGTTTTGAATTTTTCGTCATGATACACTCTGTATATCTGCATGTGACTTGCTAGAAATCGAGATGCTAGTCGATGTTTTTACGATATAAGAATAATTAATTTTATTTAAGTGCACGTGAAGAAAAAAAGTGAGATTTTTTTCGTTGCTTTCGTCATCGTCTTTAGATTAATGCATGATAAACAGGATTTATATATGCGCAATAGATACATTGTCGCAATCTCTAGGTCCGAAACCGTGGAAATAATGAGTGTTTTTCGAATTACATTGAATATATACCAATTCTCATACATATACACACATGCATGCCGAACATTCAATCAGGGTCAGAGTGCCATCGGAACTGTATCGTCTACCGAGTGGAAAAAAGATCGTCCGACAATACTTAATCTGTGAAAACAATTTGCATTTAAAAAATGTACAACCATTATTCAGAGCTTTTCTTTGGAAAATTAATTAAAAATTGAACCTAATTCTTAAAATCAAAATTCTCAATTATGATTGATTCCTGTGTTATTATCAATAAGACTTTATCACTACCTAAATATAGAATAATAGAGTGTGTACATTATTTATCAGAAATGCCGTTCCGAAAAGTTTTCAGAGGGGATCGATCTCGGATCTTATTAGAAAAACATCAAAACGATAAGATAAAAGATATGTGCACGTTTTAGACTATCACAATCGTAAGTCTAGATAAATAAAAATCATAAAGTTAGTCAGCTGGTATCAGATATTCAACCATCTGCGTTTGTTCTCGAAGAGAGTTCCGCGTCGCAGTTTCGCGCCGATTTCACGATGGCGTTCCGCGGGAATTTGACGGGGAATAATGGGGTATATTTTGGGATCGCGTAGAGAGAGAAAGAGAAAGAGAAAGAGAGACGGACCGTTGACCTCGACGGAACATTTTCGAGATTCCGCGACGCTGTCGGGGAACTAGACTCGCCATTTGTACGACAAATGTTTGAGAAACGATGCACAATCCAGCTATACCATCGTCAATTTTCTTATGGCCAATGAACGCGTGAATTTTGCATTTGTTCTCGACGATCGATTCCCGACGAATCGTGTCTCTACATCTTTGATATATTTAGTCCATTTACGGAAATTCACATTAAAATTCGGATACTTTGTGACTTGGAAGTCATTGCTCCTGATTGTCGGTAGTCGTCAAATATTTATGAATTCGAGCGTTTATTTTAAATATACGTACTACCTGCTTCGGAAATAAAAGTTTTTGCATCAATAAAATTTTTCCTCTCAAAATAAATTATAACTTGGATCGGCTTCCCTTGTGTGAGATATTCAAAATTTTCAAATAACTATATATTTAATTTGTATTGCGTCTTTTTGAACAAAATAAAAATTATATTTTTTTGTTATATAATAATAAATTAACATACGTAATTGATGTATAAAACAAAATAAAAATAGAAGAGGAAGAAAATGTCTCGAGGAAAAAAACTCTGTATTATCTTGAAATAAAATAATGTAATCGATTAATAATACCATATAATTCTATAGGACTTACCGGAAATTCTCTTAATTATGGTTTAGTCTCGCGCGATCAAATAGTATCCCGTGCGTTTCTTTGCGTAAGAAACTTGCCTTGAGATCCGGCTCGTGCTGTTTACAGTGGAACAATGGTGAATCGACACTCGAGGGAAGCGATTCCCAAGGACGAGCACAGGTACGAGGACCTCGAGTCACGCTCGGGTTCCTGTTGCGAGTGAGTCTAATTGCTTGGCCGTTCCGGGGCATGAGCGGGTGGACTCGAGGTCCTCCCCAACTTCTTTTAAGTCTCGTCCGCACCGCGACAAAATCGAATTTCTCACTGTTTTAAACTTTTAAGATTATTTTTACTAAATAATATTAAAATTGCGCGAGAAATTTATCTATTTAAATTAATTAATTTAAATATTAAATTTTTAAAAGAATAATTTTTTTGTCAACATTTATTTGAAAATTACTAACGCAATAAACTTTTGTCACGTTGATTAAATTGGATCGTATAATTGATCAGAAATAATTTATATCGGATTAAAACTTATAAAACAAATTTAATATTTAATAAATAGGACTTGGTTTTAATTTATTGACATCAAATGTTCTATTAAGAAAAGCAATTTGATTATAGCCAAAAAAGAGATAGATATTTTGTGTGCATTTTAACTTTCCTATTTATCAAAAATTAATTATTATTTTATTTTATGATTTCACAATTAACTTTATGTCTCAACATTAATTCATTCTTTTTGAATTCGATTTATAATTCTACATAAAAATTTACAATTTATTATTGTAAATTTTTTAAACTATTATTTTATCTGACAGAAAGTTATATTATTTTTTAATAAATACAAGGAAAACACAGATGTAATGTTTCATAGTTTTCAGACGTTTTGCTACAAAGATTTTCTCAGAGATGTAAAAAAAATCGAGGTGGCAATGACACGCTTTTCTTTCCGTCAGCCGCTTTGATCGTTACTTGGGATTGTGTGATTTGAATGTACGGCTTCGTTGCAATCTCTTATGTCGACACAAATTCGCACATTGTCACTCCCGACTCTGACATTAAGCTCCTTATGGCTTCTGAAACTTGCTTTATTTACGGAATTTCAATGCCAAGCAAACAAGAACGAAATATCTATATCGCATTCCATTTCTATTCCATAATCAATCACAACAAAGCCTCTCGATCGAAAGATTGTTATATTAATATATGTTATAGAATTATGTTATTTATGCTCTAAAAATTTAATAAATTATAAAATGTTTCATATTCCTAATTATAAAATGTTTCATATTGAATCCTCGATTCTTTTAATGAATATATTGACATTTTCATCCGTGACATTTTTGAATTTTTATCATAGCTTAATTTAATATTTAATTGTTCGGAGAAACGATCATTATTTATGACGTTTAGAAACGTTTTGCAAATAACACCGCTAATTACGATCTCTTTTCGTCATAATAAGTCGAGACCTCGCCAAAGAATAATTATCTTTACGTTTATCATATGCATTATGTCATTATGTTATGCGTAATAAAAGTTTTTATCAAGCTAAAATAATTATGTAAACTAGTTGACATAAACTTACTGTGAAAAAATAGGTCTGCATGTATATACACGTTAGTGAACACATATTTATTAATCATGAACATGATTATGATTTATTCATTAAATCAAAAGTTAAGGATTAATAAACAAATTTATAGTTTTTTTACTTTTAATAATTTCAATGTAATAAAGAGATATTAATCGTTGACTTTTAGCGCTTTTCTTATTCTTCTCTTTTTCTGTTTTATTCTTATTCTTATTTTTGCTAATGATTCTATTTTTAAATATTCTTTATTGTTATAATGGATATAACTATTTTTTAAATAATTCGAAAGATTATGAAAAAACTTGCTGGAAATGACAGAACGTATCTGAAAAAAATTGATATTCAATAATATGTAAAGTTAATCTTCAGATGGAACAATTTATTATTAATAATATAATATTGCGTTAATTAATACGCCAATATTATTAATAATTTTGTGGAAAATTTTATTTTTCTAACTAAATTTAGTTATTACCGAATAATATTAATAATAATCGCAGTAATTAAAATAGTCAATCTTGATTACTTGACATAATAAACATCTCTGTCTATTCCAGATTATCTTGTTCAATCGTTATGTTACATTTATTAATTCGCAGCAGGAGATAACTGATGGCTTTATCATGAAAATAAGAGCATTCTCCGATATGTGGCTTTTTCGTTATCGATCCCATTAAATCAGTCATCAGGAACATCCACTATAGATTATTCATGACGAAGTTCAATGTTCGATCTTTTGCTGTTATAGCCCACGTGGCGTTTATGGGGCGAGGAGAGGGGCGATGGCGTCATATACACGGTGTACCTGAAAAAGGTCCGATACCATCGGCCTACAAGGAGTCTCTCGGCATCGGTGAGCGCTTTTCGTATATTTTTATCTCAAAAAATTTCTGTTTTTATTTAATTTCTTATCGCAAAAAAGCACACATTTCCCGCGATTTTTTAACTCTGATTAATTTCCTAAAAATAAAAATCTCAATGATTTTCATAAATGAAACTCAATCATGTCTTCATCTGAAGAATTTTTGGCGCAAAAATGTATATTTTTTCAACGCTGAAAACCGTTAAAAAGCTTCGGCATTCAAACTGCTTACTCCGATGTAGGATTCTGACGACGAGATCTCGCACTTGGAATGGGAGACGGTGAGGGTGCGCTTTCTGAAAGCCGGTACGGTGCAGCGGCTGGTCGAGAGTCTGGCAAACGACGATGGCGAGTTGGAGTCTACTTATATAAACGTCTTCCTGGCGACTTATCGGGCCTTCACGACGCCGCACGAGGTCCTCGAGCTGCTACTCGCACGATACGACGCCTTGGACGAAAACTCGGGCGGCTGCGAGCAGCATCGCAAGACCCTGGTCCAGGCCCTGCACGTTTGGCTGGACGCATATCCGGGTGACTGGAAGTCACCCCCGAACTACCCTCTCCTCACCATGCTCCTCGACTTCACCCATCGACGACTGCTCGGCTCTGAGCTCGAGCTTAAGGCCAGGCACCGGCTGCATCGCTTTCAGCGCGAGGATCAGATAGGTAATGGCACTTTCAATTTTTTCTCGATAATCGTAAACGTCACGAGTTTTAGAGACGAGAAAAGACTGATAAGAGGCACTATGAGAAGTTCAAACACGAAGGAATTGAAGAACCGATAAGGGCGGCACGATCTCTGTGATGTTACGAACCTTATCGGTTATGTTGTGTAAAAAAGATTTATATTTGCACATAAAATTCCTTCTACAATATTAATATTTATTCAAAGTAATATAACACGGATTTATTCTTTTATTTTTGTGTTTAAACAAAAGGAGATAATTAATATTTTTAGAGGAGATAATTTTATTTTAATATGAGCCTGTTAATTTATAACATGAATTTAAAATAGTAAATTTTTACTTAAATGATATATATATTTAAAAAAATATATATATATATTTAAATAAATGATATATATGTATATTTATATATATGTATGTATGTATGTATGTGTATGACGTGTGAAATGGCACTTTGAAACACGTTATCTTGTATCTAAATAAATTTAAAAGCATGTACATCTCATATATATGACCTCGAATAAAAATTCTGACAACAGAATTGAGAAGTGCCGCTTATGCAATAGTAACGTAATGACTCATAGCGACTCATTTTATTTACCGTGAATTCGCTGAATTGCGATAAGCGAGCAAAACATCCGTCAAAGTGTTACTTTACAGGTGTATCGTCGTGGAAAGAGATTGTATATTATGAATGCTTAAGATCGTACAACCTTCTATTATGCAACTTTTTCTCCGAAATTATGCAGGAAAGATATATAACAGTCACTAGATAAACTACTCTACTACGCATATAATACATAATATATAACATATAATATATAACAGTCGCTAATAGATAAACTATTCTACTACACATTCGCTGGAAATAACCAGGTGTCGCAAAGACTATTATGAATATATTTATAGAATGCAGAAGAATGTTAAACGGTAGTATTTGTCGCGTTACGAAAGAATAAATCTATCGAATAAATATGCTTGATAGAAAGAGTTAAAGAATGAATGTTAGTGGCAGTGAAAGGCCAATCAAACAGCTTGCGCTCGCACAAAGGCATCTGCTTCCTACATAAATTGAGGGTCCATCGTCCTCTTTGTACTGCCATGAGACCAGCAGGGCTCGCCTTTCACTCTCAGAATTCGCATGAAACCTATGTAATCTGATTCTATCTAGCTCCAAAAATTCCCAAAATAGAGACGGATTTCAAAGCAAAAAAGAAGAAAACGTGCACCAAAAAAATCTTTCCGAAAGAAAGTTTTCATTACATAAATTTATATACAAAAATCATTCATAAACATTTACATATTTAAAAAAATTCACCTGTGATTCTATAATTAAAATCTTGAATAATAAAAGAAGCTTGTAAATTAATTTAAATTAATTTTTTGAATTAAATAAATAACGATTTTGTAACAATTAATAATTTTAAAATAAATTTAATTAAAAAACATTAAATGGAATTAAACTTTATTGTATAATTTTTTAATAGTAATTTTCATTAAATTTAAATTAAATTTAAATTAAATTTAGATTAATTTTATTTTAATTTTCTCTCGTTCTCCCTTCAGATTCCTGCATGGTGTACGACAATGGTCGGCTGCCCATGCGCGGTTCCCCGGATCCAATGTCGGATCATTGGGGTAACTACATCTTCCCCGAGGTACCCCACCGTCACTTTGCTGAGCAACTGACACGAATGGATGCTGAGGTATTCAAGAAGCTGGTTGCCCACCAATGCCTCGGCGCTGTCTGGTCCAGAAAGGATCGTTCCAGGAGCCACGAGGCTGCTACAGTGGTGGCGACTGTAAATCAATTCAATGCCGTATCTCTGCGTGTCATCTCGACGATTCTGACAGACACGACGCTCAAGTCGCAGGAGCGCGCCAGGATCCTCGAGACGTGGATCGATATTGCGCAGGAGCTACGCATCCTGAAGAACTTTAGTAGCCTGAAGGCGATCGTCTCCGGTCTCCAAAGCAATCCAGTGTATCGGCTGGAAAAGTGCTGGCAGTGCATGCCTAGGGAGAAGCACGAGCTCTTTCGGGAACTCGAGAGGATATTCTCTGAGGAAAATAATGCCTGGACACAGAGGGAATTGCTCATCAAAGAGGGCACTGCCAAGTTCGCTGACACTGCCGGCAGGAGCGATAGGCATCTACAGAAGCTTTTTCAGAAACAAAATACTCATGCGGGCGTAAGTGTCACAAAGTCCCTTTGTGATGTTAATTTACTTGCTTTTAAATTTTTTTTACTCTTTTATGAGATTTTTTATGAATGAAAATTTAATAAAAATTAATAAAATTAAATTAATAAAATAAAATTTAATAAATGTAATATAATTAAAAATTCTTTCTACTTAAAAAATTTTTAATTTTAGCTTCATCGAATCGATGATAATTAAATTAATATCTTTTACAACAAAATTAGAAATTTAATTCTAGAATTTAATTTTAGAATATTCAGAAAATTAAATAATATATTTAAATTATGTTTAATATCAGTTTAAAAATATTTTCTAAATAAAATAAAATAAAAACTGATATTTAGATAGGCAAATAATATTTAATTTTACACTATATCTATGTTTTAATTCCTCAAAATTTTCTTTCAGAACATTAGCTACGGTACCATACCGTATCTAGGCACCTTCCTGACTGATCTAACAATGATTGATACGGCAATACCGGACACGATAGCAGACGGTCTCATTAATTTCGATAAGAGACGGAAAGAGTTCGAGGTGCTGGCAAGGATACGACTCTTACAAGGAGCGGCAAACGCATACAATTTCAACACGGATTCCATGTTCGATCGTTGGTTTCACTCGGTATTAGTATTGGACGATCGGGAAGCTTACAAGCTCAGTTGTCAGATCGAGTCACCACCAGCAGGCAACACTCTCAATAATCGCGGCAAAAAGAAACAAGTTAGCACCTTTTATTTCACCGAATATCTTAATTTGATTTCTATGATACTTGTCATATGAATTTCTCAAAATCGCTTAATTTAATCACGTGTCGATCAAAGTGCGGAATTTTCTCTTTAAGAAATTAAATTAAGCTATATGTTTTAAATATTTAATTAATTATAATTTATTACCTATCTTTATTTGTCAAGGATCTTATAATAAACGAGAACTAAATTGTTTTATCTTGTAGAATCATCAGGGTCATCGGAAAAATGACTCAATCGCGTCGACATCGAGCTCCAGCAGTTCCCAATTTTACTGCGACCTCGATTCTTTGCCGAGCTCGCCTCACAACTCGTTGGACCGGCGAACCTCGCCATCGCAAATGTCCAGTTCGTCCTCCAGTTCGTCTCTACCTTCTCTCGACGTGTCTTTGAGCTCCGGCGGGGGTGGCAACCACCAAACCCGTCTGGCGCCTCCAGCAGGCGCCGTGCCAGCTAATGGAAGCACCCCCAATCTCGCTGGACTGTCCAGTCCCAGCCACTCGCACAAAAGTTCGCCGGACTTCTACATCATCAAGGTCACTATGGAGACGGACAACGTGGAGACGGAGGGTGTGGTGCTTTACAAGTCCATCATGCTGTCAAATAACGAGCGGACGCCACAGGTGATCCGAAACGCCATGCTGAAGCTCAGCATCGAGGGCAATCCCGATCAATACACTCTAGCGCAGGTGCTACCTGATCGGGAGATGGTGCTACCCACCTCGGCCAACGTCTACTATGCTGTAAATACCGCGCACAATCTCAATTTCATACTGAGACCGAGGAGAGAGTCCAACGACGCGACCTCAGACAGCCCCAGGAGCAAGAGCAGCGGTCACAATCATAAACGATAATCGTGAATACTGTTGCCTGAAAGTCATAGACATTCGTAAGATCGAAAGACGATCTTTGAAATCTGCCGAACAGGGAACAGTTTTGGAATTTTGAACGCGAGATCATAGTGATAGCTAAAAGTAAAATTGATCGAGGTGATCGTGATAGAAAATAAATGCGATATTAACGAATCAAACATTAAATTATAATGCAACGATATTAATTATGATATTATTAATATTCAGGATTATAATATTAGAGAAAATGTCAATAGCATCTTACAATTAAAATTGTCAGTAATGTTAATTAGTAGTTATTATTATTAATCAATATATCAATCATAGTTGATTAGTAATATTAACAATACTAATTATTGAATATATCATTAATGAAACACATATCGTTATACAAATTATTAAGTCACTTGATTCACCATCGTAATTTAAAAACGATGATGATTAATAATTTTTATACGCTCTTTAAATTTTTAATAATAGGGAAAAATAGCGATGACCATAAGATGTCACGATTGCCTCGATCTCTTTTCAATGTGTATTGAAATTGAGGAGAAACCAAGCGTGAGAATCTCATTATTTAGACTTTGTTTATTAAGATTTACCATGACAGCTCGGCTCTTTCGCTTCCCGATGAGATGCAAATGATCGAGCGACGCCGATGTACAATATTATACGATCGGAAATGCGTAGACGCACGCATTCGTATCGCGCTCAGACACAACGCGAGCATGATTGCGCAATCGGGATCTACTCTAGCATTATTCTAAGCGCGCGTTTAGCATGAGTCACACACGCGAGGTTCTTATCGATGCCACGATGATGCATCGCACAAGCATGGGCCCCGTATTCTTGCCGCTTTAACGTCACGTTTATTATCGAAGTATTTATAATATTAAGCACGATTTCTCTATGATCTCGTTATTTGTCTAACTGGTCTCATCAAAATCAACTGAAAAATAACGGAAGGTCATCGAGAGATAATTGGACATTTATAAAATATCGCTTCATTTTTATTCTTCATTAGTAGCCACATTTAGCGCTAACTACGCGATGCGATCCCGAGTGATATTTATCTGACATAAACATGATATTTAATATTATAAAATCATTATTATATTTAAATAATTAGGACTTTTTGTTATCTCTTTTTGTTTATTATTGAAAAACCATATTTTACATTAAAATATGGTCTCTTACTCTTGCGACTGTTATTTGTCTGACATAGTAATTAGTTTGGACGATATGTTACGGAATAATAATTGTGTCAGAGTAATGCACAAGGTGTTTTCGTTATTTAAGACAGCATTACCGTTTTAGCGTTAATTGTGTAATAAGAATAACGGGCGCTTACAACGGAACTTTGCGCGTGTGTACGTGTACATACACTATACATACAACACGTGTGTTTTTTCACGAACGAAAACGAGATTATAGATAATTAAAAAGAGACAGGCGCGAGCGTTTCCGTCGACGGATCGTTGTGATCCTTATGAATAATTATAACTGCTGTTTAACGCGCGGTAAACTCGACCAAGCAAGAAGGGGGCCTTCGTGTGCTCTCATATGAAACCTGTCAATTATTATCGCTATTCTCTCGTGTATTAAAGTAAAAAAAAAGGGGGGGAACCGCGAGAGAGAGATTTTAGAGAACTGCCCTCATCGTGTATTCTGTCCTTTTGTCCTTCTTGCGAATTTATCCGATGAATTTCGCAAAGGCAAAAAATTCTGTGATAAGAGAATCTCTTTCTTTCGACTTTCTGCGACGAAATAGAGAGGGTCGACCGCCACTGATCAGACAAGTCCACTTTTTTTTTACATTATTGAAAAGTTCGGGAAAAATATACAAGAACGAAAAGAAGTTTTATTTTATTCCGAGGCGACGAAATAGAAATAAAAGTTTGTTAAGCAAGTCTATATTTTTCCATCGGTACGAGAAATATTTTTTAACTCACTAAAATAAAATACTGTCGTAGAAATCAGATATATTCATTTTTTTCCATTGGAAAAATCTTGGAAAAATTTGAAATATTTTAATAAAAATATAATTATATAATAGAAGAATAAAATTTATATTATTATATATATTATCTTATTTATATCTATATTTTTGTAACATTATTAATTTAATTTCTTTAAATTTGCACGAATTTATAGCGTAAATCAGCGAGAATATCAATATATATTAAAAATTGTAACATATGCATATATTTTAAACATGTTTTCTGCGTAAAAATTTATATTAAAAATGGTTTTTGTAAATATTTGTATATAAATCAAAACAAAGCAAAAATTAATATGCTTTATAAGTTTAAAGTAGAGGCTCTTATAATTTATGTTTTTAAATTCTTTACTTTACTTTAATTAAATGTTTTAAAAAACAATTGATGTTTTAAAAAGCAATTGATTTACATAATTATATGTAATGAAGATACAGTAAATCAAATAGGTAATAAAATAATATTTCAATATTAAATAAATAAATACGCAGGATGCTGAAATTATATTTCTCTTCAACTGATTTTAAATTTGATAATTACAAGGCAATTAAATTTTGAAGCAGGATTACCTTTTTTGTATCTCGTTCGTTATCACCATTATTGAAGCGAGCGTTAAATAATGAACGATTCAAATAATCGAAAAAAGTAAACTTGCCTGGTTTTTGCTGGTGGACCTTCGTTTGAATCGAAATCCGTGTGTTAATCAGTTAATCAAGAATCATTCCATTTCATCATATCGGCCGGGCAATTTTTCACATTAATACATTTTTTACGAAGCTGCGCGAGATACGCAAAAAAATGAAAAAAAAAAAAACCGAAAGAAAAGGAGAAAGAGCAAAAATACAAACGTGGTCGAGTATCCCGACGATCTGTTAGCTCGAATAAGGTTTCCCCGAGACGTTAGTCTTATGCAATTTTTTTGTACTTATTTCCCTTCTTGTTCGTATATATGTTTGTCTAATTAGCTGTATATTTCTTACGTAGACGACTCCTCGAAAGACGGAGAGAGGAGAGTGAGATCGCCAGGACGAAGCTGTATGTAGTACGACCTGACAAAAGTGAGAATAGATGGCCTACACTTTTACACGTTGTGTGCGTTTTTTCATCACCTTTCGTCCCCTCGATAACCCCTCTCGATCGTAAAGTTACCGTGATTCAACGCCCCGTCGATTTCTATCCTCTACTCCTTCACTTTTTATCACCCGTTAACTCGTTTACGATCTCGTGAACGGAATTTCCGATAGCTTTTCTCCCTTTCTCATTAATTTCACACATTTCCATACCGTTTATATCTTAGTCACCCTCTTTAGTTTCAAATATGTTAATTAGAAACGAGAAGATGTATTCTAAAAATGGCGGTAAAAGAAAAGTCGCATTTAAGGAGGTGTCAAGATCGCTCGAGGGAGGATTAAAGGTCAATATCGTAATGTAAAAGAGAAATAAAGGACTGTTTCTCTCGCTCAGATCCTTTTCGCGGCTTTTATCTTATGGAAAGATCAAGCTGATTGGTATCGCGCGGAATGATTTCATGTAACCGACGAGTGGACTTCCGGCGTGTCGGCACATCCGACACGCAAACCTGTTGATCTCCCGCAAGGTGAGAATGTTCGAAATTACAGGCCAATAAAAGGGCTCTGAGCTGAACAAAATTAATGGTTTCGTCTACTGGTTCTACGATTATTCAAAAGTGTCGAAAGCTTCAGCCTGGAAGATCGTACCGATCTTATAGCTTTACGATATTCAAGAACATGATTAAGTGAAATAAAATGAAAAGTATCAGGCTAGAGTAAAGTGACAGTCCGATAAGAAGGATTTATTTTAAGCCTTTTTTCGGAAGCCTTATAATTTTTTTCAGAAGCCACTTCGTTATAAAATAGAATAGCGGAAAAAAATTCAAGTAAAATTCAAATAACTTAGAAAAATTAAAAATGTGTGTGTTATAAACAAACACAATTGTCCAATAAAATGATTAATCCAAATTAATTTCTATATAGTTTTAGTTTATTTTTTTTTCATATTTTTAAATCTCTGACTCTTATTAAAATCTACTCGTAATTTTATGAAGTAATTATTTTTGTATCTAACGTAAAACATAATTAAATCATGATCGTATTTAACTTTTGGATCGAAATTCTGATCGCGACATTTAAATTAGAGCAATCTATCTTTATCCAGAGATAATTCAAAACTGCTTCATTTCCGTCAAACATTCTCTCGATATGTGTGTTGGTCTAAACATGGAAAGAGTCACCACCCAGATACCGAGATTGTTATCAGTGCGATTGGTTTTGCTAAGTGGTTCAAGGCCGACCCGACGACGTCAGAGACGTAATGAAACGGAGGAATTTGGATATATGCATTCTGATAACGGATTTAATTAATATCGAAAATGAATTCCTTCTCGCCATATGTAACGAGCGTTCCCTACGTCTGCCAAGTATCCGTTCTAATTTACCGTAACGGGCCATTACATCTGAAATTAAATCCGCGCGTCTCTCATTATTTTCGCAAAGGATCTTAATGTTCCATTAAATTAATCTTAATGTTTCATTAAATTAATGCCTCATCAAATTAATAATATTGATTAATAATTGTGTGAAAAATTAATATTTCTCCTGCGATAAATAATTTATTCGATAAATAAGTTAATAATAAATTAATAATAAAATAATTAAAAAGATTTAAAAAGGATCAATTTATGACATGAGAAAATAGATATAAAATATATTGAAACAATTGTAAAAAAATATTAGAATCAAAGAATCTAATAAATAATCATTTTTCAGACAATTTATAATAATATCATAAACAATCAATTACGGGAAACAAATATATACATATGAAATTACAAAAAAATTTAACAATAAAAAAATGAAATGTAATAGATAAATATACAGAATAGAATTTACTTCGAAAGATTTGAAGATACAATATTGTGTTAAACGATGTGACTGCCTTTCTTTTAAAAGAATCACCAATATCGAAACAACAGTCCCACCCCCGTCACCAGGAGGTCACCCTCCAATCAAGCATCGACACCCCGCGCTTGCTCAGGGGGTGATTTTCTCGAACGCCGACAGACGTCGCGACGTTCATCGCTTCACCTCTTACCCTTTCTCATCGGCCCTCTCCACCTCTTTACCCCCTGACAAGCCGGTGAACTCGAAGGCAACCCCCGGCGATGAGCCAGTAGTGAGCTTCGTGCCGTGGTTGTTGCTGGGGCGATGCGCCTGGCACATCGACCGACGTGCGCGTCCGCAGCAGCAGCAGCAAGTAGTGCATCGCGCGTCGCACTATTGCGTTCATTTCCTGTCGCCGTCGTCGTCGCCGTCATCGTCATCATAGTCATTGGTGCCGGACTCGCTGGAACGACGACGCTCGCACGCGAGCGCGTTGCCGCGGCCTCGAGATGAGAGACGTGAGTGCCTTCGATCGGTCCACCTTCTCTCTCTTTCTCTCTCTCTCTATCTATCTATCTATCTCTCTTTCTCTCTCTCTCTCTCTTTCTATCTATCTATCTATCTCTATCTTTGTCTCCACCTTCTCCGAGCTTCCGTATGTCGCGTGAAGGAATGGACAACGCGTAGAATTAGCCATCTTTGAAAGCTCCCGTGCTACTTTCCGCCGACTTGGGACTCTAGAAGGAGATGTCGTGCCGAGCAAACAAAACGAAATGGCAATACCGTGCGTTGTACGTTATTCTCCCTCTTTTTCTCTTTAAATCGCGAGCGCTGCTTTCGCGTCGCTTATCCTTTCGCGGGAACGGGATTTCGTCAATTATTATACAAGATTATATCGATTTCGTGAATGATTATATTAACGCACGGGTCACGAGCGGCAATCCTATTGTCTTGAAAAATATTATCTCTGATATAAACTTACAGGAGGTAATATTAACGCTGGAGATGGTATGTTTAAAGTGTTCACAATATTAAATTAGACATCGCAATATTTGCGTTCGAGCACAGTCGGTTAATTAATTACAAATCAAGTTATATTACTATGTTTCGTTAAAGTTGTTTTTCTCCGTGGTTAGAAGCTTTCGCCGAGATGTTCCGATTCTAAAAATATAGCAGTAGTCGAGCTTATGTGGTAATTGGCTTGGAGATTGTGGGGTAGCATCAAGTGTTGCCTTGAAAAATATTGCCACTGGCAACAATCGCCTCTAGAAAGTAAGATCGCGACATACCAGCTTTAGAAATATCGAGCTAATCGGAGCAGGGTATCTGCTGCGTCTCTTTCAACGAACTTGAAGGATACGATTGGCGTATTTAAATTTGGCAAAAGCAATGAAAAGCAATAGAGTTGATTAATAAGTCTTTAACATTGAGATGAATTGAAGTTTAAAATTAGTATCTCCAAAAAACTTTAATTATTAAAATTAAATGATTATCGGGAAATTATTAAAAATGACGATCCAAAACATTGTGACATCGTCCAGTTTATTATTATAAATAATTCCCGTTAATCTTAGCATCGAGATTCAAAACTAAGGGATTGTTCCCTTAAAAGGCATTGCATCACGTTGCTAATAATTTATTCTAAAAGATGGAATCATTCTACTTCCTCAAGACATAATACTTGCATCATATCGCAAGCTCATCGAAAGCTCAGAAATGAGTTAAAACAAACCGAAGAAAGTCTCAAGAATGTTCGAGGGACAATTTAAGTTCGTTTAATATCTCAAATTCTGACCTTCTACCTGATGTATTTTAACCGTTCAAGAAATGCTTATTGTCTCCGTTATCGTTCTCGTTCACCATCACGATATCTTTGGGAAAACTGCTGATGCGGTTGACTAAAAATTTGATAGGGTTAAGGGCGGTTCCTCGGCTCTGCCTCGGTCAAGAAGAAGGCAGAGCCTGTGCACAACCTCCCCCCCCCCTCTCTCTCGTAACACTTTTCAGCCCTCGACCTCGTGGCCGAGGATCGATCCCCGTGACGTGCTGCGTGAGCACACCCTCGTGTGGATGGGAAAAAAGGCCGCTCGCGGTCGCGTTAATAACTAATACGGCCGTATGCATGTTACACATATGTGTAAGTTGGCAGACGCCGACACGCGACGCCTTCCTTCTCGTCCTTTTTCCAGGACGAAGAGACGCTTCGTACTTCGCTACTCGTGCAAGCACGTGCCACGTGAACGTAATCGAGTGATTCGCCGAGAGAGCGAGCTATCCTCCTGGGGGATCCTTAGCAGGATGAGAAATGTTTGATGGCTTATGTGGTGCGGACAATGTTCCTTATGTGTGACAGGACCTGCGAAAAACAACTTTTCTTTCAAAAAATATTAAGGTATGAATAATTTTCGATCTTTTGTGCCGATTCTGAGAGAGGGCTATTCGATAAATTCCAAACATTTAGAAATATAAAAAAGCCCTTTTTTATATTTGATCACAAATGAATTTTATCTCTGTGAAATCCTGATTTAGAAAATTTTGATTTGAAACAAATAACTTGAGTTTTTTTTTAATATTTAAAAATAATGATGTGTATACAGTCATTTTTATTGAGGAATATTATTTTGTTTTGCTAAAACACACACATGCGTTTTTCTTTATACATCTTACAAAAAGTTTAGATGCACTACAAATAGCTTGTAAGATCTTTAATATCTGCAAACTATATAGTTACAAAATAGCTGGTTTATTTGTTACTTAATGGAGCGCACCTCGATCTTTCGACGAGAGAATAAGCTTGAAAAGCAAGGATCAATGATATTTTTTTATACGGTAAAAACATAAGGAAGAAAAAGGTCTTCGTTAATATTGGAAATATATTAACTATATGAATATTCTAATGAAAAAGAAAAGACTGTCTTTTTTAATTAAACTTTTCAGCTCGCCTTCTCAATGAATCATTCAAGTAGCATAAATCATAAAATATGTCGATTAATAACATTAAAAGAAATTCAAAGCTTTATATTAACTTTATATAAAATAAAATTTTCGCAAAAATTAATATTTGCAAATACACGCAAAATACAATATTTGCAAATACACACAAAACACAATATTGTCAACAACTTTACTTTAATCAAAATCGATTCGGAACTTTTCTTAAAAAGACTTGGCTTTGATAATTTGAAAGATATACGATTTGTGTTATGTATACATTTGGATATTGTGTTTTGCAACAAACTCGACGAATCTGCCGGTTTTTACAACTTTATTCACATACACACAAACAACACAGTTTCGCTTTCTCGCTTCGGAATGTGTACATTAACGTTCCGAGTCGCGTTTATTGGACTGAATGTTGAGTTTATGTGGCACACGTGGCACGCATAAACGCTACAAATGTAACTTGAACAGTTTCGATCCCATTCTGTTCGACTGTCCGTGTGTGCACAGTAAATTTTGAATACTCGCGTGACACAGTCACGTTGAACGTCACGGGAAATTGAATTCGATCCCCTCTGGTATCCTACCGCTTGGGATGAAATATATTCGATAGTTGCATTTCCATAAAATCTAAAAAAAAAAAGGTTCTCTGGCGCAATATATATGAAGATTCTATGTGGAATAAAAATTGGTAATAATATAGTATCTCATAAATTTTTACTTTCCATTCTTCATAAGGATAATAAAAATCAGTGATTTTAAATAATCTGTATGGTCTCCTAATTTAAATAATAATAATTGAAGAAGATATCACATATTTAAATGATTCTAATTTTTCAATAAATTTAGAATTTATAGATTGTCTTTTTAAAAAAATATGTGAATCTAAATACATTTAATGAAAGTTAAATAAATAAATATATACGAAGAGAGTAACTGTTTACAAAATATCATAACAATAAACAGCTGATATAAATAAAAAAATGCGATGTCTTGAAATTGTCTAAAATCTTCAAAAAAGGTAAAATCTGAAATAAATAACGATAAGAAATTTTCAATATTTAATTCACATATGAGAGTAAAAGAGAGAGAATCTATTATTGTAATCATTACAAAATATATAATAAATATAGTGTAATAATGAATTAATGTAATTAAACTGTTGTTAGTTAAATTTAAATGTAATTAATTCAATTTCGAAATTAATATTAAAAAATCGTGAAAAAACCGTCTTTTATTCATTAAAACGTTTAATTGCAACAAAAAAGAGAGAACAGACACTCATTAAGTTTGGATTAAAATCCTCTTATTTACGCAAAATTGCAGGTTTCTTTGTGTTTTATATATTGCCAAACTCTCCTTGGCAACGTTGACAACGGTATAATTATAGCGTCATTTTTATCCTGCTTTCTGAAAGAATTTCTTCATCATCTTTCTTAAACCCGCAAAGGGTCGACAGCAAAAATAAGTCATTGTGGACGACGCCATCATTGATCGCGTTGCTTATAAATGTCTCTCCCCGTATTATTAATAGATGGATTCGCCGGCTGTTTATACTCGCGATTATCAAATGTATCGTTCACGATAATTATGGATTTCTAATATGGATTTTTAATATACCCTGTAGACGTGCGCATTCATCGAAATTGATATTATTCATTATGCTCGAAAAATTGCGTTCAGATTATTTACATTGCCGTCAAGCTCGCCAGTTCAATAAGACGGCATTAAAGCATTCAGATTGATTAAATACGCAATATGCTCGGCGTGGATTATACTTTTATATGCACCATCGCGAATGTTCGACTCAAGTATTATGGTACTCGTAATGAGTACTGTGATAAATACGCTCTCGGTCGCGATATCGCGATATCGCGATATCGTGATCGAAATAAATTACACAATGCTTTTGGGGCTAAGTGCATTTCAGAGGGAATTTACTTTACTTACTAGACCTGCGGACATACGTTTCGTTGAATATTCAACATTGCGACGTGCATTGCCACGCAATGCAGTGGCGATTCGCGTTGGTGCAAGAAATAAGAGGTAATAAGAGGGATGAAAAAGCGAATGAAGTGAGCTTGCGTGAAAAGATGCCGATTATTTTCCCTAAGCAACCTGCTCTAAACATCGCTTTTTACGTGACGTAAAGTTGAAAAAGTTACCGATTGCCACGTTGATTAGAGAAAATTACGTTTAGCTAAAATGCCATTGGCACGTGAAGAAAGTATTTTTATTCAACTAACAATTATCTCGCAGCCTTCAGATTTCTTATAATTTATTCTCTTAATTTCTAAAAAAAAAATTAACAAAATTAATGATTATTAGCTTAACAAGCAAGCCTGCATTAGATACGCATATAAAAAATTATGGAATGTTGTAGCACGAATTATAATAAATATAATGAGTTTGATTGTCTTAGTATCTTTTAACTATAGATTTCATTTTTAATTTTTTAATTTATTATATATCTATTTATTATTATTAATTATTTTCTTATTAAAAAATACCAATTCCATTTATTTTATTTATATATTTCATTTATTTCTTTTATTTTTTAATAATTTACTAAATGTAATAATTAATAGAATGTGTAAAAAAATTTATTTAACTTATTTTTAATTTTAAATAAATAATTTTTCGAGTCTCCCCTTTACAAATTGTACTTTGAAGTTTAATTTCCTCGAATTCTAAGGATTAAGCAAATTGATCTCATAGATCCGATTGTTCGTCGAGATAACCGTGACGGAAAAAAATTTAATTAACAAATCGACAAAAAACGATGAAGTGTATCGAAACATATTCATAAATTGCCACGCGAAAGCAATTTATTTCCGCGAAGCAAAAACTCGTTCTTGCCCGCATCATTCGAGATACCGATCTCGGTTCGTGACCAATTCACTTTTCACACTTCATCGAGCTCGTTATTTGACCCCCCTGGAATCGCGTCCGGTCAGCCGCGAGCAAAAATTGACGCTATTTCTATCGAAACATGTAGTTTAAACACTTGTTCAAATCACACATCCGTTACAAGGAATAGAAATAAGAGGAGAAAAAAGTGAGTTAATTTATAAAATCTTTTTCGCAAAATGATTCGCGACAAATTCGCGAAACGTACACGAATCGAGATACTGACGACAGATCCCGCAAATCATCCTCGAGTGGTGCCCTTGAGGGGGTCGCGTTCGTGACTGAATTAGCACGCACATGTGCGCGGCTATTGCTTTTGCACGAAACACGGAAGGGTTGGGCGGGGTAGGTTTAGGTTCGCTTCCTCGCTCGCTCGTTCGTGCAATGCACAGTCGTGCGATGTCGGGGTGATTGGATTCGATAGGACGACCTGGTGTATTTATAGACGTATGTATGCACAATAGAGTAGCCATCGACGCCGCGTGTAACTCGCGCGCAATTTGCACATATTAAACCAATCACATGTTTTGGTCAGGTAATCCGTACATTTCTGTCCCGATTAAAATCTCCGATGCATTACTCAATTGTCCCCGCCAACTGTATTGCGTCGATTGGATCGGTAGAATTATTGTATTTTATCATCCGACGAGATTTGACACGAATAAAAACGAAATTTTAAGATAAAATATTTTGCAAAATTATTACGCAAACGTAATTATTATTTATAATAATTATTATTTATAATTTTTATTTATATTTATTTATTAAGGAAATTATTATGCAAACGTAATTATTATTTATAGTAATTATTATTTATTTCTATTTTATTATTAATATTAATATTAATAATCGAAAATTAATTTTCTTCAGGACTATTAAAATGTGGGGACTATTAAATATACATGTATGTAAAATTCATAGATGTTTAAATTTCAGATTACACTATCTGAAATCGCTATGCAAATAGTTCTGGAACGCGATTTACGATGCCTGTTAAACAAATAAATTTCCCCACGATTAACAAAGATCGGTCAGTGTCTTCCGTTACAAGAATATCGCAATATCTCACGCATACATATCCGACTTAACGATGCACTCGCAGTATTATGCACCGACGTAGAAGCGCGATGAGACTCAGGTGTCCAGGGCGTATCCGCGCGATCGTTCCGCATCGCGTTCCGGTTTCCGCGGAAATTTCCGCGTGGAAAATTCATGTCGTTCTACATCGGCTACTCCTCGCCTCCTCACCGTCCTTCCTTCGGCCGCTCCACCGCTCGTCGAATGCAATATCCGCCGAATGGCGTCTGAAATTACCCCCTTCGACGTGCATACTCGAGTGTTACGTTTAATATTGGAGAGAATCGTGAAATACTTGCGGGAAGAATGCACAACTCGCGCCGACTGTAGTTTACAGTCTGATGAATCGAAAGTTTTCACGGAAATATTTCCGCTTTTAATTAAATCCAATTTTAAACTCCTCTTTTACGATGCTTTCATTGATGCATTTTTTACAATTTTCTAAAAAAGAGATGTTAATATTACGAATAATAATTAGAAGTACAAGTCTATTATAGATAATTTATTACTTGTTGCATATAAAAATATTGTGTACATATATAAAAAGCATGTGCACAATCTCAATACTTTTGATAAATTAAAAATTCAATGAAAATTGTAAAAGTCTCGTGCCACAAAATTCCTCGTTTTAACATTTCAGGAACATTTAATTAAAATTAAATCTTTTCTCCATTTTCAAGATTAATTGCCTCAAATTTTCAGAAAATTGAATCGCATTGAATTTCGCTAAGCTTGATCATTTCTTTATCGCTTCGTGTGCTGTAGAAAACATTTCGTCTTAAATACTTTATTTGAATTCTCTTATTGTTAGCTGTTTCAACTGCACATTTCTCAGATGCAATCAGCGTGCATTAATTCTGTGTTTCACACCGTAATTGAGGCTGCGCAACCTTAATGGGTTAGGTGCACTAGTACACTATCTGAACGGCTCTTTTATCGGAGCGATGCCTATGAACCAGAATTATTTTTAGAATAACCGGTATATACGGTCAGTAGAGTCGATGCGGCGGTTCAGTTCAACATGACATAGTGGAGTGCGGATAAAAAATCGTTAATTGACTCAAACAAATTCGAAACTCTCACGACCGCTGAATTCAATGCACTTTACCTTCTTTGCGTACCGTTCAATAAATCGACGTCGGATTTTTCGAGAGAAGGACATTTAAAAACGTTACGTGCAATACGTATGTAGAAATATGTTGTGTTTCTTTTATAAATTATTTAAGAGCAGAATTATACATGTGTATTTCAATGTTCCTCAAATTATCGGAGATTGATTCGCGACATTATTATAATATGGACTTTGCGATTCCGATATTAACGCTGAAAAAAATAAAAATGGCAAAAGATTTTGCGATTAAACAGCAAGAAGGGAGGGATTTTAATGGGATTCGCAATTTCACGGGTATATGGAAAGCCTTTGACTTTCCTTTAACAAGAGCGAGAATTCCGCGATCGTACTCCTGCGGAATATTCTTTGAGAATCGACGTCCTTATTTCGCTCCATCGCCTCGACACGTTCTTGAAAAAGCCGAGAGAATCGCGCGCCTCGCGAGAGGATTAACTGCAATCACAACGCCGGTGATTGTGACGTGACGGGAATGTAATGCAATTACATTCGAGATCGAGTGCGAATTTGAGATTCCTGAGCCGCACAATTCACGTCCCGATCCTCACGTGCCGCGCCTTTTTCCTAGCAACAATGCAGCGTAATAAATAAACTCTTTTAACGAGCCACCGAAATGCACGATGTATCGAAGCTCGGCGCATAATGAATATACGAAACGCCATTCTTTGCAAAGTCTATTTCTACTTCTAACAAAGAAAAAGAAATATTTGCTGAAATATGTTCAAAATTAAATTTACGACATTTGTATAGTAAAGTTGAAGAAAAATGCATTCTGTCAAATTATTAATTAAGTAGATGTTTTTAAATTCTGTATATTATTTTCCATATTTCTCTCGGGATTAAAAGACGAAAGAGAGACGGCTGTGTGACATGTTATTCCCGCGAATTGTGTTAAGTGGGTTAATTTTATTCTATTCTGTGTCGGAGATATGTAACTTCATTCTCGTGGAGATTTGCATTTCTTTGGATACGCCCAACGGATATGTCTAGATTTGCATAAAAGCGCGCGACGCGCGCCCCGCGAAAGTTTCTCTTTTGTCAACATTATAAAAGGCGCTCGTCCGAAATGTAAATTTTTACGATTTATCGACGAGGTAACGACGATTTAGCGACATCGTCGGATATCTTTTGCGCCGTGCGCGTTGCCGTATAATCGATATATACACATATATCGTATGTCGGTCGCGGGAAAAGGGGTAAATACTGAAAAATCACCCTTTCATGTCTTCCGCACGTGCGCGCATGGCTCTGTAGCTTCAAGAGGAAACGGTGGAATGATAATCAAAATATATTACGCCACCTTTCACCTTTATCGGGACACTTGGTTATCATTGGCCGCGCCACCCGAAAATTATCCTTCCCGCGATGACAGTACCTCGATAAATTCGTTCTGCAAGCCGCCCGAATTCTAAACATCCTTGCGCATCCCACGCAATGCAAGTTTTATGTATCAACTATATGGGTGGTATACGTTATATATATGAGAGAATCACCGTTTTAATATTTCAACCGCGTGTCTTAACTAGAACATGCGATTTTTAATTTAGAATGTTTAAAATTTACTCCAGGAAATATATACTGTTATATATGCGCTTCTAGATTTATTTTATACTTATTTCAGCAAAGCGTATATTTTATTTTTACTTCGACAAATTATATAATATATGCTATGTATAGATTTGTTTTTATTTTGCATCTCTCGTAATTTTATTTCTTTATATTTTTAATTTTAATTTCTTATTTAATTTTTATCAAGTTTTAAAGTTATCAAGTTTTTAATTTTATTTTTTTACTTAATTTTTATCGAGCTTCTAATTTTATATTTATATATATATATATATATATATATATATATATATGTGTGTGTCTAAAAAATGCTGTTTTTTTTAAATTACTTCAATAATTTATGTTTTTATATTTAATCTAAATTTATTAATTAATAAATTAATTTATATTTAATCTATGTTAAAGATAATAAAAATTATTACCATCTTGCTCTTATTCCATATACAATTTTTCATGGAAACGTGAAAGATTCGTCATGCGTTAGCCTGATGCCAAGATGGACTCGATTTCTTTTTTTCCCGGAGAGAAAATTTTGAAATCTCTTTTTTCATGTTTCCATCTTAGCATCATCAGGCTAACGCACGACGAACTTTGCTTCTTATAACTATTCCACTTTAATGCAAACTCCAATAGTTACGGAAACACATACGTATACTATAATCGAGTATAGGAGGAAAGTTATAGCGGTCGCGTAGGACAGGGGATGAAGCGAGGGGAAGGAGGAGGGTGGTATGTCGACTGAATGAAGTCGGCTTCAGGTGTTCAGCCGCAGTATTGATCGGTCCACCCTCGTACATGACGGGACACACGACACAACCATCACACATCCCCAAAGCCACCTACCACCCGCTTCTCTAGCGCGACCCCCCCAGGAATGTCCGCCGAGGGCGACTTCCAACCCCCGTCCTCCCCCGCTGGAGAGGCAAACGGAGCCTTTCTCAGTGTCAAGGTTGAATCGAGCCGTCAGGCGAAACGATTGTGGGCGAAGGTGAAGAATTAGGGGAGACATTGTGTGACACGAAGTATTAAGCTTGTCGAAGAAGAGAGACTCTTTTTTCGCAGAAAATGACTCAATCTCGAGGTCTTGTTGTACAAATGGCGGTGGAGAGAGAAACGACAGAAATTTAATTCCGAAGCAAATGGAGCTGTTCAGCGATCCTTGTATCTAAGTGTAATACTGACAGTTATAAAATACATGATAATTTTTAGAGAGCTATTATATTATATAAATAAAATGACTATTTTAATTAAAATATTATATAAATGCTACAGTCGCATTTTATAAAAATAACATAAATTGAAAGTAATATGAAAAGTTACACATGTATCGAAATATATGTCTTATGATATATAACTAGCAATTAATCTAATTTTCCGAGTAATAAATTCTACTTTACGCAAATTAATATAATTAGACTAATAAAAATTAATCTAATATTTTATTTAAATTTTTACATTTTATTTAATATTTGGAGAAGTTAATATTACAAACTTTGACAAATTCGAGTTTTACCTAATTATTAAAAAAAATTTATTTGAGATAATTAAATTTCTTTATATATCTATCGATAAATATATTTTGAGATTAATTAATTTATTCTAAATGTTGAAAGACTTTCTCTCAAAATTTTGCGAAGAATTTTTAAATATAGAATGAAGCATTTAAATTATCTGACCTATTATCAGTGATAATCTCCGGTGGCCTTCTTCCGGCGATAAAGGAAGACTTCCTGAAGCCATTAAGAACGTTAGAGCGGGTTTGTCCCAGAAAATGATGCCATTACCGCGGCCGCAACGCGACGGCAGGTCTCACGTTAAAGATGCTATCTAGAAACGTTAGACGGTCACGACAAGGAAGTTTCTAACTCCGCGATAGATTTAATTGTCTTTGTTGTTCCCGTCTCTTGTGGGAATCGATAATATAATCGGTTCGCGTCACGACAGCCCGATGACAATAGTGGAAAAAACGCGATCGATCGCGTTGTAAAAATAAATCGCGAATATTCGTGTACTACTTCGTGGACACACGACGTGGCCGTTTGGAAAACATTCGAATAAACATCCTCAAGATGTCTAAAAAAAAAATTCTAACTATATCACTCTCTCGTCTTTAGATTAGAAATTTTTAATTACAATTTTTTTTTATTTTGAGAAGAAATTTTGACGTATGATGTTTTATATAATTTTCAGATGTTTATCCGCAAATTTAAAATAATTTCTAGATCGATGATTAATTATATAACAAATATAAGCGTTTAATGTTTATTCTAATTTATAATTTCGCTCTGTGTTATATCATTATTATAATTAATTAAAAATTCAATAAAAAATTAGCATGGAAACAATTATTGTTTTAGAATATTTAAAAGTATAAGAAAAAAATTCGCAGTTTTACAGAAAATTGCATTAAAAATTCAAACAATATATGGATTTTTTTTAAATTAAATTTTTGTAGAAGCTGATCTCTCTCGCAGTTTTTAAATAAATTTGAAATAAAAACGTGCAAGTGACTTTTCTGACTATTATTTTATGCGAGAAAATTTGTAAACTAGGCCTTCCGCTGGTATATCAATTGAGCGAGAAACTTTTGCTTGACGAAGAGCGGCTTTCGCGAGGGAGGTCTACGTAATAAAATTTTCAGTCGCTAATGTGGCATTTGAATGTCGAGGCGGTTTCTTTGCTAACACGAAAATGTCTTCCGGGAGTCCGCGGTGTCTCTTGATTTATTTACGAGAATCTCGATCGATCTGACCAGAATTTTTGAAATTCAGGCCGCGGCTTTTACGTTTAAACCACTTCCAGCGTTTGAATCATAAAATATCATGGTTATAAATGTAAAAGCATGTAAAATACTTATCTTAAAGTTTAGAAATCATCTAGTATTTTTGAATGCTGGATTCTAAAGTGAAAATTTCTATATTCAATAATTTTATATTTGAAAGTTTATTTTTGGTGTATTATAACTTAATTTCTGTCAGAAAATTTTTTTAAAAAGATTTTTTAAATTATTTTCTTTTTTCTTCTTTTTTCTTATTAATTTTCTCATTATATCTTTTATTAATATATAAATCTAAAAATTTTAACAATATTTCCGGACAAAATTATATATTATTTTAAGAGCAAATATAATTAAATTAAATAAATTGTTTCCACTAAAATAACTTAATTAAATCAAAATATAAAATCTACTGCACGTTATATTTCAAAATATTATTTCCGAACAAGACCAATTTAGAAACAACTTGAAAAAGTCCTCAAAAAGTCTTCTCCATTTCCTTGAAACTTCCCCCATTACTAAACACGCGCGTGATTTTTTCTGTTCTCCTTCATTTCACATTAATTAATAATCGGAATCGCGCGATGGCTGACAGGTGTGACCGAAGGAGGACCGATCGCCAGCCGAGGAGGCATGGCTAGCAGCACGGAAGACTACGGTTCCGAGCTGCAGGAGTTGCAGTGGGGAGGCGGTGGTACCACTACTAGTAGCGGTGCCTCGCACTTTCTGCGCGGGGGCGGCGGTGGTTCTCACTACCTGCGGAGCGGCACCGGTAGCTGCTACGAGGCCGAGGACCTCGAGTCCAGCCCCGCCGGCCGTCATCATGGCGGTCAGCATCGCGGCTACTACAGTCCACCCGGTACCAGCTACACCATCGTCGAGAGGCCGCCCAGCGCGCCCCATCATCACTCGTCGCATGCCACCCCCTACAGATCCCATCGGGGTCACGGAACTGCCGGAGGCGGCGGCGGCGGCGGCGGCGGCGGCGGCGGCGGCGGCGGCACCGGTGCCATTTCCCCGGAACAGGTGCTCAGGTACGATAAATAGGCTTCCGAAGCCGATGACGTTCAATGACGTATCGAAATTGAATTATATCAATGATTTTCAAGCCAAGATTCATGTGCGCTTAGCACGATATTGTGTTCTCGCAATTTGAGCTGTGCAATTCATTTTCTGAAATTTTGCGAAATTTAAATATTTTAATATCAATATTAATATTAATTTAATATTAATAAAATTTGCGATTTAAATAATTTATACAATATAATTGAGAGTATTTTAAGACGATGAACTTTATAAGCAATATTCTTTATAGAATAAAAATGTTTGCTTTATATAATAAATTCGTTAATATCACGGGTTTATCCAAGTTATCGATGACATGTACGTGTAAATTAAATAATGAAGAATAATATAAATTTTCGATCTCTTGCAGATTGTTCGGTAATAGCGTCTCGGAACGACGTCAGGGCGATCGTAGGTCCCCGGCGTCCAGTCCGGCGAGCGTGACGGCCGCACGAGGCACGCCGATTATTTCCGGTGGCTCGCAGCAACAGCAACAGCAATCCCAGCAATCGCAACAGCAGCAACAGCAGCAAACTAATGCCGGGAATCCGCCCACGTCTCCCATCGCGCAGCCGCTCAGCCTGCAGGAGCTCACCGTAAGGACAATCACCATGACGAGAGATCCGCCGGACTCTCACCATGGCTTTGGCATCTGCGTGAAGGGTGGCAAGGACGCAGGTGAGATCCGAAGTACCTTCAGGCTACCCCCGTCGCCGTACTTCGTGCCTCGAGAACGAGGTACTTTCTCCCAGCAGCGGGTTAAACTCTCTATTCTCATTAGTTCTCGGCACTTGTCAGATTTACATAAGTCAAGTCAAGCCTCACGTTTCAAGCCGTCGCGTACGTCGAATGCTGCTATTATGCTCCGTACGAGTCGTCTGGTCGTCCCGCCGCCCGGTTCCTCGGGTCGTCTAACTGTAAATCAGTCGGGTCGGCGCTTCCTCTCGTTCCGCTCGACACAAGCTCGTTTCGGAATCGGAAATTTGTCCGACCGAATATACATTTGCCGTCGTATGTTCCAATTTGCTTTTCGCGCGATAAATCGTATATATCTCTATAGTTTTATAGATTTGTAGTAATAAAAATGCTTGATATCATAAATTTTTATCAAATTTTTATTGAGGTCTAAACGAAAAAGGATGAACTTTATACCGAACATCAGGAATAAATCTATCATTTTCAGTTTTTACAGCAGTATTTCCGTTAATGTAAAAGTTGTATATATTTTTAGATGAAGAGCTTTAGGTAAAAAACTACGATACCGTACATCCCAGTAGAATAAAAAAATCAACGGTCCGTCAAGTAATAATTCAGCTATTAATTTATACAATCGTTAGACTCTACGCTTCCTTTCCCCATGCTTAATATTTGATATTAAAATTCCGCGAGCGGTATACCAGATGACTCGCTTGTCACTTATCGCTGGCAACTTGTATCTTTGATTACTGTTTCTTTTTCGTGCCTAAGTCACCTCGGTTGGCACTCATATCGTGTCTCGACACCTTGCGCTTATACGTGCTTCAACATAAATTGGCGAACCGTCCTCGTCCTCGCGACGGAATATAATTAGCATAAAAATATTATCTTATCATTTGCATTATTCGCGATAGCGAATATACTTAAATAAGGAAACAATATTAGATATATTTTTAGCATTTATACAGCATATCTAAATTTGTCATATACATATATTGTCACACGCTTCTCAAAGAAACATACATTAACATAAATTAATATATAATATCATCATGATTACTTTTATATTTAATTTAATTTTTTATATTTTACTCTTATATTTTATATTTAATTACATTATATTGTATTATATAGAAAAGTAATTTTGTTAATTTACTTCGCGTTGTTTCTTTAAATCAAATACTATATCATTAAATTTATGAAATAATAGTTAAATTTAGGAGCAGTCACTTTAATCCGAAAATAATTATTACTGTTATTACTATTATTACTATTATTACTGTTTATTTTACATAGATAACTGTTCTAAATATTCATCCATATTTGTAATACATACAAAGTCTAATTAAAATTTATACGTTTAATTAACATCCATAGTAGAAAATGGATTTTCTCGTCGCGAGGAGGACGATACTCGAAAGTGCAGGGAAACATTTTCACGATCGTTAAGCATCGTTTTCCGTTGTAATGACGATTGTTTGCACGCAAACTCGATAGAAAAAGAAAAAGCGCGTTTTGCACAGATCTCTTCCATTTCCTTATTTTTTTTTCTCCCTTTGCGGAGATGGAACTCCGGTCAGAACTCCGGTTTGCCATTCGATAGTTGACGTGATAATGAGTTATCGATCTATCGAAATGTGTTGCGAACCTCCAACGACCGGAGTTCATCGTTTTACCTAATCTTTCTGGAAATTCTATTGTCGAAAAAAATAAAAAGTTTGTACATTGATTGAACAACTGTTCTTTATCGCTGTAATTTATCAATTAATTCTTTTTATTCTACGTCTTTTCATTTCGTATACATAATTTTTGAAAGTATGATAATAATAGAGAAAGAGAGAAATATATATGATCAATTAAAAAGAAATAAATTTTTACAATTCCTAAAAAGGTGCAAAATACTTTAACAAAATATGAAAAGTAGTTATTACAGCATTAAAATTGTCATTTTTACATTTGTAAAAAGAAGTTATTAAGAAAAAAAGTTTTCATTTTTTTAGTTGAAGTATTTAAATATTCAATTCAAATATGATTGACTTAAATATTTAAATATTTCAATTAAAGAAATGATAACTAATTAAACACTTATTTCTTCAATATACAAAAATGATGTCTTTTTGACTGTATATTTTTAAATATATTCTCTCTAAAATTTTAATACATTTGAAAGTTATATATTTCGCAAGTTATATGTTTTTGAACACGTGTTTTCTAGAAAGATTTTCTCAATTGATAAATGAGAAGGATCTGCATGAAGCAAAAATGCGAGAGTGCCGCCTTAAAATCGTTAAAATAACAAAAGCGACAAGATCCGGTTTCACGGTCCACAGCCTTTTAATCCTCGCAGTCTCAAAAATAAATCAAACCGTCACACACACAGACACGTACAAACACAATGCAATAATCTAAAAATATTAAACTAGTTTATACACGTATTTTTTTATCGATCATCTGCAAACAAATATTTCTTGATATTAGAAATAAATGTTATATTTTTCATTCTATCGCAAACTTACGTAATATACATATTAAGAATGTTTTCTTTTTTATTATTTTGAACTTTTAAAAAAATTCAAAGAAATTAGAAAACTATCGTGTTATAAAAAAACGCAAAATAAGGTGCAATGAATCTCCAACTTTATCCGTTATATTAATGTTACTAGCGAGACTGTGAGTGTTAAATCTCATGCTTAATCACGCACGCAATGTTGCACAGATGCGCGCTGCGAAATCACTGCTTGACAAGCTTCATCATCGCCAAGAAATCGAGCGTGAAACCACAAATCCGAAAAGGCGGTTCTCAAGACAGAGCATTTTTGCCTCTTGCGTGGATCGTGATACTAAAATCCGTTTCAGACGATGCTGAAATTCCCAGAGAATCGTCGATCTCTTCTTTTCGCATTGATATTTGATTTTATTGTTTCGAGTGTAAAGATCTCTATAGGTAAGATAAAAAGAGAACTTTAAATATAATAACATTTAATAATTATTCTCTTTAACAAATTTATCTAGAAATTGTAGCTTTATTTGAAACATAAAAGCTGTTAAAATTAATTTAATTCACAATTTGCTTTGTTTTAAATATATATACTTGGCGCAAATATTATACATTTATATTTATATGAAACTAGATGCTCTCGAATAATTTATATAAATATTTATATATTTATATATAAGCTTATTACCATTTATAGTATTATTAATAATATTATTACTAAAATGCTTCGTAAACTAGCGCGAGCTTTATAATTCGAGTCTAATCAAATTATTTCCGCAATAATGCTTCGTGGAAAGCTTATTGAACTCGATGCAAGTCTTCTGGGGATTTCACCATCGTCCGCGACCGAGCGGCTGAGAGAATAAGCCAACTTGCGTTGTGTCATTCTTATTTTCTGTTTCGCTGTACCAGAAGCGCAGTCAGGTAATTCAACGAGAGAAAGGAGGGTTTATAACGCATATAACGCACTACACGAGTATCTGTCAGAAAGCTACTTCCTCTCTCTAGACGTCTCTCTGGCACAATTCGTTGCATGAATGTACAATGTATATGCGTATTGTGTATAAGTGCGTAGAGAGAATTTAATCGTTTGTACTAGTCAAAAATATATGCTAAAAATAAAAATAGTAAAATTTTTCCTGTAATTTTTAAATTTGAATATAATCATATGATTTTTTTCTAAAAATAATTTTTCTGTACAATGTGTTTTTTTTTTGTCAATCTTTTCTATTCTAAAATTTAAATCAAGATTTAATCACTGACATATTTAACCGAAAATTAGAGAAAATATCTCCAAACGCAAAAAGCTTATCAAAATTTTTTAACAATTTATTATAAGATATTTGACGATATGAAAAGTAATATGTGCAAACTATTTTCATATCGACATCAAATTTGCTCTCTCATCGCTCACAAAATTATGTCAGTTTTGATAAACTTGATGAAGATGATAATTCGCACATAAACACATAATAAACGATGCCGCATGAACTGCATAAATGCGGTACAAGCGTACTATTCGATGTCTCATCACGTTTCAGCTCTTGCTTCGACACAAATTCTATCATCACACGCACACACATCATGTTTTATTGTAAAGCCAGGAGCACACTTTCGGAAAAGAATTTTAAATAGTCGCAATAATTCAAGAAAGTAAAAACCTAAATTGATAGATTAAATCTTGCCAGAGAAAGTTCTTCAAAAGGAGCGACGTTATTTTAGTATAGTTGAAATTAAAATCATGTTAAAAAGAGAGTTCCTATTTTTAAAAAAATTTTCCAAATTCCACTATTTTGTCTAAATGGAGAAATTTCAAATTGTTTCAAGTAATATTGAAATTGTCAGCTTGGAAATCTTCGATTTCCAAATGAATATTTGAAAAGGCGTAAAAAAGATGGTAAAAGTATTTTTACAATTTTTATCAAGTATAAATCGGGAAAAAGCGGTCCGGAAAATTATTAGGAAATATTATAATCGTGGTTTTAATATTTACAATATTACGACAGATTTTATAATTATCTTGTGCTAAGATAATATATTCAGATTGATAACTGAAAAGAAATCAAAATCAATTGAACTCGACAGAAAAATCTCGTTTTTGTTTTACGCCATAAAAGCATTTTTTTATTAAATCGCTTATGAATTTTAATCCTAGCGCATGGATTTTGTTCAAAAATTCATGAAAAATCTACTTTGGCTTCCATCAGCCGTCATAGATTATCATTTTTTCATTTTATGGAATAAAGAAAGTACAATGCGTACATCAAATACATACACATATACATACATACATACATATTGTAAGTGCATAACGTAAGCATGATGCACATCATGCAATGCAATTAACGTTTTCTCTTTGAAAGATTTATATGCATGTCTTTCTTTCTCTATCAAGCGAACACACGCGTGCATCGTGTCGCACAGAAATGCACACCGTTTTCTCGTATTCACTTCACTCTGATGCATCTGCGTACTTTTTTCTTCTTCTTATTTTCACAATATTTCTGCCCATGGCGTTTATCGTATCCGTTTCAACAAGTATATCGGAAGTTTGCCAGCTTTGCCAGAAAGTCAACTTTTTTACAAAATAACAGGTCAAGTCAACAGGTCCTTTGGCATTGCCAGATGCACTATCTTCTATTATAATAAAAACAATAATTTATTGCTTCGAGAGAAATTATATTTGTTGCATAAAAAAAAAGTTTTGCATCAGTATATATTTTTATACAAATTTAAAACACATGATCTTGGTACATTTTTAAAAATATTTTATCCGCTACTTTTAGCCGCATTAATTTATTATAATTCTGATTTATTATATAATTCAATTATTTATTATAATTCGAATAAAAAAGTTACATATTTTTCAACACAAGAAATCTTGTTTCTTAATAATTTTTTTATAAAAATAATATAATTCTCTCTCTTAAAATTGGACACTTTATTACATTAAAATTTATTCGCATTGTCGGAAAAACTGTGCACTTTTTCATTAAAAGTAGAAAGTCCCTTTCGTGTTAGCTGAATTTATCCGCGAGATTCACTCGGGCGATTTGTCGCGTCATGGGTGGAAGATTTTAATTGGCACCGATCGCCGGAACAGCGGCGAGGCAGCTTACCGGCCTGATGGAAAGTCTGCCAATTGTTCTCAGGGGTGGGTGTCTATATTTCGAGAGTGGAGGAGGGTTCGGTGGCCGAACGAGCTGGACTCAGGCCAGGAGACACGATCTTGGAGGTTAATGGCACACCCTTCCGCGCAGTCACCCACGAGGAGGCCCTTAAAGTAAGTCTACGATTTTTATTTCACACTATCATTCTTTTCGATCAACTTTCCTAATCATCTATTCTTCCCCTCCTTTACATTTACTATTTTCTAATTCTGACAGTTTCGATAACGCTTGCCGTTTTTAAATCCTTTGTTAATTCAAAGGGATATGAATGAGAAGATAATACAAGTTCGTGGTGTATTGTTATTTTTTATAATTCCATTTTTTTCTTTTTCACCTATTCAGTTAATCTTCTCTTTATTTGCTTTAAATTAATATATTCTTCTTAAAATTTATTGTTTAATATTGAAAATTGTAAATTTACAAATTTGTTTACAAAATAGATATATAATAGTCTCCATCTTAGCATATTAATTCTCACAATATATGTATTTCAAGTCTGATTTCCTAAATTAATACATTACTCCAAATATTCTTGAAATGTATAATTTATAGTTTAATAAATAATTCCACTCCAAACACAAGCTAAAATTAATTAAAGATAGAATAAATTTTAAAAGCTTTGTTTCTCAATCATCTCATTTAAATTCATGAGTGTTTTAACGTTTGCCATTTCAGTAAATGATAATTAGAGACTTTTTGCCGAAATAAAAGGGAAAACAAAAGCAATAAAAGCCGTTTCAATTAAGGGTTTCTAAATCCCCTTTTCTCCAAGTAATCGTGCGAATGTAGCTTGTATTTATGACCGACCTTAAGAATCGACTCATCGATTCTCATTCTAAGTCTGGCTCTCAAACGGATTAGAAGAACTGGGGAGAAACGTAGTCAAATAATTCTAAATCCGCGCGCAAATAACCGAAGGACAGATCGCTCTCAACCATTTCTTACTCTTATTTCTTTTGCCATCAGTGCTTTCATTATTGTTTGGAAACTTATCCATTTTTGTAACGTCTATTTTTTATAATTATCATTAATTGATGAAACAAATAAGCATACACCGAAAAAATTGCAGTAAAATCTTGCTAAAATCCATCTTGAATTTTACTACGAAATTTTAAATTTTTACACATAAAAAGTTTTTATATATCAAGTGTCAAAGAGACATGGTTTTTTTCAAAGTACTCTACATTTTGCGTGAAGTATGTGCGATTTTTCAAGTTTTGACATGAGTTGTTGCGAATCTTTCATACTGGAGTATCGTCAAAGAGCACCCTTTGATCTATAGGGTAAACGGCTCAAAGGAATAGCATTGTTACCCTCAGTTAAAATGCTTGACATTCATAAGTGGCAAACACTAAGTAGAGATATTCGCGCATATAAAGTTAAGCTAAAATTTACTTTCTCTTTCTCTCTCGTGTTAATATAGATGATAAGATTAAAGAAGCGAGAAATATCCCATATAAAATCTAAATTCAAAATTAGGTAGCTTTAAACTCTTAGAGCTAATTTGAAATTAAGCTTCAAAATCTCGAGAAAGTTCCCAACTTAAATTAATGTTATAATGAGGCGCGCGCAGATTATTTTACGTCAAATTTTTAGATTGATGAAACGATGAATAATTTTAAACTACATAAAAATATCGACGAAACATAAAAATTGAAGTTAAGACATTATTATTCGTATAAATTTGTCTTAAGACAAAATTAAAAACCTGGAAATTTTTAACGAGACATACAACCTTTCAATTAAAAAAAATCTTTGATAAATCTCACATTTATTTTGATTGAAATACCGACGCCCATTATTCTCGATAGTCTTTGTTTTAAGCCACAGCAGGAATAGTGGAATCGTTTATATCAGAGAGATTACTCGCGGTAATTCCTTCCACACGAATGACTCGCCTCGTAACGGTTCTCTTCAATCCTTCGTGTACCAATGATTGCTACGCGTTTGTACTCGCTTGTATCAAAACGATGATTGAAAACGAGATAATTCGTCTTATCGAGATTTCAATTCATTCCATTCATTTCAATTAATAAAATTTAACTTTGTTTATTTTTTGCATTTTATTTATTTATCAATTTTAATCATTTTTATTTTTAGAAAAATATACCCTGGATATCAAAATTTGAAGAAATTTGTATTTCACATTTAGTTGTATAAAAATTAATTTCATAAAATTAATAATTTTTTTTAAATGTTTGTAATCAAATATAAGTTGTAGCAGGAATTTTATAAATTCTCTTTTTATTTTAAAAATATATTCTTATATATATTTACCTTTTATTTATATTTTATATTAAATATTTTTCCATTTAATTCTATTTTCCTATTTACATAAAACTTTGGACTTTGTTTTATTGTTTGCGTGGTACGATTTTTACGCGGCGGAAATCGATCGATACACGCATAGAATGAAAGCCAGAATATAGGTCGAGTTCTTGGGTCGAAGATATTCCAGAAAAATTGCTATTATAGGAGGGTGAGCGAATGGGTAGTGGTGATCTATATCCACTCCTGTGATTACCCTTCCTCACATCTTTCTACGATCCATTTCTACAGAGCTCCATCGATCGACTGTATACCCTCGGTTGTGTAAACTTTATATGTCACTTAAAAATATTTAGTAAGTTCATTCTTAACTTCTTCCCCTCTTTCCTTTTTTCCTCTCTGTAATTTATTCCGCCTGACATATGTGCTATTTATCGAATTTTCATCATGACTGTCATTATCGTAATTTCTACAAAAACGTCTTATTCAATTATTATACCAAATTAATTTTACATTAGATGAAATAATAAAGATATTTCACGTTCAAATTTGCGTCATATTTAGAAAAATAATAATAAAATAATAAAAATATACATACAAATATCTCACAGTTTATAATATTAATAGAAAAATATTTTCCTTGATTTTATTAATTATTATTCAAAATTTATTGGATGGAAATATTATTTTTCAAATAAATCTTAATATATATCTGTTATTTGTTATATATACATATATATCTGAGTCCTATAAAACTTTACTAATTTTTTCGATAGTTTAATATTTCAAAAATAAAACAGCGCAATCAAATGAATTATTACTTTAATTATTTCATCCTGTCGACGTCACAACTTTATCGATATTTCATTGATTCAAATTCGTTTATGTCAATTTTGCGAAATTTAATAAATTTTCCAGACTATTTGCGTGATCTTTTTATTCAATAAAATATTTCACATTTTCGCGACAACTAGATATTTAATATATTCACTTGATGTATAAAAGTGATCTCTATATTTCGCAAATTGATTCAGATTTAAAGTATATTTTCTCATATCTGAAGTTATGGATAATATTTGCTTACAATTTATAGAGAGTTTCATTGTCAATTTTGTATATTATATTTATTTTCCATCAATTTAACTTTTCAATCGTTCGATTTGATCTGACTTTTAATATCGCGAGACTCGATTTGCAGAAGAGCGATACGTGATCCTTTCGAGATATCGATCAACATAAACAGAATCAAATTACCGTGTATCCACCCTCGTGAGAGGCTGTAAAGGATAACGATGGCGGCGAGACTCGTTATCTTGTAATGGCTCGTCGAGATGCTCGCAAGGAGACGCATGCTAGCTAAGCAAATAACACGTTCGAGGGTGGCTTTTTTCCGCCCCTTGCCCCTTTGAATCATGACGATGACGACGATGACAAAGACGACGACGAGGACAACGACGACATGGCGGCGCCAGGCGTCCCGGCGCCCTCCGGCTAACTCCCCCGTCTCATTTATTCTCTTTACATAATACGCGAAGCTTCCGAATGCTGTTGCTCTTCTTCAAAAGGAAAAAAGAATGATGGATAATCGAACGCTATTTTTTGTTTAGAAATTTTTAATCACGCAGAAATTTGTTAAAGTGAGAATTCATAATATTATGCACGCGTGACTGCCGATTAATATAAATATTATTTAATATGAATTATTGAATATTAGTATTATTATTTAATATAAATTTAATTATTTAATATAAATATTAAAACATAAATATATAAATTTTCCTCATTAAAATTTTAAAATTGAGAGAGAATCTCCACAGTAATGATATTCTAAGGTATTATTTTTTTAATCAAATATAAAAGGAGAAACTTTCGTAAACTTTATCTAGAAAAGCTACTCTAGAACGTCGGAAACTATAACTTTTATCATTGACTACGCGAGGAGACACGCAATCGGGGTCGATTCGACTGACCCAGAAAGCTCAGATCTTATCGGAGAAAACGATCGGAACGATGTATATCAGATAGCGCCATATAACTTCCGGACCGGTCATAGATAGTTGCTTACTGCCGGTTGAAAATATGGCTGTGTACGGACATCGGAAATAGTAAGTGTCAAACTTTGAGAACGACAACAATAGTTTCAAGTCTGTCTCACCAAACGATCCGTTTCTTCTCTTCTCATAAATTATTTAGTCATTCCGAACAGAAATGGAATGGCCGATCACGGCATCGCTGAACGATTTATCTATGTGTTTTTTGATTGTTTATCTAATATTAATTTTCCCATTTATATCTAACGCCATGATAAGAGATTATCGTGAGTCAGACTGATATGAAATTTCCAAATTATAGATTCTTACAATTAATCGCCGATATAAAAGAAAAATTAATTTTTAACAAAAGTTAAATCATGTAGATATAAAAGATCATAAACTTAAATTGTTGGTAAAAGATAATTAAAAGTATAAGAAGATAAAGATTAATCTGTATCTTAAAATTAATCAATATATTAATCATTTATTAAATTATATTTAATTTAATGTAGAAAGAAATTAAGAATATTCTTTATAAGCAGAAAAAAACCAAAATAAAAAACTAAAATATTAATACGAGTATTTATATAAGGATTTCTTGTATATATTAATCAAAAGAAAAAATTAAATAAAAATAAATAAAAATTTAAAACATCGAAATAAAAAAAAACTCACGAACTGATAATATAGAATTGTCAAATAAACTAAAGTATTTCAAGCTTAAAGATCTGATTTTAGAAGAACTAATAAAATTTACTATACTAAGAAAGACAAATAGAGCTTTGTAAATTCCGTTTTAGAACGTCTTTCGTATGTAAAATAGCATATCTAATTTACATAACAATACAGAGAACACAAAGCTGGATGGTGGAACAGACAGAGACAGTTTATGACATTTCCAGAAACGCATTCGCGGTAGGGAAACGCATTTACGAAATGCGATTCCATCGGACGCATCGTCGCAAAAATGAAATGACATTTTTATATTTCCTTGGCATCCGATGTTGTACAAGTACGAGCGGAAAACAATGACTTCTTTCCGGCGGAAGATTTTCCGCGTGCTCTCCAGGGAAGACGCACTTCGCGAGAGGTCGCCGGGAGCGACGAGATGCTGCGAGAGATTCGCATCTTGCGAAACCGCGAGAGATCCTAAAAGACGTGATCCGGGTTGGGTCAAGGATAGAGTAGGATGTGACGTCACAGGCTCTGCCCGAAGGATCGATATCCTGCTAACTGCCGAGTGGCGTCATCGACGCGAAACGCGTTTGTCACTCTCGTTTCTCGTCAATATTATTTACCTCACCCGTATAAAGCCAGCATTTTAAAAATCTCCTCACTCCCCCGCTTTTCATCAACTCTCGCGCATTATCGTGAGAAATCGAAAAAATGTCAAGCTTTTTACAAAAATAATATAATACATTATAGTCAAAAATATTTTGCAAAGTTTTAAAAATCATATGGTACAAATCTTGATATTCTATATTATTTTTCGCGTTTCAACAGATGCTGAAGGCCTGTAGGACCTTGAGCATGACGGTGCGAGGGCCAGCACTGGACCCCCGTTGCCGGGGCGGTCACCCTGTCTGGTCATCGTCAGGTCGACAGCAGTCTTGCAGCTGGATGGACCGCCAAGGTCGCCCGGCGTCCCCGCCACCCCTTCATCCGCCCCGCGATTCCCGCTACGGCCCGAGGACGCGAAAGGTCGAATTGTGTATCGAACCCGGCCAGTCCCTGGGCCTGATGATCCGGGGTGGCCTCGAATACGGCCTCGGAATTTACGTCACGGGCGTCGACAAGGACAGTGTCGCCGATCGCGCCGGCCTCCTCGTGAGAATCACGCTTTTCTACTAGATTTAATCATCCATGATCCTGGGAATAGGATTAGGAGATAGGATTAGGAGATTTTAGAGCAATTCGTAATGCCTATATAATTTATCTTCACGTCAAACAGATGAAAGATAATTATACCAGTCAAATAAATTTAAAGGTTAAAATATAGATTTAAATTTAATCGAGGATTATCAATTAATCGGGATTCTTAAATAAATGATTATTGAAAGAAAAGGACTATTGGAGAGATTTCTTCCTGATAAAATTATAGTTAACATTTTTAATAATTTAAAGATATTTTTGCTTATTATTTAAGAATTTCAATATTCCTATGTTGAATTTTAATCTCAATATAACATCTTTTGAATAATCATAGGTGGGCGATCAAATCATCGAAGTAAATGGGCAAAATTTCGAGGAAGCCACGCATGACGAAGCTGTTCAGATATTGAAGACTAACAAAAGGATGAGTCTATTGATACGCGATGTCGGCAAAGTTCCCCATTCCTGTACCACCAGTCAGCCTATAGTAATTCCAACCACCCGATATCCCGAGCACGATCCTTTGTTAGAAAGCCCCGGGAATCATCGACCACCTAGTCCTGCGTAAGTTGCAAATATATATTTTTTGACAATTTTTATTTTTCTATCAATTTTAATTTTTTGAATAATATTATTTGTTATATAATATAAATCATAATAAATAAATAATTATTTTATAATATATGTGTATCATAATTTATACTAGTATGTGTTTTAATCTGCCATAATAATGAACAAATAACGTCGGCTTATGATTAATTAAATCATGAATCAATAAATGGTGAATATTAAATAAGATATGTATAATTAAAACTAACATGTGTACTCGCGATAAATGTCGCGCAAATTCTTTCCATTTTAAATTTCAACACACAATGTCTAACTACTGAATCAAAAATTAATTAATCTACGGCAAGAATTTTAAATGAATTAAATTTGTCTTTCACTCTTTAAGAATTTATTCATTCTTAACATATCCAATCGATTTTTCAATTAAAATTAAGGAGTAGCACAAACGAATGGAGACATCGAAGTGGCGTTCACACAGTTTCGGCGGCCACCGCCGCCATGGTGGAGGAAAAGGCAAGAGTCGTCCTCGCCAGGAGCGAGCGAGCCGCGCTCTCTCAACTTCTGGCGGACTACAGGACGAGAAGGCTGACGATAGAGGACCTGGTCGCCAGCTTAGCCGATTTGCTCAACACCCATGAAAAACTAACACTATTGACAGAGCTTAGGGAGCTCGTCGACAACAAGGATAGAGCGGCCTTCGACGACCTCGTCTATCGACCCCGAATAGCGATGGCCAGGGTAAGCTTTAATAATTTCTAAAGATAATTTTGTAACTCAAAAGTTTTAAGAATATTCGGAAAAAGAATTATTAGATTTTGCAAAGTTACATAGAGAATATATGTCTGAAAATTCTAATTTTAGAATTTTGGCATCAAATTTAAGTGAATTATATAGTATACTACATATATACTATGTTGTACAAATATTTTCTCTCTTTTTACATATGATAATATGTACATTTATTAAAATTTATTTTTAAAACATACACGCGCGTTTCAGAAATTTATATATTATTTTTATTAATGCATAATGAACATACATTTAAATTTATGATTCTAAAGTTCTTTAGCATTCTGAAATTAATAAATTCAAATTTTAAATAGAAGCGTGAAAAGACTATTGAGAAAATACAATATAAAAATATATTTTTTAATAAATTTTTACTTGAGATAGAGAGAGAGAGAAAGAGAGAGAGAGAAAGGATTTTAAATAATGTACATATTTATCTTTAAAATATATAAATGACTAAACTATAAAATTATACAATCACTTTGAAAATATCAATTAACTTCTTTGACGAATTTGGGAATATTTTTTACGAAGATAATAGCGATAAATCTTAAAAATTTTATATATAATCTAACTTAAATTAATTAGCTTATAATTTAACGCCATTTTATTGAAACGTACGATTAGATAAACAATGTTTTTTTAAAAAAAAATCGAAAGTATCCAAGATAATTTTTTAAAACGGAGCTTTTTATTTTTCTTTCTTTTTTAGAGAAAAGGCGACCGCGCTCACTCGGATTTGATAGTCACTCCCTCGCTGCACGATCTTCCGGTAAGTTGAATCCTTACAACACTTTATTTATATCCCTCAAGCTTACAAAGGACACTGACACATTTACACGCATTTGATTCTGCGGATCACACGCGCGTTTGCGCGCATTGTTACGTATACGAGCACAGAGACAACACGTAGACGGTTTTATTATTCTAATCTATCTACGATACGATGATGCATAGAGTATCGACTTTTTCTCTCTTTTTTCCCTCACTTACTGTTCTATGGATCTCTGTTCACCTTAATTGTTAAGACGTTAAGAGAATCGCTTTGCATTCCCACCCTTTTTGTCGACGGACTTTCACGTGGAAAGCACAAGGAAATATTTCCCGAAAGTCTCTCGCCATGCACGCGTTCTTAATCCAGATTAATTGCGCCATATTAGAAAAATGATCGTCTCGCCGAGAACGAACGAAATTGTGCGAAATAAAGGGAGGTCAAAAGTCAGTCTCAAGAGAAATATTTAACGTTGATTCTTATTTTGTAACAAAAGCGCCGCAATCCATAATAGCCTGCAGAATGATAACTCAGAATAATTTTCATTTTTCTAAACAAAAAATATAATTTATTTGAATATTATATATTCGTTACCTCATTTTTTGATAAAAAATATTTATAAGACATAAATTCGAAAAAAATTATTTCACGTATAAATTAAAAAAGAAATTATAATAAAAATTATTGTAATGTATATAAATTTATATTTTTTTCTAATATAGGTCGTTGACAAAATAATTTAATATTCTGATAAATTTTACAAAAGTTATAATAATTCTTATACATGCAACAAATTGCGGCGAAATAACGAGAAAGACTTTCAACATAAACTGACACAAAGTACGAAAGATTCTTAAAGAAGTTTAACATAAGTAGTAAGTATTAAAATAAATATTCGGCAATGAATTATCGTTCGTTATCGGTGACCGACACAAATGCGACTGGCAGTTGGAGAAAAATGGAAATCCGCGATCGAGTATCGATTGGAGAGGTGCGAGGAAGCGGAGAATACGCCACGCAAACAGGGAGACGCTCTCTCAGAGAGAATGGAAGATCTCTTGGCAGAGAATTCGTGTTAATCTTCCGAAGATCGTTCGCAAAAGAATCCTTCACGTCGCTCTCGATCGAAAGAAAGAGTATCGATCGTCATCGAACGATCGATTCTGATTCCGCGTTCGATCGTTCCGGTCTGTCGTTATCTTCTTTCCTGGACAAAGCATGACTCGTCTGTCAGGCAAATGACTTGCAATCCCTTCGTCTCTTTCTCACTATCTCTTTCCTTCTCTTTCTCTCCGAGGATAACAGCTGCTTGACGACAATGAATAAAAAACTCTCTTGTTCAAGGAAATATCAAGTTTGTTGCATAAGCGACATGCCAACAATCAACTCTGTTTGATTTCTATTATGCTGCACAATATAATCCTGATAAATCGTCTAATGTCGCATTTTATGAAAACTATCGATTTTTTAAAGATCTAAGATATTTTTTACATTTTTTTTAGAGAAGCAAAAATATACAAGTACTCTCTAGTTTTTTTAGCAGGCTTTAACTTTGGGATAATAACACGAAAAATGCAGAGAATAATCATGCTGCTCGAGTTAATATGCATCCATTCTTTTTTCATATCCTATTTTTTCTCCTCGTTTTATTTAATTTATAAAAAGCAAACGCTGCTCATTTATTATCCATACTTCGTATAATTTCCTACATTCTTAATAATAAGATAAGTTAGTAGTGAATCGATTAATAATTCGGTGCGTACTAATTAAATACACTATTTATTTGTAGTCGATGCGACATTTATCCAAACGAATTTTGTTCGTCCAAACGCAGCTTTTTTTCTCGGCCTGTCTTTCTCTTCTTTTCTCTTTCTCTAGAATTATGCGCATTCTCTACTTCTATTTTCTACAACTTTCTTCTTCTTCTTCTTTTCTCGATTCTTATTCACCGCTAGCGCTATTTCTATTATATTTTTAGTCTTGCTTATAAACTGCGCTATCTTGCTCCCTGCGATTAATCAGCGTTTGTCGGTAAAAATTATCGATTCCTTCGACGTTGATCTTAATCATCTATTTTCTTTTTCATGTGATTGAAAAAAAAGATATATTTAATTAACATATCTTATAATCGGAGGAATCGATAGCGAATAACGAGAAACGAACACATCAGGTGTGATGTTGCATAATTATAGTTAGAAATTATATATAAGCATAAAAATATAATATTATATATTGCACAGTGCGCTCTTATACTGCATATAACACACGACACTTGAATTATAATTATAATTATGCTTTAATAATAATTTTACTACATTTTATATATGACTGCTGCTCTCTCTTTGCTGCAATTAAAACGAAGGTCTCTAATTAAAATTTTTCATTATAAAAAGACGCTCTCTTGCACATGCATTCTTTCCCTTCTCATTGTTAGTCGGATACGATCTGTTAGTTGCCTGCTGTTAAAAACGGATAAGTAGAAAACTGCTGTGCTCGCCATCTTCCTCCCTCCTTTTCTCACTAGAAGCAGCATTACGGGAAACATACGTTTCGTATTTCGCGATCTCGTGAAAAATTAAGCCAAGCGATCATGAATTGCGAGAATTAAAGGCCGTTTTTTTTCGGAAAATATAACGCTTCGCACGAGTATTATCTGCAAAATATTATATGCGATTGTTCGTTCGAGTAATCGACGCTCGATTTACGACTCACTACCGACCTGAAAAAGACTACGAATCGTTTAGATCACTTCCTGTCCTCTCACAAAATTGATAATATCTTCGGGAAGACGTCAGCAGATCTCGGTAAAGAGCGTCGTAAATCAAGTGTCAGCTGCACACATGGAGACATATGTTACTGGGCGACGTGCGACACGTCGATCGATGATGGATTATTGTTCTATTGCTAATTTCGTCGATAATTTCCTCGAAAACCACAATGAATAATATATCAGATCGGCATGATTCGATCAATTAATGCCCGAAGTTATTAAACTATATAAAGTTTTGATATATTTTCTCTAGACGAATGAGAAAACTCGAAATGAGCGAGCAATATTTGTACATCATATTATACACTTAATTTACGAGTTAATTTCTTTATTACATTATTATTACAATAACTTTTAATTTTTGTTATATCTATGTCACATATTTAATAATTTAAATAAATGTCGTTTATTATACTAATTTTATTTTTATTCTTACATATCCTTATATATTTTAATCAAACTTTCGAATTATTTTTTCCTATCGTAATTGTATTAACTTATCACTTTAAAGATATAAAAAGAAAAATACAGGAAAATAAAAATAATATTCACCAACGAGTTGTTAACGAAATTGCGGATTCATCGATAAAGATCAGAAAGCCGCGGAAACGTGACACATTTCCCTATATCATCCAACCAGTGCGCCGATAAAATCATCGATCGGTCGGTCGCCCCTCGTTCGAAATGAGAAAAAAAAGAAAGAAAAAAGCAATCTCCTTTTTTACGCGATAAGGGAAAGGGCACACGGCATGACAGGACATCTGATTTCTCACAGAGGGGTGTGCCCGGTGGTTGTTGCCGTCCGGGACGACTGGTGGACGTCGAAGGAGATCCCCTAGGAGTGACGGGCCCTCTTCTACCGCGGGATAACCAGGAGTATAGATCGCCAAGCGAGGACAGCGGTCTCGGGGCCGACATGCCCAGGACCAGGTCGACCGCATGATCTCTTTAACGTCAGAAGGACAGCGATCCGCCATTTTATTAATCAGCGTCGTGATCTTCGCGTGTCGGGAAAGATCGTAATTCCAAGTTATCGCAAGTCCGGGTTCGGTAAGAGAAATTCTTCGTAACTGTCAAGAAAATTGCGAGATGGCGAGATACTGACTGAAAAATGGCGGTAGCGGTCCTTCCAGCGTTAATTTTTCCCAATTTTTCCCCCCTTTTAATTTTTCGCGTCAAAATCACTCCGTCTTTTGCCGTTTGAGTTCGCACGCGAGCAGCTTATTAACAAGAGCCACGTCGACTCTTTTGCAATCACTCTTTCATCTGAATAAATACAAATTTATTGAGTACAACTGCTTACATATTTTATACGGGATGTCTGTCAAATCTGTGCTTTTCAAGTAACGAAATTTATTGAAACAGAAAATGATTAAAACTTCAATTCATGATAAAAATATTAAAATTAAATTATTTTTCAACAAAAGATAAATATCAGACTTTATTTTAATAATATTTAATGGGAAGTATTATAAGTAGCAAATTAAAGAGTATTTGCATATGATTGTAAGACATCCTGTATAGCAATAATTCACTTTTTGAGAAGGTCACGCGACGTTTCTGCGTAGCGGCCAAAAAGTTGACAAACTGATTACATTTCGTTTCGTTTGGCGAACAGTTTACGCTCGCGAAAGAATTGTAGATTCGCGAACAAAATTCGAGCGAAAGGATCGCAGGTTGGCTAAAAAAAATCTCAAGGCTTCCGCAAACAGGGAAGGATTAATATAATGGCGTTTCTCTGTAGGATACGCGATACATTGATACTTCATTTCCTGCTGTACATCGTTCCTGTTTTCTCATTCCTCCCTCTCTCTACATCCCAGCTCTCGCTCCTCCGAGATCAGCATCCCAACCCCCTCTCTTTAGCACTCTCGAACCAGTAGCTGAGAACCCAGGTATGTAAACAGACAGACTGGATACGTACAGGGCACTTCAGCAATAGTTCAATGCACCTCACCTTCACTAGTCATCGAGACGCTAAAATAACTGTCACTTTTGCTTTTGACAAAGTCAGAAGCAATGCTAGTCATTTTTCACTACTATTGATTGATTTATAATAACAAAATTAAAATGAGCTTATTTCCAAAAAAAATCGTCTTAATCGATATTTCTAAAAAATGATAATTATGTGTTATGCAGAACTATACATGTTAGAAGAAACTAATAAAAGTCACATAATTTCCATTTTTTAAGAATATATTTTTAAGATGATTTGTGAAAGTTCTGCAATTCAATCGCGAAATTTAATTTCGCAGTAGACGTCGAAATAAATCATTTTTTATGTCTATCGTTAAACCGTCTCGCGTTTAAACCGTCTTTGTTGATCGAAATATTTTTCGCTCCTTTTATATACGTTGCAAATTATATATTTTATAGGACATAATGTGTCACATTAATTAATTTCCATAAAAAATTATCATATAATTTTGAAACTTTAGTTAACATTATTGTGCAATATTTAATTCTTTCACTTGGTGAGAGAGAGAAAAAAAATCGCCTTGCAAGTTTATTAAAACGCGTTTGCGTTATTTAAGAGTTTATTTTAGAATTTATTAACAAATAATAGAATAAAATATAAATATGCTTTACTATTAGTCTTGTAACTAATCTTGTAACTATTCACACGATAAGAAACTTTAGAGAACTAACATATTGAGGGTGTTATTTTGCTCAAATCCGTGAAACGAACGCGAAGGCCGAATCACTGCAAAGGTGATCTTTTCCACGTGGCGGTGCGTGGGAAGGAAATCGATAATTGAGGTGGATTTAGTCGCGAGTACACGACAGTTTTCACTTGTTCTCATTTCCTCTCGCGATATGCGTTCGCGTCGCGACGATAGGCTTTCGTTTTCATTGAAGGAAACGACTATTGCGCTAGCAAATGTGAAAACGTCCCACAATTATTATTAACAGAAGAGAAGAAGAAGAATATATTTATCACTTCAATTAATATACATAAATGAAATATTAATTAATCTCAATGAAAGATCTTTCCATCCAAGGAATGTTATTGAAACAGAAGACGTTTGATATTTATTATTGCAACTACTATTAAGCAAGTAAAAATAATTCGCATTGATCAAAAACATTCTTTCTACTTGATCAATTACTAATATAGATAAAGAGATGAAATAATTAACAGAAAAAAAAATTTAATAAAGATTTGATTTTTTATCATTATTCATGATCATCATTAATAAGTAAAATAAATAAATTAATAAATAAAATATTAATAAATAAAATATTCATTATAATTATTATTACCTGAATAATATAAAATAATGAGAAATAAAAAATCTTTAATAGTATAATTTCATATTATATGTAAATTTTAATTTTTAATTTATTATACTTAATATAATAATAAAAATTACGCACAACATTTCAAAATCAAAATATCAAAGATGTATAAAAATATTTGAAAATTTTCATTAAATATTATTCACATGTTTAAGTGAAAAATCGTATTTTCTTTAATATATATAATTATACAATTAGATAATTTCATAGATTTCTCCTCTATTTCCTTGTTGCGTAAATGAAAATCGAAATGCACGAAAAATTCGAGCGTATTCATATTTCTGTTACGATTCTTTTCTATTACGTTATTCTTGAAATCGCGACGATTTTCTCCACACGAAATCTGCATTGAATTGTATGAAAGTAAATTTTGCGAAATCGATAGCAAACGTGGTGGCCGACGAGATATGATTCCGAATGGCGCGCGAAAGATGAAATTCCGTGCACAGGCTTTCATAGCTTTCAGTTAGTTCACTCGCTTCGATAACGGATGGAACAGAAAGCGAGAATGTACCGCTTTTGATCCTGTGCATCTCTCTGATTTCAATATATTCCTATATGTCTTTGTGTCTACCGATTTAATCTCTTTCCCCTTCAATTTCTGTATCTTTTGTCGCGCGAGCCAACGGACACTGAGAACTTTCATTCCGAGATAAAAACCGAATCTTTCGATTTCAAGAGAAACTTTATATTTAAAAAAAAATTACATTTTTTATACATTTTTTATACATTTCAATAAAATTTTGCGTCAGTTAAAAACATTAAGAATAATTGAATGAAAAAAGATTTTATGATTGATAATTAAATATATTAAATTTTTCATTAAAATTTTAAATTTGAATACGTGCTTGATTTTTATTCAAATTTTTAAAAATAAATGCAATTACATTTATTAAAATATATTGATTAGTAATAATATTTTATAATAAAAAATTTGTATTTGTTTATCATTGAATTCGATCGATACTGTTATTATTTATATATATATGTATATTTAACGAAGTTAATAAACGAGTTAAAATTTCTTTAATAGAATTTTTGACAGAATTTTTATAAAAGTTTTTCTCTTTAATTTTCTCTTGTTTAAAATAAACGAACTGAATTAATTCGCATTTATAACACTTAATATACGAAAATACTTAGATTTCCAGGATTGTCAGAATCATTGAGTTCCAAAATGTTGTGTGCAAAAAGTTCAGTTTATTCGCGAAAAGTTTGTATAAAAGTTCATTACACAGCACGATAAAAATAGACACGCGATATTTTACATATGATATTCTTCCGCACTAATTAAGACGCGAAACGGGATATATCAATCAAAAACGGATAAAAATCGGATTTGGGTTACCTTCCCTTTCAGGATAAACTTTTCAGGTACTGAACTCTCTCACCAATATCAAGGTATATTCAATGGGAGGGTTTATTATATAATATTTTTGTATATATATCATTTATAATTTATAATTAAGAGATTATATTTATATTGCATTTTTTTTCTTGACAAAGATGCAATATAAATTTGCTCCAAAAAACATAACCAACGAGTAAGTCAACTGCTGCAAAATACTTTTTTAATTATAAAAAAATAAATTATATATTATAAAATAAATAAATAATTTATGAAATATATTGTAAAATTATATATAAAGAATATTTAATATTAAATGCCGAATGTTTTATGCAAAGAATCAAAAATTGATTATTAATCGCGATGAGATGTATTCGAATTCAAGAAAATATATACAAAAAAAATTATGTAGTGTATTAAAATTAAATAGTGCGCATATAAAAAAAAGTAATTAAAAAATCTATGCAACCTGCGATTTGAAATCAATCGTGCTGAACGACCGCAATAAAACGTTTATTCCAGCGATGACGTGATTCAAAAACAAACTGTATTAATCGCGGCTACAAAAATTATAGCTTGTAGATGGCGTCTCGTAACCTTCATGTATTCCATACCGCTTTCTATTTTTTCTGGATGAGAATCCGCTTGTACTTTATTAAGCCATCATCGAAAGCGAGTCAATGTTTGTCGTTGGTCAAACATCGACTAATCATTTATCAAAAGTTGTATCGCTTCTCAAGCCATGTCGTTATGCAGCTTTATTTCCGTGACTTTGAAATGAAAGTTTCAATATATCTGAATAGATTTAAGTATGTATATCTCTAAAAAAGAAATTGACGACTTAGATACGTTCGTTGAGTAATTTAGAATAAATAGTGCATTATCGGTGCTCCAAAAATGGAACTATGCTATCCTGTGGAGCTGCGCTTATTCTAAACTTTAGCGATGTCATCTTTCAAAAAGAAATGCTTTCCTTATAAAATATATAATACTCGAGACGAAGGGTTGGTTGGTTCGTGATGGAACTATCTAGGACTACTAAGCCCGCTTTGCGAGCACCTCCTTGAGTACAAAAATTTGAAGTGACTTTCTAAATTAGCCGTCAGCTCTTTCAACAAATCGCAAATTAGTTCCAAAATTCGCGAATCTCGCAAACTTTTAGCCACTTCCATTCGATCACCTCCCCTTTGTTTCCAATCGGGGCGATTAATCTTCGTCTGAGGAATCGTCCCGATGACATCGATAAGCGATAATAGATGAGGCGCGCGATTGATACGAGCGGTCGCGGGGCGGGCGGTTCTGAAATGAAAATTTTGCCAATTGCAGAGTGAGCTGCAGGAGGGCACAGCAGCACCAAGTGACGACCTCCGATCTCGCCCTCTCCAACGATGACGAGTGCGACAATCAGGTACTGCGGGCGTATTCTTTACGAACTATCACGCTACGGTGTCCTTGTAAATTAAAGATCAAAGCAGAAGTCGGGCAAAAATTTGGAAATAAAATAAAGATGACACAAAGAAATAATAGAAATAATTACGAAGAAACTTTTTAAATTTGAATGAAATGTTAAATGGATTTTTTAGACGTTAGCATAACGTCGATATTTTCACGTAATTTTATCTAATTATAAATTTAATTTTAATTTAATTTTTATAAAGATAGAAATTATTAAAATTGATAAAAGTTATGAAATTGCGATAGGAACACCGTATACATGAAAGGATTTGAAAGGATACGCCTAGAAAGTCGGAAATCGCGATTTTTTTGTCCCCGATGAAAAGTCATATTCGTAGAAAAAAAAAGCTTTCTGGCGATCAAACGATATAAGAGAGAAACATGATTGTTCTTTTTTCCAGGACTATGACGACGAGATTGAGAATGGACGAGGTCGCAGGCACAGCTCTCCGGGCGGGTCGCGAGGTAATCCCCGGGATTACGGCCATCACCTGCATCCAGACAATTTGGTGAGTTCACCAGCACAAACTCGATCATCGAACGTGACACTTTGAAACATCCCCTGTATTTTCCCCAGCTATTAAAAAATTCCGATCGTGCACTGTAAACAATTTGCTTGTAGTTCAACTCCTTGAATATATAATTTATTGTATTATAATATTTGTATTTAAAATAAATACAAATTTTTGCAATAAAAATTGGAATTTAATATGCACAAATTTGAATTTAAGAGAAATTAAAATATAAATTAAAAACACGAGATATATATTTATTTAAATCTCTGCAATCTAATCTTTAAGTTTTGTATTAAAAATATATTAAGATTATTTAAAACTTGGATATATATTTTATGTACAAATATTATAAATTTACTTCAGATTAGTATCTTTCATAACTCCATATTTTAATAATACATTTAAGCGGCTTTTTTGTATATACGTATTTTAACTTTTAATGATTTATTTGAAATCTATTTTATTGCTATTTTGCTCCTCGAAACGATCGGAATATTTTTAGCGGCTGTAGATTTTCATTCCAAGATTTATCGCGCATAATGCTATAGTTTTATCATAAAATAACAAGAGAGCCAAAAAAGAAATTAGCTCATTCCCTCTTAACATGTAGTGTATTCTAGAAGATAGAAGATTTTCTCTTATAAAATTAGATAAGCAATCCACAGCGATAATTTCTCAGGAAGAAAAACTCGAGAATAATCTAATAATTCAAATTGTTGTCCTACTTACGTTCACTTATATTTAATGCCTTATAAATTGACCAGGAAATAGATAATTATATAAACAAAGTAATAATTATATAAACATAGTGTTTACAGAACAGTTAAGTATCGCGTGTTGTAGGCAACAAGTAAATCTTATCTAATAATGCTAGAAAATAATGCTTGTTTACGATACACAAAAACGTCATAAACAAACGTTGATTCAAAGAAATTCTGTAAAATATAAATATAAAACATAACATCTTACAAATTTTATACACATATATAAGTTTTATAATACGTTTCAAATTCAAATTTTGCATTAAATATGCGACATACATTAGTTAATAAATATAGAAGCTAATTATTATAAAAATAAAAATGAAAAAGATTGTAATAAATAAAAAATAATACAAAGATATACATACAACATAATATATAATATATGTACAAAGAGGGTTAATAAGGGTTCAGCGCAGAAAACAGAGCATGAATAAAAAAAGAAGAATTTTCATAAAAAATTTTTTTACTCGCGCTATTTTCTGCCCTTGGGTTTCATTATTAACTCGTTTTTTTCGTGTTGTATATTAACTACTATATTAAATAATGATTTCAATTATTAAGCAATTCTAAAAATACAATACTTTTGTTTGTTTCAAGAATTTCAAATTTCGGAAAAAATTCATATATGTATTATTTTTTTATATAAATTTTTTTTAGCTCACTCGATGAATTCAATATGTAATTTAATTTCTCTAATTTCTGCCCGTGTGTGAATAGATAAATGAAAATCCGACAGCACACGTGCGAAATCGGATTTCCTCCAAGCGGCCTCATTTAAATTCGCGTGCAACGCGCTCGCGCAACGTCCTGCAATACGGCGTTAATTTAAGCGCTTAATTTATGCACGTCGGCTCAAGTACAGTTATTTACGCGCGTACATAATACAAGGTACATTATAATATTTTAAGAATGGATTTTTTGAGCGAAATTAAAGGTAATTTTTTATCAGAAAATGTCGAAATAAATACAAGGTTCACTCTCTCTCAAATTGGACTCTTTAAAGATAATAAGTAATAATAATTTATTCCTTTTAAATGGATCTTAACAGATCTTTACAGATCTTAACAGATCTTTATATTATAAGATTCGTAAAAGATTGCAATTAATTAAATTTTTGCCATTGCAAAAGAATTTAAAATTTGTCAAATTATATTAATTATAAACTTGTTTCTGTGGGATCTTCCATATATATTTTTTTAATTTTTTATATTTGCAATATATTTTTCATTATTTCGCGATATCTAGTTGTTGAAAAATAGAACCGCTTTCTATATTTTACGCTGACATATTCGCGTTCTGATTTTCCATAATCGCTTTTATTATGTATTTTTATTTATAGATTATTTCTTTTAATTTTTTTTAATCTTTGCATTTTGTTCTTATTTAAACAATCTATTTAAATATAATAAAAGTTATAAAGATACTTCGTATTTGTTTTGTGTCAACTGATGCAGCTGTAAATTTTCCGTAATAAGTCCCTGAGAGACAATCGCATGATCGCGCCAATATCGCCATAATGTCGTTATAGACAGTAGGTTCAAAATAGTAGATTAACTCGCCTAATCGTGGTATAAAATGATCATTATGTAATAGTAACTCATATGGAACATAATTTGAATCTGTCACGCAGAATTTATCTGACGATTATATTTCTTCGCGTTTTATTTCGACGATTTAAATATTTAATTTGATGACGATGACTGTTGTTAACTTAATGGCAATGAAGAAAAAGGTAAAAATTATCTTTCATTTAGGAAAGAGATCATATTGTTTTAAAAAAAAATTTATTCGTATAAAAAATTAAAAATCGAGAAAACAAAAATGATAGAAAACAAAAACTTTAAAGTTATCTCACAAAAACTTTAAAGTACTCAAACATCACAACTTCGAAAACCAATATTTGGCATCCTATTCGAGGATTTGTCGAATCTCATTTTACTCAATTTTCCTTTCTCCATTTTTAACATTTTCGATCTTTTAAAGCTTAAAAAATTATTTGAAAACTTTTTAAGAAGTGTAAAAGAAATATCATGAAAGAGTCGTTATATCTTATAAGGATTGGGATCCATCAGACTTCAGTGTGTGATGTTACGAAATTTATAACACGCAAAAAGAGATCGCGGAGATAATTATAGCGAATTTACAATGTATGAAGAGGTTTGATCATCCAGATAGAAGAATGCGGGATAATCGAAACAGATGCATCGGTACGAAACAAACCAATAAAAGATCAGCTCGGTCAGCCACAGTATTATCAACGTCACTGACGTGAGATAGCTTCAAATAAGATAGCTGTGAAAAGTGCCCACAATCGTTTTGTTCTCCTGGAGAATAACATCTTCTACCGACTATTACGTCTTTCGTTGGAAAAAATACGAATTGCCTTCTCGCAGGCAGGTGCGTAAAATAATAAAGAAACCGCGATTCTCTTTACAAGGGACTATAACTACGTCTGCTTCGCTGAAATTCTCCGACAGAATCACGATAGTAAGAAAATGCTAATTATTGGAATTTCTTTTTCGAATTTGAAAAAGTTTTCAACCTATTTTGCAAATATTATTTGTCTCTAGATAATTAATAACATTCGCGAATTATAATAATTGCCAATATTAATGTTGCACATTTGTCAATATTAATTTTAGACAATATATTGATAATAATAATTTTGTTAATTAATTTTAATTTGTGTTAATATGCTTATTGACTAATTAATTTTAATCTGCTCGTGACTTTTAATATATATATATTGAAAATATTAATTTCTAAAACAATAAAAATATTAATTTACATAGAAATTTTTATTTTTATACTTATCATATAATTCCATAACAGTTTGGAAAAGTTTAATTATCACTTTAAATAGCATATCAAACATGTATAATTAAATATCTCTATAGAGAAACTCGATTCGCGTAATACATATATATCTTACAAAAAAATTGCAATTATCTCATCATTATTTTTCTCAGTACGGCTACAGTATCGTGCAGAGAGAGAGAAAAAAAGTGCAAATACGTTGCACGCGAGAAGTAAAGGCGATATGCAATTGAGATAATCGAGAGAATAACTTGCAGTATGAGATGGACGATCGTGTTTGAAAAGAATCAGAAACCGATGCCGAGGTCGGCTCGATATAATTAAGATAATAGTGACGAGTTTCGTAGCCGTATTCGAGGTCGTTATCCCGATTAGATGCCATCTTCGAGAATTTATATTTGCAGATATCTACATATATTTATTTGAACGGTTCATAATAATTGTCTGTAATATAACGAAGATATAATAGAAGATATAAATATATACAGAAAATTTTTTTATATTACTAAAATATATATTATATTCTGTATATATTTATTTTAGAAGAAGATTTAAAAAATAGATTTATTAATATTTTATCCAAAACTTTTTTCAAATTTTACTTGTACACACTTATTACAATTAATTGCTTCTCAATCAATTATGATAAATATATATATTCTCTATATTAAACAATAAAAATATATTAAAAAAACTATACATATAAAATGTTTTAAATTTAAATTTAAAAATTTATATCAAAACTATAAAAATATGCAAGTAATATACATATATCTATTTATAAATCATATAGTATCATTAATTATTGTATATTCATATAGATAAAAGAATTTAATAGTTTCAAATAGATTTTTATTATTCTTCATTCTTAAGAAATTTATAAAAATATTTAATATGTTATAAAAGAAATTATTTTTAAACACTGTATAAGAAAACGCATCGTGCACGTCATATCAAAATAGCATTCGATGAAATGCGGCTCTCGAGGAATTTAAAGACTTCAACATAGAACGAGTAACCGAGCAAAAACCGCCTCAAAGGGTTAATCAACGTACCAGAGAGAAATTATAAATCGTTATCGGAAACTCCGTCAAAAAATCGCATCGCGGAGTTAATCACAGAGCAATGCACAATATACGGGGTGTTCTAGAAATCTAAATTATTTTTTACCTTGTTTAATTATAAAATAAATTTGAAATAAAATTGTTTTCTTAACGTACCAGATTATTTTATACATAGATATTTTTTAAGTTTTTAATTTTAAATATATCGATAAATAATTAACCTTTAGATTTTCCAGTTTTTAATTTATTAATTTATTAAGTTAATTATAAAAATGTAAAATTACAATTAATTCTTTAAATAGCATTTATAAATTTATATAAAAAAGATCACAAAAGAAATATTTCTTTAATTCATGAAAAGATTCGTAGATTACAGAACACCCCGTATATTTCGCAGCCAGTCTGATTGTCTCCTTCCGTTTCTCTCTCCTTCATAATGCACCTGTGCTCATTTTATTGCGAATAAAGAGGGAGGAAAACTAAATGAAGAATTCTCGATAAGCGAGGACGAAGCAAACAGTACTAAAAGAAACTAGAAGCCCTGTTTTACGGTCTCACTATTCGTCTCGATGTTCATCCCTCCCGCCGATCGATATCCTGATAGTCGTTCTACCTGAAAATCCCTCGCAGATTGTTCTCGTAATAGGGACGGATTAAAAGCGAGCCTATTCGCTCGTGCGCGCAATTTGCCGCGCAATTTACCACATAATTTGGATCCAGAAATCCTACCGCAACGGAAAAAAAGTTATAATTCTAGAATAAAGAAATGCAAAATTAAACGCAACTTTTTACGATAAAAGAAATAAAAGTCGACACATTTCCAGTTATATCGTTAAAAAAATACAATTATCTCTTTCCATTCTGTTTACAAATTTTATATTATTAAATTATATTATTCTTTCACGTAATGTAATAGCTAGAATAATTATATTTAACGCTAAAAATAATTAGGATATAAGCGTTAAAATTTTCCAATTAGGCGACATATACAAATTTTCCAATTATGGGGTAATTTTCACCACATTATATTATAACCAAATTAAATTTTACTCAGATAAATCCAGCTATTAATTAATAAATCACTGTGTTATTAAATAAATTAACAAGTCTGATTAAATACATCTATAATATATATAATTTAAACTCAATGCGATAAATAGGCGGGCACTTTATATAAATTTATATCACATTGAGAAAATTATCAAGCTTCGTTTCATTCAAATTTCAATCATTGCATAATTTTTGTTTACAGGACTTTTCGAAAGTTCTCTTCAGCCATTTAATACAATGCGCATCTCTAATATAACTACATGATTTACGTAGAAATGACGGCTATTCATGAAATGGAACAAGGGAGGTTGGGAAGACAGAAATGTCATCTCATTAGAATCAACTAACTAAGGCCGCTCATTTGCATTAATTAGGTTTCGCTATTAGTTACTCGTCTAAAAGTGATTTACGTACGGATTACGTAAATCTATTTTTTTTGATTAATAAAGAAGCTCCCATTTATAATAACAATAATTGATATTATAAAAGAGATAGAAGGGAAAAGGAATATTATTTAATCGGACTTAATTTTAACTCAATTATAAAATCAATTAACGATCATAATTTTATGAGCATATTTTTAGCTCATTTTTATTTCATTGTTTTCGCAAAACTTAGATGGGGTTTTTTTTATAAATGTTAACGAAACTGATACATCATGTGGCAGTACAAAATGTATGATAACATATGACAAGGAATAATATTTTACTGTATAAAAATAAGAAATGATACCAAAAGATTTCCCAATTAAAATATAAATAATTAAAATTCTTATCTTAACAATTATTATGTCTAACGATATTATGTTTTCTTATATATACGTATTAATTATATACTAACTAAAAAGCTACCAAATGTCTGGCCGAAGTTGACCCCGTCTTCTTCAACATTGCCAAAGCAATTCGCGATTTTACCATCGCGCAATCGGAAACTGTGCTATAATTATTTCGTCCTTAAAACGCTATGGCGCTTTTAAGGTTCTGCGATTTCGTTCGCGAACAAAAGTTCATAAAATCTCCTCGTAAATCATGCTCTTGGTGAGGATGCTGCGCCAAATCTCTCGACTAATTACACCTAATGACTGCGATCGATCAGAAACGCGAGGACATGTTCTTTGAAGTGTGCTGCTGACATACATATGTATATATATATCTTCGTGCTGATCTTCGCAGTGATGATTGCCGCGATTTCGACGCCGAACTCGCTCTTCCGCATGACCGACGTCAAGATGTGCAAAGCAATAATCTTATATATCTTCTATTATAAGAAGAATGATTAATATCTTCATATATAGATATCTTCATAGATATTTGTTTAGCAATGGAACAGTCATCGAATGTCGAATCAATTTCTATTTCTTCAAATTTGCATAAAGTTTCATACATTTTATTATCTCTTTTATTTTAATCTAAATAGAATTTTTATCGTAAATAAAAAATTTTAATTGTATATTACAGTTAATACATATATTTAATTAATTATTAAGTTTAATTAAGATATATAATTATTAAATTAATTATTTAATAACTAAAATATTTCAACGGTCTAAGATTAGAAAAGAATTATATTAATCTTCTGTCAATTTAGTGCAATTTTCAGTAAAATTTGATTTCTAAATTTAATTTAAAGTAAATTTCATTTTTTTAATAGAATCTAAAATAAATCATTAGAATACATAATTTGAGAAATTGAAATATATACCTATTTAAACATTTCTTTATGATAACAAAAGATTCGAATATTAAAATTTGACAGAAAATTCCTCCTTTAAATCCCCCAAAACTTTAAGATACGCTCGACAAAGCGACAGAAAATCCGATGATTATTCATCGAGAGGATTCTCTTCGTAGCAAACAAGTACAAAGGCGGCGAAAAAGGTATACACGAAGTACTCCGCGCTCTCTCTCTCTCTCTCTCTCTTTTTATCTTTCTCTCTTTCTCTTTCTTTCTTTCTCATCGAAACCCCGGAGCGGGATCGGTCAGAGTTTATCCTGGAGCGCCTGGCGCAGCTCCTCGGTAGCCTTGGCCACATCCTGACTCTGCCGATGAGAGTGCATCTCCGAGCGTACCGAGTGTTGCACCGACGAATTGGACCGCCTCACGGAATTGCCGCTGCCGAACTTGGGCCGCGGAATCCGCACGCGTTGAACGTCACTCAGCCACGACTCCATGGCTTTCTTTTTCTGGGGAAAAAATAATCGCGTTTATCAGCGATTCGGGCGACTAGATGGTCGCCATTAAAAAAATCCGAATTTGTTAGGGTCAAGGAGTGGAAGCGAGAATACACTAATGGTTTTTGCACATAAAGGATTTCTGTAAATAAATTCCAAGCTGCAAGTTGTTTGAACTTTTAATATTTTCGTGAGTTCTTCTGAAGAAAGCAGTGACGTTCGCATTGATTAGCATCGTTAGCAGATCGATTAGAGCTTATTAGGATAGAGCAAGGAATTGAAAACAGGACACTTGATTTTGGAAGAAAGTAGTAAGATTTAATCTAATATTTAGTGAAACAATTAGAAGAAAGAATTTAGGTTTGTTAGAGTTAAACTAACAAGTGTTAAAGTGAAATAGAAAAGTCTTTTTCTTTGAAAAGAAAATATGATGCGTTCGTAGCATGATTAATACTAATGAGTTTTGCGAAAAGAAACTTAAAATAAATATTAAAATTGAACTAAGCAAATAAGATGATATCAGAAGAGGATATTCTGAGCAGAGATGTAAAAAAATTCAGTATAATTTTTAATTTAAAATGGATTTTAAAATTTATGAATTCGAAGACCTGTGAAATTTTGTGATTTGCAAATTTGTAAATTTTAAAATGTATATATATGCAGACTCCGTAAATTCTTTGGAATATGTACATTTTTTTATAATTTATGAACTTATGTATATTATAATATAATTATATAATTAATATGTTAAATATGTTTATAAATATGTTATTTTTATCTTGGGATTTTTGTACAAGTTTCTCTAGTTTAACATAATTCCAATTTTAATTTAAAATATTAAAAAAAAAAAGAAAAAAGTAAAGTGATAGAAAATAATATATTTCCTCTTTATCAACACAATCTTTCTCATAAATCTATTTCAATCTCAACGATCTTGAATGATAAATTTTCCGGGTATTTGCTGAATATAGATATTTGTAACAAGATTTTATGAATGTGTCTATGGAAATTGGAAAGATGTATGAGCTTTAAAGTAAGAGGAATAACTAGATTTCTACTGAGATTTTATAATATTGTTCACATTTGATCGAAAATAAATCGAGAATAGATATTTCTCTGTCTTGCGATTTTACAAAAGGACCGCGAATAAAACGAGTTTTTTATATAACAACAAATAACTTTTAAATATTCATAAATCTCATAATTTAATCTCGAATAAAATAATTATTTTTAATTATTAATATTCACCGATCTTCTTTTGCTTCGACAGATAAAATCTATTACAATTTCTAAGAATTCCGATATTTCACGTTAAATAGGGAGAGCACGGAAGTTTTACATCCACACATTCTAAAATTGTGGAATTTATTTTTGAACGATTTCACGCTTCGAGGATTTATATTTCAGGATCACGCGATTAGAATATTTCTCGCAGATATAGAATCTAACAGAACTTACGGCGATTCTCTATTATCGACTACCGTTCACTGCGTGTATACACGTGCACCTGCGTGTGTGCACACACGGGATTATTATCGGTCCGCCTTCGCTCTGCTTAATGATCTCGCCGCAGTTAGGTTTCATCAAGCGCGACGCGGTTTCCTAATCGAAATGGCGTAATTACACGAAATGCGAACCAGAACTTCTCGATATTGTGCAACATTTTAGATAACAACTGAACATAGTAAATATATAACAAGTCAATTGTTTAAATATACTTTATAAAAAAAGAGATCCAAACAATCTTTAACCGTGTCTTTTTCTATATTTTCGATAATTATTAAGTGACATCGAAAATATAAAATATCTGAGTTAATAAAATTTGTAGAAATAATAAATGTGTCTCAAATATAATTAAATAATTAATTAAATATTTAAATATCGAAAAAGAATATATAATTTGTTTTTTTTTAAGAGAAAAAATTTCACTAATTTTGATATTTCCAAGAAAATGAGATTCCGACTCTCATCACTACTGTCTACTATTTTTTGTCAAAGCTAAGGTCTGTAAATTCACATTATTTCTTCAATAACAGAAGTTATCTAGATGTGCCAGTTATCTTGTTTCAGTCGACGGGACACATTCACCCAGTACTAAATGATAAATCAAGCGATATGTCGACAAAACTGGATTTGCCCAGTATTCATAGCTTGGTGAATTATCGCCATTATCATCCCACTTTCGAAATCTGCATTATTTAAACGCAGCGTATTTTGCGTACACGAGCCACGTTTTTATTTAAAAAAAAATCACTATGCGACGACAATGCTGAATAATTCGTTCGTATTTTCGAAGGCCACGTAAAGTCAATAACAAAAGCAAAAACGTGATTTACATCACTGCAAATGTAACGTCAACATAGAATATTAATCATTTAATTCATATAGAACACACTTTTCTACACGTAAAAAATATATTTTACATATTTCTATTGGAGTTTTCTTTTTATAAGATATTTATGAAGTGTAAAATATAGAACGTGAAAAATAGAAAAGACACACACACATGGAATTACACGATAAGAAAGTATTGATAAATGAAAATAACCATATAACAGTAGTGTTTAAATATTTACAGAGGGAAAGTTAGAAAAAGCAAAGAGTTTGAAGTACCTTAAGATTTGTTAGAAATGAGAAAGTGTTCGATTATGAGTATGTTTACGATATAAAAATTCAGGTAATATATTTTCTAATAGGATTACAAATTTCTATGTGAACCCAATCTTTCCAAAGATAATTTCAAATGATAAATACCTGCTAACGGATCGCTCCAGATGATTAAGATTTAATCGCGATCCACGAGGATCAGAGTTTTATTTAAATCACGCTCGTGAAATAGGAGGATGCGAGGAAATCGTGATCGAAACGATCGCGATCGATCGAGAGAAACGTTCGATTCGCTGGTGGCTGCACGACTGATTCAGGAATCGGACATAAAGTGGTGGCTAACGCAGGTTTACGTTTACCTGATCGAGAGAGTGAGTCAGCCCCGGCGAGAGAGCGAGAAGGCGCATGAAAGCAGCCAGAGAGAAAGAGAGAGAGGGAAATAACGAGAACAACAAATAAAAGGAACGGAGAAGGAAGAGATACCATGACGAGGCGAGCAAGAAAAGGAGGAGCGAATCGAAGATGCGAGAGAGGGGGAAAGGACAGGTAACAACAGGTGAGAGAGAGTCAGGAACGTAGGCGGCAGGACAGCAATAGAAGGCAACACTTCCGGGCCTAAAAATAGAAGAGTGCCTCGATTATTAAGAGTTTCATTTTACGCGCTACGATATTTTTCTGTACAGGTGCAAGAAATGAAAATATATCATTCTGAAAATGATTTTATATCTGCGAACGTTTGTTTTCGGGCCCAAAAATCGCGATTACATCCCTAAGACCGGCTTCGACACAACGTTGCCAGATTGGCGAACCGCAGGTCGCAAATGCAAGTTACATATACAGTTCTCTCGAAAGATGGTATCCTCTCTTCAGGGCTGCGCTATTGAGAGTCTGATAACAGGGGTATGTAGTGACCTGGCTGCTTGAAAAATGGCAATTATTTAATTGATTTTTAATCGATTACGCAATCAATTACACAATTCGGAAGTCATTGCGCGTGAAAAGGAGGGAAATGTGGTGATAAGAGATGCATGTGCGTTGACATGCGAGCAGCTGATGCTATAATGAAGTGGATCGCGTGACACGATGTTTTTTAACGTTTTATACCGGATGTGCCGAGATAACCAATGGTAATTATAAATAATCGGAAAAATTTCTCTTTCCCCTTCTTTATCTCTCTTCTTTCTTCTTTCTTCTTTTTATAATATGCTTTACTCTTAAGAGAATTTTAGCATGAATTATCTTTTAATATTACTAGCTTTTTGAAATAATATAGGAATTTTTATGTATTGTAATCACAAGGATATAATATTTTTTAGCTGTAATTTCTGCCACAATAGAATTTATAATGCAAAGTATTAATGTGAGAATTATAATGTATACGAATGCGCTACAAGTTCGTCGAACTCTCTCTCTTTCACGTATTACGTCAGTTCAAACCAGTTCGTAAGTGACACCTACGCATGGAGATCGATATGATCCATGTTCGTTTGCTATAGGTAACAATCGATGAATCGACGAGTTAGGTGTGGCTGATGCACGACTCAAAAAATTCTTATCTTGGTTTAAATGAAATTATCAATAATGCTCGCTTATCGGTTATATGTTATATAATTTTAGCGCTGTGCTTTTTCACATTTTCACCTTCAATATATAATTGCATAAAAATAAAAATTATTATTTTTAAAAATTCTGTAGTCTTGCTTATTTGTTTTATCATTATTATGAAAGGTCTTTAAATTTATGAAGAGAATTATCGATGAGAAATTAAAAGAATCTAAGAATGGAAATAAAAAATAATTTATCACAATCAAATCTTAATTCATTAACATGCTAGTTTATTAATACTTTAAAATTTTATAATGCCTTCTTTTATTAATTATTAATTAGCATGTTAATAAATTAAGAGTACTTTTTGCAACAGTTGAACTTTAACGGCCATTTCTTCGATTTAAAAGTGTCACCATGATAGAGGAATTGTTTTTTATTTACTATGATTCCTGGAAATACGAGAGGAACAGGAACGACCGGTTGTTCGACTACTCCAATTTTTCCAGAAACGAAACTTCTTCGCCTTCGACTGCTTAACCGCAAAATCTCTTTGAACGACGCGACAATTGACCTACATTTCGTAAAATCGTAAAATATCGGTCTTCCTTCTCGGGTTCCAGTTCGGGGCCCTCCCTACGCTTCGTGTTTTATTCTACGTGATCCACGAACATAACGGAACGTCGTCCCGAAACTTTCTCCGGCGGCGGCGGACCCATTAATAACCGACAATGATTATTATTTCCTGCTGTTGCCGTCGCCGGCTGAGGTTACTAGGTGACCACGAATACGTGATTTGAATTTAGAACAACATCCAGGTAAAGCTTTTACGATTGTGATATTAATTTTCAAAGTATTATTAATTTTTACGTTCCTGCTGCTTTTCTGGATATTTAGAATCGATATTTTAATCTTAATTAAAACCCTTTAATGAAAATCAAACGAGTATTTAATAAACAATTTTCCATAAATGCAGATTCTCTAAAAAGATTTAATAAGATTTATTTTCGCAAAAAAAGACTGAAAAATTGTTAACATTTAAAATGTGATCTCTCCGATTTAAAAAATATTTTATAATTTTAATCTATAATTATTTTAATTTAATAATTATTTAAAACAATTTTTGGATTATATAATGTATGAAAAAATTTTGAATAAATGAAAACTAGAATTTTTTATGAAAAATAATCAAAAGAGACAAATAAAGTAATATACAAATATCTCTACGTCTTTTTAGAGAAGTCGTCACGTTGATGATTGCATAAAAAATGTCTCGTCTTGCCTCTTTTGATATCTTCGTTAGACGTAATAATTGCTTGCGGAAATTACTAGTGTAGCTAACAATAAGACACTATGAAACTTCTTTGTATCATATAACTGGTTTCATACGATCTTGGGTAGTTAGGGAGACGTGCTCTAGTTAAGATGGCAACAATCAGACCCACCTGCTGCACGCCGTTACGCGTCCCCGCGCAAAACGATCATAAACGCGAGTGTGTCGATCATGTAAGTCCCATAATCGTTCCCAAGAGCGAGACCGAAAGAAAGAGACCGTCCAGTTACCGTATAGCGCTTTCTAAGTATCGATTTTCCCACATCATCGTAATTATTTCGAGAAACTAATAAGCCATGTGCAACACAGAGGAAAATGTACACTGTATTCAAATAAATATTATTTATTTTAAGTGTATCATAAGTTCGTCTATCCGCAAATATATTACAAGTTCACCACAAGCATTAAATTTCATTGAATATATTCTGAATTTTAGTGAATGCAGTATTTTACGAGTAATAAAGAGTATTAAATTAAAACATTAAAATTTAATATAAAAATTAATATATAAATAAAAATTACTAAATTAAAAATACTAAATTAAAAATTTGGTTTGCTTAGTAAGTTTGATTTTTCTTTGATACAACTTTACAATATTCTTGACGAGAAAATAAATTCTTCTTTCGAGTACATGATAGTGAGATTTTTTAACACTTGTGATGAGTATATTTTAAGATTATTATCAAGAATATATTCTTTGTTGAAGAAAACTATTACTTAAAAAAAGAAAAATAAACTGATTAATCGCTTTTCTTGGCATTAGAATGATATTTTTCTCTGTGTATAAGCTTATTTTATCATAATGCGCGAAGAAATAATTTTTTAAAGTAACTAAAAGCAAACATATCGCTTCAAATGTTGTATAAAAAATAGCAAGAAAATGAAATCTGCATAAATATATAACAGAACTTGAAAAATATAACTTTATTGTGTGCGAGCAATTATTGTGGCTGCCCGATAAAGATAGAAATTTTGCGGAAAGGTTGATTTTAGAATAGGAAATTAGTTCAGCAGAGTTAGGTAAAATTAAAGATAATGCAAATAAGAAACATTAAACTAGAAATTTATACTCCTTTATAATTCCTTAATAAACCTGATTATGTTTATTGCTTGTAATTTCGGAGAACAAGAAATATAACACAATCGAGTTATTCAGGAGTTAAAAATACAATATTGGAGTATCGAAAAAAAAAAAAAAAAACGTATCAACCTTACATCTATTCCGAGTAGAATGTAATTTTATTACAAATTTGATTAAGTAATTAATTAATTAAATTAATTAATTTAAACAATTCCGAAATTTGTATAAAATCAATATTACGATGTAAAAATATTTCCATACAAGGGGTTGATACGTCCTGTCTACTAAACCTATCGCACCTTCCTCGATTACTCACCCTCATTCATCTCGATTCGACGTTCGCACCTGCATCGTCCACAATGTTCGCGTGCGCATATAAATTAAGCAGCATGAGGGGTGGACGCGGGTGCTAACATGAAGCATTTCCGGTTGTTGTTACGCGCGAACGTGCGACGCAGGAAAGCGACGGGTGTTGCGAGGGTAGCGACGCCGAGATGATCGGTAACGGGAGACGGGGAGCCGGCGAGCGGGATCGCGATTTGGAGGAGGATGACGAGCTCGAAAGCAGGGAGGAGAGGAGCTCGGAGAGTGGAGGAGGAGGTGGTGGGGGTTTCGGTGGTTGGAGGTCCCACCTGCTTGGTGGGCTAACGCAACGCGTCAAATCCTGGTACTGGGGCGCCAGGCCCCTCGTAAGTTTTCCTATCCAAAAAGACACGATCTCTTTCTCTCTCTTTTTCTTTTCCTTTCTTCACACACGCACGATTTTATCTCTCGTTTCTGTTTTTCTTCTCTTGTCGTTTCTTTCGTCTCTCATGCTCTCAGTCGCTCTTCGACACCTTGCATCGTCTTGCGAAAGGATAAGAGGACACGGTCACTCGGAAAAAGGGAGGAAAATGTATCGAAAGAAAAATCCGACAAGTATCGATCAAAAATTAAATTTGGAAAAGCTCTTTTCAATTTCTTATTTTAGTAAGTATATTATATTTTTTATTCTAGTTTTATTTAATTTTTATTTATTTAATATTCAATAGAATAATCGAAATTTGTATTAATTTTGCTTGAATATGGAGTTCTATTTGATAATCTATTATTTTACATCATTATGAATTATCTTTATTTGTATTAATCTTTTTAGTTCTAAATTTTCATTTTTATATTATATATTTTTATTTCAAATTAATTTTTAATATTAAGTTATAATTTATAATTTTACTTTAAAATTTACTTTATTTTGAAAAATTTGCTACTTATTCTCTATAGGTGTTCTTGAAAGAGCGAAAACATGAATATGACATTATCGATTCGATAATCCAACCTCGATCAAAAAGAACAGGGTGTAATCAGTGCAACCGAGTAGCGATTTTCATGTCGGAGCGAGGAAACGCGGAGAACTCGTTCCATCCGGATCTCGCCGGAAGTGTCGATAACATCTCAGCGAAAAATTACAATGCGAAGCGAAATCGTAATCGAGTCCATCGCGCAATTGCTTAACGTATTCAATGACATCATAATGGAAAGAGAAATTATTATAAATTACTTCCGGATATTTTATTTCTTTTTCATCTACTTTATTATTCAAATAAGAGATATTCCTGTTACTTTATCATTTACGATCTCTAAAGTATCAACTTTACTTTTTATCTACTATTTTATTTTTATTGCTATTTACTCGTTTATATAAATATTTGTTTATTAAAAAGAGGGAAGAAATTTTTTACTCCTTAAAAATTATTAATCTAGAATTCGCGTAAAGATCAAATTTTCGAGCGCGCTTGCACAATAAAATTGTGAATTATAACGAAATCTAATTGACAAGACGAAAGAGAAAATAGGACTGCAGAGCGCGCAGCAATAAAGTCTCATAATAAAACTCGTATTATACTGAAACAACGGGGCATCGTAAATTTCCGGCGAGATCGTAGTTGCATCTGTCGCGTTTGGAATATCCGGGTCGCAAAATGATATAAAAAAAATAATAATTCACGAGAGACGTAGAAAATTAAAAGGATAAGAAATTCAATAGATTGATAATTGAATTATTTCAATTATATGCGATAAATGAAAAACGGTTGGAAAATCATACTTTTCGGAAAGATTTATTCAATTTCTTTCGCGGATAATCGTAATACGATTAAAAGAAGAGTTAAATTATGCAGAATAAATTAACGCTGCGTAAAAATCAATGTTCGATTCGAGTTATTGAAAACTATTTGCTCACTTAGGCATGAATTCTCTTTCCTAATTAAATTTCTCTTTTTCTCTCTCTCTCTCTCTCTTTCATACACATACACACACATATCATACGATCAAGTGTCCTTGTGCTCCTAGAGCTAGCGAGATTAGTCGACATAGCGTTAGGTGTTGTACGTGTTTTTTATCTTAGATGTCTTGCACATGCTACTTTTTACGATTTGTCCTTAAGCACGATCACTATTTTATAATTATACGTATATACAGAGCGTCTCACCTGTCTCACGTCGAATTTTGATCGTAGATTTAGACGAAGTTGAAAATCGAATTTTCATTTCGTAGAAATTTCAAGAAAATTAAAGCGTAAGCTCAACAAATGTAGAAATGTGAATAAGAGATTAAACGAAAGAAATTATCTTCGTAAATAAATGGTAAGAATAATATATACAATCCTGTTTCTTCAATTTAAATAAATTTTACGTCCTGTTTATCTTCATAATTTCTATTTCTTTTTAATAACAGTTTTATTTAAGTGCTTAATTGCCATAAATGGCGAGAAAATGGAAAATTGCGATGCATATATAATCCCCTCTTGCTATGAAATCCTTGTTAAACAAATAGTTATCTCGCAACTTTATCACAGTATCCGTTGAAATTTGATTGGATGAGACTTTCTATATATACACATATATTATACATACGGGCACGGGGATGTATATGCGCTATATATTCACATAGATGTCTTGGCATGCACGATCACTTTACTCACATGAAAAACAGAGAAGAAATTTCGAAGTGATTTAGTTAGACAGAAATCTTGCAAGATAGTTGTTGTTTTTAACGTCTTAATTGCTTCAGTAATTAATCGATAGAGATGCTGGAAAGATTCTTTAGCAGCCTGCGTATAAAAATAAACAACTTCTGCAATCCATGCGAAAGAACTTGATCTTAAGTTAAAAGGAAAAGATTGTATTAGAGAAAAAAAAAAAACAAAGTCAATTACATCAGGATGTACCCGGTGAGAGGACTTCCATTTCATTCGGGATTAATCTATCTTAACTGACTTTTCCGGTTAATAATATATAGTGTAACGGGATAAAAACTTTTGTAATATAAGTTTTCTTATGTAAATACGAAAATCAAGGGTGGATGTAAACGGAAAGAGAAACTTTCGAATCGGAAAATCGTGCAAAATCATTATGTGGCAAGAACGAGACTCATTGTCTCGATGTGTACACGCGTGCGTGCGTATTTCGCACTGCGCTCGAGCACACTTTCACCATTTTCGCTTTACATTTCTCTCGAGGAAACAAGTTGATCTAATTAACTCGATCTTCGCATCTTTCAGCCGTGAACTCGACAAGTTAGATAACTGTGATAAGAGGTGCTAAAAATTAAATTAATTACTTTTTCGTCAAGTTAATTATCATTAGACCATTAAATAGAATAGTTATATATATTATCTATATAATCTGTATATATATTAATTCCGTAGGAATGTGATGTACCCTGTACAATTTTAGTGTAATTAGTATAATCAAAATTTAATATTAGAATAATTAAAATTTAATCAATTTTTTTCATAGAACACAATTATACATCAATTTAATCCAATAGGGAAGAGTCTATCTTTATATAATATTTATTGAATAATTTATTTGAAGATTATATCTTATTAAAAAATAAGGAATTCCATTTAAATGGTGATTTTACTTATGTAGTATGATAATTTCTTAACCAAGAATCGAATCATTAGAGTTCCAAGCTAATTGCATGAGTGGTAGTTAAAAAAAATTCGAAAAATGTAACTCAAGAGAAGTGATTGGGGTCTTTTCTGTTCACATCTCGAATATGGCTCATTTATAATAATATATAATATTATAAAATATTTATATTATGTCTGTAACTTATTTTATATATTTTTTTTAACAATTATATTACATTTTCCATGCATCTTTTAATTTCTAAAATTTAATCTTGCCTCTAGAGCAATTTTGCAGACGCGTGCGATGAAATAGAAGAGACCCGATATAATTGTTCTCATAATTAGCAAAAATTTAGTATCGCAGAATTATAATAGTCGTACTACACAGTTTATTAATTAGCCAGTATAGTATATTGATAAAGTGTCGCGATTGAAAATATCTCTGTTATATCGATGTGTCGTTTCTGTTGCGCGCTCAAAGCCGGTCGTACAGAATCGGTGACGATGGATGGCGACAAATATAGAGCGACAATTAGCTGTGTGATAACGACAACACCACCGCCACCACACAACTACCACTCTCTCTCTATCTCTCCGAGCACCACCAACACCCAACTGCTACCAGTCTGCCATCAGCAAGCATGACTCAATTTTTCGATATATATGTGTGTATATATACAAACACACACACACATACACGTGTGTGATTTATATATATATATATATATATATACGTACATATATTATATACATATTGATATATATAACCGTACACTCGCGTATGTGTACATCATATGTTTGCGCGTCAGCACATATAATTCCACATATAATACATGCACATAGATGATGTAATGTTGCACGCAAGGAAAAGCGGAACGAAACGATGGAGTCGAATTAAATTAAATAAAAAAAAAAACAAGTATGATTGCGAAAGAATTTCTGCCATTTTTTATCGTCAAACTATATTTTCCCCCATTTCTCTCGATTATTAAATTTCTTCTAACTAAATTTCTTGAATTGAAATTGCGAGAAACTAAAGGTATATTCCAGACCATTGCTCTTAAAATATCTTCTTTGTTTTTTACTGAAAGTTTACTATTAAAATTATAGAATAAAAATAGGCATATACTTTCACTACCATGATTAAGATATCACTTTCCATTTCTTCACTACTGTTTTTATTTAATGTCCACCAGCACGCTAGATAAGGCATGCGAAATGAGAAAGTATCGAGAGGATAGAATTGGAATGCACCACGAATATGCATCCGTTTCAGATACACTTCTGTCTATCAGCTTCCGATCAGCACTTTCGCATTTTACGTTAGAATTAACGTGTCGCGAAGGAATGTGCTTTAAAATTATACGAGTGTGTTCGAGAATCACGACGTTTCGCGCGCCTCTCTCTCTACAGATATTTATATTTCGTATACCGGAAGCTATGTGAAGACTACCAGAACGCTCTTCCACTGCAGCGTGCACGCGAATATGCCAGCATAAGCCTCTTTAGCTCTTGTGTGCCATCATCGTGCGTGCGCGTGTCCGTATGTATTTATGTACGCGCGTGTATGTATGTATGTATGTACGTGAGCATTGAGATCATTTTCGGATACGTTGCAGCAGCCATGTGCGATTTATTTTGAACGACGCCAATGTCCCCTCTATTTCTTTCAATAAAATTACAAATCCAAATTATATTAGGCAAATTATTGTGATTATTATTAAATAATTTAAAATTAGATATAATTTAAAGTATTATAATAGCTGCTTGTATTAAAGTTATATTTCATACAAACTTAATAAAAAAATTTAATAATTTTAGAATTTTAACATAAAAAAAAAAAAGAATCGGTTTTATGGAGTAAAAATTTGATGGAAAATTCAGAAATTTGAGAATTTATTTAATTGAAATATAATTCGAGAGGTCTCCTTTGTACTTAGACATTCGTGTAATCAATTGATTTCCGGTTGCTGACGCGAATCTGACGTAATGGCGGAGAGATCTGACGCCCGACTATCGCCGTTCGAATACAAACTATGTCCGTTCCAGGAGCTCGCACACAAGCTCTCGCGAAGCTTCGATATGCAGGAGGCGCAGCTGCTGGAGGAGGGCAGTTCCGGCGGCGGGCCCGCCGGAAGTGGAACTACGGGGGGCCCGCCGCGACGGCATCACAGTGTGCAACGACTGACCCGCAGCGAGATGTCCGAACGACGCGAGGAGGACGGCGCCCTGGTGGTACCTGATCATCAAGGCAACCTGCGCATCACCGTGAAAAAGACCAAATCGATTCTGGGCATCGCCATTGAAGGCGGCGCCAACACCAAGCACCCACTGCCCCGGATCATCAACATACACGTGAGTTTATTTTGAAAAATTGCCGGTTAAAGTAAAAAAAAAATCAAATTACATACAGAAGTACCTGGAGCTGGATAAAATATTGGATTAAAGAGAAAAATTCAAATAAAGTCGGGGAATGTGTTGAACGGATCGAAGAGAATTAAAAGGACTAAACTAGGTATATGTATAAAGCTAATAATAATTCTGAGTTCATTATCTCTTGTTGTATCTATATGTAAATAAAATACGTTTTTTATTTTTGTTGAATAAATTTAAAGCTTAATTATTTAATTATTTAGCGATTTAATAATGGAAATTTAAAAGTGATATTCTGCAGAAAATGTTATACATACTTGAAATTAAAGGAATGCATGCCTTGAGCATCTCATGTAAATAATTATGCATAGTACGTTGATGCTAATTAATATTCCTCTAGCTTTTTTAATAAAGTCAATTACGTTAAAATATTATCTCATATATAACGTTCATTATCCTAGGTACATTCGATTTAAATGAAGTTTGGCTTCATGCGAAACGCACGATTAATAATTTGCGTCGGGTGAATTTATCGCCAGCGCCATTTACGATGGCATAAACAATATTATGCCATAAATGCGACTAACGCATCTGTGGTAATTTGTTGCAGGACAATGGAGCAGCTTACGAGGCTGGCGGCCTCGAAGTCGGCCAGCTCATCCTTGAAGTCGATGGTCAGAAAGTTGAAGGTAATGCCAGCAAAACCCTAAAATCTTATATTTTTTTATAATCTACTAATTTTGTATTATTTCTTTATCACACTTCTAGGATTTTAAATTCTCCAAAATTAAAGTTTCAAACAACTTGTTTGAACATCAATAGTAATAAAATTTCGCGAAAATTGATCACGAAAGAACGTTTAAAATAATAAATTCGTTCCTCTCGCAACGATAATAATTAGCTAATCGATTAATAATTGCAAGATAAACAGAAAAACTTTTATGTAAGTTTAATTCTAAACAACGATTAATTCTGCTTTATTTGTAGGACTTCATCATCAAGAGGTCGCACGGCTGATCGCAGAATCATTTGCACGTCGCGATCGCAACGAGATCGAGTTTCTGGTGGTGGAGGCGAAGAAGAGCAACTTGGAGCCGAAGCCGACAGCGCTCATATTCCTGGAAGCGTAGCAGGAATCTCCCACCTCCGAGCCGGAACCACCGTAGCTCAACCTGATCAAAGCTCGGCCATCGGCGATCTAGCTCGAGACTCGAACCGAATCGAGATCGAGACTGGAATCGAAAGACTAATCGAAAGAAGCCCCGAAGAGATTTAGTGTGATCTCTTCAGCTTCTTCACTCGAATTGCCGAGCTGTCAGTTGCTGCTAAATGATTAATCTGGCCCTGGTGGTGGGAATTCTACTTTACTTCATGAAGCAAGGAGAGAAGAGCGAAGACGCGAGGGAGATCTGGACCGGCGTTGCCCGATTCCGATATTTCGACTCTTTAAAGGCCGCTTTGAAAACCCGGAATGCGCTAACGAGACAAGAAACCCTGGAAAGTTCCTGGCAGTCGTGTATTCGCTCGGACTTTTCTGCCCTCGCGATTGACTGGAATTCGCGCGCGAAATCGGCATAAAATTGCCGCGCGAAGAAATTACCTTATTATGTAAATACATTGCCGCTATTGTACATATTCTCACAACAGACAGTTCGATAGAAGAAGCAAATAATCATATATATCACGAGGGAACTGGTAAAACTCCCGGCGGATTCCCGGCAACGCCGGTCCCGATCTCAAATCAGAACTATTCACCAATTAATTGCGCGATCGTCATCACGATGTAACGAAATGCGAGAGTGCATTGGTTATTTTTCGCAGAACCTCGAAGAGAGACGAAACGGAAGAAAGATCGTATATTTTATTTTTCATCGTCGGTGGTTATTTCGAGGATTAATAAAGGTGGAGGATCGTGCAATGTGCCAAACTAACTAACGCAAGCCATATATTAATAAAGCTATAAACGATAAGAGATTGATTTGGAAGGGATGAAGGGGAAAGGAATAAACTTTCGAAGAAACGCAAATCTGCAAGAAAATGCAACGAGGGAGAGTGCGGACCTACATGCTCATAGTGTAGCTGAGTGAACGATTACCTCACAGATACACTCATAGACAAACATATACACACAACATTCACTTTTAACATTATAATCGCGCGAGATCTGAGTTTCGACGACGCAAATTTGTGTCGACTCGAACCTAGATTAATAATCGCGATGTTGATTATATATATAATTATGAGAGTTATGGCAGATATTTGTATGCAAAAGGTAGAAGGGTGCAAGTCCTAAAGAACACAATATCCCTATTTTAAGAAAAGCTCCGAAATTGTATCCGCGCGATTTATTGAAATAGACTTAAAATTTTATATTATTAAATAATACAATTAAATAAAGTAAGGAAAAGTTGAATAATATTAAATCAAATACTAAAAATAAAATAGATATCAAATTTACGATTTAAGAAATCTTTCTTGAAAAAATAGATATTGTATAAAAATTTTAGCAATTCTTAACTTTGGATTTATTTCTGATTATTTCGGACTCGCTTCTTTCTGCTTTCTGGATACGATTAAGTTGATCAAGATTCTCGTTAATTTTAATGATTAGGTGTCATTCGGCTGGTTCTCGAAATTGCGCCTAATAACGCTTAGTAGTTTGTTAAATGTTACTGTATAGATAATTAACGTTGACGTAGTTGATAGACGTTGATTCGTCACTAGGACGTTACGCGTTGTTCGTTTATTGCGTTGTCAGTTGTGTGTTAGAGAATTTTTCCCCTCTCGGGCACGTGATATATTCGCCAGCAAATGCGTACAATTTAATCGAATTATTTTCACGTATTTTTTCACATTAAAATTTGTTGAAACGAAGAATAAAACATATTCTATTATATCTATCTATTGAGATTTTCCTATTAAAATATTTACATTTCTAAATTGCCATTTTTTATTTAGTTTTTAATATTTGTGACCAAAAAATTGAGTTGCTAACAAAAATAAAAGTTGTGTGTAATGTATTAATATTTAATTAAAGTGGAAAAGATAAATCATATTTTGTATACGCGACAGATGTATCGCGATCCGAGAAAGGATTAATGATAATATTTTTTTGACTGTCGAGTATAGCCGAAATATATCGATGATCCGTCATCGAAATGGAATTAACGACGATCTTGATCGAGATTGAAATGATTGTTACATTGCGGACGTTGTTAAGGCTTAAAAGAAATATATTACTCACGTACACACATATTTATATACATGTACATATAAGTATTATGGTATGAAAACTACCGTAGTGGAATTGCAAATCGTACCTATCTACTAGGCGTCTCAAGCGTCTCGCGCCGAAAGGGAAATAATTTAAAAATAAAAATAAAATTTTAAAAATAATAAAAGCGTACACGCGCGGTATTTTCGAAGAGAAACTATAAAAAATTAGAGGTGCATACAACATAGTAAAGGCCTGATCCAGTTCGAGTTCAAGCGAAGAGAAATCGTGGACAATCCTATGTAAAGAGAATCTCGGGAAAAGTTCCTCGACAAATTTATGACCTTAGGAAAAAATCTGCATTTAAATTAAATAAAAAAATATCTTTTATATTTTATTTTCCTACTTAAAATTTTTGAAGCATATTTAAATATTGTTTACGTTACTTTTAATATTATGGATTTTTATGCAAATTTGACTTATGTATTTATAGGTAAGATATAAAATTACTGAACAAAAATCTACTATATTTTTTCATCTTTTGCTATTATGAATTACTAATATATAATAATCATAATATGCGAAAAATCAAAATTCATTCTTTTTCCTCGAATGGAAAAAATTTATCTGAACAACAAGAATGCATTTTAGTCTCGTAAATGTGCATTATTCTGTAAATGACAAGTAAATGCAAATCATGAAATAATCCGAATAACTGAGAAACTCGAAGACATGAAAACTATTAAATATTATATTCATCTAAGTAAGCGATAAAGAGAAAATAAATAATAATGAAATATGTATTTTAATATGATAATTGCTCATCTCAGAAAATAACTCGATTGTCCACGATTTTTCCTATTAAAACAAAAATAAAAATTGTAGAATATACGCGTGCGAGCAATTGTGCTGTTGTACAAATGCCAAATCGAGCCACAAACGAAGCAAAGGGAAATATTTAACTACAGTATCTAGGCAATTAATCTCTTGGCACATGGTACAATACATGCAAATTGCACGTATAAATTCTATGTATTTTTCCCAACTAAATTTGCATATAAAGTATAATTAAAGTTTTAATTGTTTTTGTTAAATATATATAATCAGTTAAATATAATCAGTTTAATATTTATATAATATATAATCAGTTAAATATTTAAATTAAATGTGAGATAAGAGATTTTAGAGAAACTTTTTGATTATACTTGATTAAATTTAATTCGTACAAAAATTCTTTTCGTTCCTATATCGTAATAAATTTATCCTTTCATCATTAAGAAAAAATTTATTTTCGATTTAATCAGGAAACCATTACACACATGTCGTAAGAGATTAATCAAAGATTTCAGCAAATGTGCCAAAAAGTTTGTGCTTAATTATATCGATCAACGATAATGGCGGTTTCAACTGATATTGTCACGTTGGAAAAGAAAAAAAAGGTAACAACAAATCGAAAAGAATTTCCCAGAGCATATTCAAATCTTTTCTTGGCTATTCTTTTGTAGCATACACACGGGAGCACGAGTCGCTTTAATCGCTATGTTACAGATGAGCCAATGAGCGGAAAATATTGAGAAAGGAAAAACGAGATGAAGAAACGAGACAGTCGAGTTTGCGCTTCTCATTTCCTTTCGGACGAGAGAAAAAAAAATAATAATAGTTTGTCTCGTTAGATAAGATGAGAAAGACTCTAAGCGCCGGACTCGAAAGACGAGAAAGGACGAGGGGTGGCTCGAGGATTTCGAAAAGCGACAGCGAAAAAGCACTATAAGAGGGGACTTGACAGATCAAATAAGATGAGATATTTTTGTAAAGCTTTCGATGTACCGCAATCCCAGAAAAATGTTTCGAAGATCTCAGCTGACATATCCGATAATGCCTTATCGCTTTTAAAAATCGAGAACTATTAGGGAACGCGCTATGCGAGAAGGACAAAGAACTGGAATTGTAAGACACATCTGATATACAACCCTAATCCATTTCCCGCCTTCCGAGAGAAACAAATCGCGAGACACTCGGTAGAGCTTAAAAATGATCACGTGTAATAATACAGTGTGCATAATTATTTTTTTTTAATCTATCTTTTCCTTTTCAAGACTTTTTCAAGACCTTCTTTAATTATAAAGGAGTTTTAGAAGAAGATAACGGTAGATAATTAAAAAAATAAAATAACGCGATGTAAAGAGAGAAAGATTAAATTGTGCAATACACCAACATTAAACAGAATATTAATTAATTAGCATCGCGAATTTCTATGTAATTAATCTCTAATTATTTTCACATGCATGCAAGCACGAAATTTTCGATCGGCGAACATGTACAGCTTCGTTTACGCACTAATTAAGTTGTGCTCGAAATTTAGTTCCAAGTGAGTTCTCTTATAATACTTTCTAACCGATAATTTTCTCACACGAAAGTGGATGGTCTAGTAATTTTCCTGAATTTTCCTTGAAAATTTCATTTAGGTCGATAAAATACAGCTATATATTTAAATTTAAAATTTTGTGGAAGCCACTTTCGCAATGTAATATATTCTAAAATTTATTATGATAAATTATTTAATTTTATTAATGCGCTCCTACTTTTTTTAACTAAGTAAAATACTTTTCTGCCTTATTCCCTGATCCAAAAGGCTTTAAACTGTACAATTTTTTATTTCTTATAAAAAGACAAATCCAGAGTATCTTATAGAGTATCTTATATATATTATTATCATTCAAAGATTGGATATGAAAATGATTAAAAAGTCTCGCGTAATTCCTAGCTCTCATTTATTTTTATTGCAATTCGAAGAAAGAAAGAAAGAGAAAGAGAAAGAGATAGAAGCGAAAGAAATATTAAAAGAAATATACTGTTATCATGTCACACGAGATTATTTTTTTCTTATTGATTTATTCAAGTACAATATAGAAATTTAAATAATTTTTTTAAACTGAAAAGTAATGATAATTTCTTTTTTAACGTTATCTATAATTTGACGTGATAAAAATTATAAGGATCCGCGTGACATGGCAATAGCGCGTCCCATCATTAAAACCGACACGTAAAAAAAAATCAGTATAATTGTAATCGTACTTTACTATTGTACATACGTAAAATCTCGTTCATACGCGTTTCATAGATCATCTCTTTTGCAATCAAACTTATACATTTCTGACATACGTACATGGTACATCCATCTACCCACCCACGTACACATATAGGCGGATACAAGATGCATGGATCAAAGCGAAATCAGCGCGCCAGATTGCGTTAATTGAATAATTCGTCACTTTATTGTACGCCTCGAGAAAAAAATGTTGTTGCAAAAAAAATAAATACGAGAAAATAAAATAAATCACCTTACATACACACATGATCACACATAAAATCACGTGCCAGAAAGCGATTGTGACACGTGAAAAACGTAGCGCGTAGCTGACGACACGGTATGGCACGTGCGAGTACGCGTTGCCATTATTATTATTGTTCTTATCATTATGATGATTATGGTGATTATTATTACTACGATGATGACGTTTATTATTACTATAATTGAATAAAACGTTCACCACGAGAATCAGACTTGTCGCTCCACTCTACTTGTTCCTCTTTGAAAAATTTCCTCTCTTCTCTTTGCTTCTTCCTAACTTAAATATTCATATTTTTATTCAAACACTATCTAAATGATATTTGTTTAATGCTTATTAAAATTGTTACGTCAATATTTAGGCATTGTTAAATCTATTTCCTAAATTAATTTTAATTTTTGTGTGGGAAGTTTAATGTCAAATAATTTATTTTTTAAATTAAAATTACTTTGTAAAAGAAGATACTCAAAATATTTATGATTATCATTTTCTCACGCTTATTTGCAAAACAACTTTAAGTTCACTTCCTCATTTTCTCCAAGAAAAAGCAAATAAAGTAAAGATGTGTTTTATGTTGAAAGTTTTACATACGAATTTTGCGAAAGCAAATCGTTTACTTTGCTTCGCAGACAAAAGCAGCTCGTTTTCATTTGCGTCATTCGCCCATCGTGGGATTTAGGGGCGTTTGACGTAAGGAGGAGGAAAGCCAAAGCTGTGCTATTAACGCGCGCCATAAAACACTAACTATCGATCGCACTAAAATTGTATATTTCAAGAGTCGTTTCGTCCAAATTACTCTGCTGGTTTTCTCAACAAGTGGCAGTGCCTTTTAACTGGAAGATAAAATTTTTATTTTTGATTGCCTTTTATCATGTATTATTTAAAATTAATAAAATATACGAAAGCAAAAAAAAAACAAATAGCAAAAAATATAGAAGTAATGAACAATATAAAATAATCAATGTAAAAAAAATTATATTATTTTTAAAAATTATTTTTAACAATTATTAAAAAATATAAAGAAAAATCGTTTCTTGCAAAGTACATATATTGTTTAAAAAATAAATATTCAAGCGACGGAAAAGTAAAAATATGATCTCCTTGAACACGATAAAAACATAATGTACGCCGAAATTAGAAGAGAGAGAGAGAGAGAGAGAGAGAGAGAGAGAGAGAATTTCCACCCACACAAATTCTTCTTCACAGTTTACATGAAGAGCAATATGTAACTCTCAGCTGATCGATAAAGAGGAACAAATCTCTTACGCAACAAAACGAATCCGCACGTGGCGCATAATCCTGTTAAGGATCGTGCGAGGGTCGCAGATTGCCTCAAATTTATGAATTCATGTCTGCAAAGCTTTTCAAAAAAGGAAAACTTGTTTTAATCACAAAGTAAACTGTTTTAAATAAAATTGCAGATTAATAAAATCATAAATCACTTAAGTAAAATTAAATAAATTTTTTAATCAAACTAAATCTGACATTTTCTTTTAATTATTTAATATTTTATGTTATTTTAGAATTAACATTTTATGTTATTTTAGAATTTTTTTTAATCAGCTTACTTGCAAGAATCATTATTAATTTAATGCAAAAAAAATGATAGAATGTGTGACCGTGTTTGATCGATAAAATCTTTTTGAAAACAAAACGGATGGAAGTATCAGAGTCTTTCCTCAAGCGTATGGTAAAAAAAGGAAACGGAGGGGAATTAGAAATATAATTTGACTAAGCTTCCATTGAGTTTGTGGATTAAACGAGCCGTGACCGGTTGCACATGTCGATCTAATTTTCAACAACACGTGCAAGCGAAAGTTCCTCGAGGGTGGAATCCGTTCGCACGTTATTTCGCGGTTTGTCAGTTGAAATTGCTAGAAAAATGCAGTCACAATAATTCGCCATAGAAACTTATTATACTTCGTCTGATCTATTTGTTATATTTTATATTATAATAACTGACTTCACACATATAAAGGGATTATTTTACAATTTATGATCTTTCTTAACAAAATATATGACTCAAAATTATAATTATTCTTCACATATATAAATGTCTAGTTTTATATTTAATATTAGATCTTCTTCACTTTCAAGACAGTGAAATTCATGAATAATAAAATTTTTAATTAATATTAGAAATTAAAAAGAGTTCTTTGCTGGTAATTTTTGAGTAAGCTTCAAACTTGTAAAAAAATTTATATAATTGATCGTTAATCAATTGTGGAAGGAACATCTTGATCTCTTTCTAAAGGATGACACGATAAGTATGTATTCGTGGCAGATGTGATTTCTCGCGTGTCAGAATCCTCGATTGTTCGTCTAAAGAGAGATTTCAAGGCGTTTCAAAGCGTCTTTCTTGATTCATTAACAATGAGGATCGATGATAACCGGTGTAAACCCGAAACGACAGACGGAGGCCTGAATGTTTCCGCTGTGGAAACGCAGATGCGCGTTTACGAGAACGCGCGTGCCGATCACAATGGATCGATTACGGATCTCTCGTAAATCAAACAATGCCTGGCTTACTGGAAAAGGAAGACACTAACTAACAAAGGGAAAAGAGAGAGATTAATCTCCCGAAAAATAAACCACATCTTCCAATAATCACAGATACTCAGGAACTCCTAAATAAAGTTGCTATTTTCACGGGATAATAAATTTTTATACAATTTACGTTTTAATTAAATTACATGAAATATTCGCGCCAGAGACCTACAGATTTTATTTCTCGATTTCTTCATCCCTCATCGATCCCATGTCATTCTTTATCCCGTGCGATCCACGCGAAAACCCGAAAATCCTCAGCTGCCGGCATCAGCTGCCCGGATCAACGACGAAGAAGAAAAGAGAATCAGCGTGGCGTTAGAAATGCAGGGACGAGCGGATCGAAAGGGGGCACGAAGGGGGGCAGAACCGGCACGAACCGGGGGCACGAATCTACGGCACGAGGGTACGCGAGACCCCGAGAGGTGTGCCCTGCACGCGTATAGTAGGGTAGTTTCCCCCTCGAAACTACCACCGGCCGCTTCCGGGTGCGGAATTCGGTTTAGACTTGCTTGTCAATGCCTGCGAAGCAGCAGCAGCAGCAGCAGAAGCAGGCGTCATCAGGCTGGTCGGCGACCAAGCGACTTGGGCACACGCCGGCGAATCGCCGACACGAGCGGTTGTTCTTTCAATCGCGTACGCCGCGATTTATGGACTCGATTAATCACGCCGATGAACGTTAAATATCAAGATCGAACGCAGTGTTAGAAGATACGATCGTCTAATATTAGTATTTTAGCTAAATAGTGTTAAAAAACATTTTCTAGCTTTCGAGCCAAATACATCAATCAATGTCTAGTAATATTTCACGCAGACAGTATCGATATATATTTTTCCATCTATCAAGTCAACAAGACAGTGTCGTGTCCAAGCAACGTCTTTTATCTGTCGGAACCATCATTGTTATCTTCGAAAAGTATTGAAATCTTTTTTGTCTTTCTACGTGGAAGTTAAGTGTATCAGTGAGGTGTTCAAAATGACATATTATGTTATTTGTCTCTTACTAATTCGAAAATATTAAACAATATAGTATCTTGAGAAAACTTAAAATGTTTAAAACTTAAAATAACGTCAAACATTTTTTAAAAACACTTTTTGAAACTTTTCAAGAAGAAAATTATCTTTTCAAAAGAAAAATATAACTTCTTAAAACTATACTACTTTTTTATAGTGTTACAATGTTTTTGAAAGAGAAAAAAGTAAAAATATTTTTGATATAAATTGTCATCGAAAGAAGATTCATTAATATCATATATATATATTTTTATCAATTTTCTGTAATTATAAAGCTAAAAAATCAACAAACAAATAAAAATATAATTATTAATAAGAAAGAAAAATCTAAAAAGTGTCAATAATAACTGATATCTAGTATTTAATTAGTCAAAATTAATTGATGAAAATATAATCCTAATATCAATTAATTACAATCAATCAATTAATTGAAAAGATATTTAACATTTACTGACTGAGTTTAATTAAACGTGGCTGTGTAATTAATACTAAGCAAAATCGATTGATCGTCATACTTAATATATCTTCATTGAACAAAATTAATCTATTTATCAGCATCTAATTAAAATTGAAGCAATTAATTAGAATCAAATAATCTATAAAAATAACTAACCGTCCATCGACTAGAAATAATCGAACAAAATTATGAGTGTAATTAATCGCGTTAATTAATCAATGCGTTTGACAATATCTCCAGTAGTGAATCGGGAACGCGTTTCATCATCCGCGAGTGCCTAAATGCGAAAGCGTTTATCCAGACTATTCTAATCCCCGTCCTTGAGGCGCCACGGGTTGTTGTTGCTACTGTTGTCTACTTAAAACTTGGCCATGGCCGATTGATCGCGACGGGGCCACTTATTCCCACCAACAAACGCGGTAAAGCAACAATTGCGGAAAAAGAATTACGAGATCTGCTGCGGCCGAAAATAAAAGAAATGCGATCGAAGAGATCGTAAAAGATCATAGAGAAATAAAACAATCCATGCACTACAGTCTCGAGAAGCACGGTTGATCGAACATTAATTCTTGGCAATTTTCAACAATCAAAAGTGAGTCTCGATCGATTGATTTATAGAGACAAGATGCATGTCAATTTTTTTATTTCAAATTTGTCTTAAGTTGTATATTAAATTTAATTAATATTAATTTTAAAACTTCTAGTTCAAAATTATGATATGAAAGATATAATTCGCGATAGCTTAATTAAAGAACTTACTTAAAAATTTAATTATGTATAAGGAATTATTCCGTTAACATTATCATAAGCCATTATCTTGTTTTATTTTCAATTAAAAGACTTTAATATTTAATTTTATTAAAATGTAGAATATAACCGGATTATTCATCTAAAGTTATTCAAAATTTCATTCTATCGATTCTAAAAATTCGTGTCATGAAATAAATATAATAAGCCATTATGTTAAAAAACGTGATAAAATATTAATATTTTTTGTCCAATTTCTGACTTCAACTTATCTCAAACAATCAACTCACTTATTTTTCCTTATATTTTTAAAAATAGTTATTTGAGATCAGAGAAAATAAAGTTGGATCGAATTCTCGGTCAAGACAAGAGGTCATCGACCTTCTTCGGGTAGCAGAGCTGCAACTCAAGTGGCCGTGAGAGAATTTAAAAGAAGAAGCGAAAGTGCACATCTACCTTCTGAAGAGATTTCGCTTATCGGAGAACACTTGAGGGTTAATTTTAAGCCCTTTTCCGAAGGCGAAACTCGTGTGGACGACTTTTAGGTCACTGTAATGATCAGCCATCATGGCGTGGCCGGCAGCAACGACTCTAACGAGTCTCCTGGTGCTGCTGATAACGCTTGCAGCATGCTCCTCGTCCAGGATTATCGTCACCACCCAGGCTCCATTTGGCAGAATTCTAAAGGCCGTGAAATTGCACGGAGGATACATGGAAGTCATCCAGGAACAGAGGTGTTCTCACGGTCTGCTTCGATTAACATGCAGGTTCGTTAGCATTCTTTATTGCGCGTCGCGAATAATTTTTAAAGCTAAGAAAGTATACTTAACTTTGTAACGGGATATTTTATGAAAAAATTAACTTATTTGCGGATAATCTATTCCGCATATCATTTACTTATACGCGAGAATTTATTATATTAGAAATATGTAGAAATCTCCTATTTATCCTATTTATTTATTAATACTTGAAAAATATTGCATTTTTATATCTTATTTAAGACGTATTTATTCTCTAACGTATTTATTTTCTCTACTAAATTAATTATTAAATATAAGCAAATTCTTAAGCTGTCAGAATTTTCAAATTCAATTTTTCAACTCATATTCAATTCAATTATTTAATTTCAGTTTTCCAGCGGACTTTATTTCTGTAACGTTACATAATTTAAATATTCCATAAAACAATCAAATTAGCTTGATACGAAAAGATTGTTTCAAAGTGATACAATCAAAAATATAATAAAATATTTAAAATTAGCTATATTATCGTTTAAAACGTTTTTATTAACTTAAATTCATTAAATTTTTTTCTAATTGATTATTTTGTTTATTCAAATTTTTTTTTGTTTATACAAATATTCTCGTAATTACAGATCATTGAAAGCGTTTATATTCATCTTGCAAGCGGAATATCACGCGAATCATACAGAATTATGTTTGAAGGAAAAAAATTTGGAAGAACTGAGGATGTGGGAACACAAAGGTAGCACACGACGATGGATAGATATGAGAGAGCTTAAAGGAAATTATATCCTTGACGACGAGGACAACAAAGCCGACGTCGTCGATATTCGATCGTCCTTAAATAAAAGGTAAACCAATAGTATTCATTCCAATATCATATTATAATTTAAGCGTTCAATACAACAGCGCATTCTAATTCATCTTTTTATAATTTTAGACATTTTTAGATATATTTAGAAATTATTCTAAAGAATAAAAAATATATTAAAAAGTCGGTTAATCTTTAAAGTTGAACAAATTATATATTTAAATTATTTTTCTCGAAGTCTCAAAAACAATTACATCATATTGCATTAGATCTTTCAATTGCATTCGCGAATTAGCAATTTTTTTTGCTGATTTTTATTTACGATTCATCAGCTGGCCAGAATTTTCATGGTTCTCGATATCGAAACTTCTGTCCATAACAAATATTCCATGATACAAGATAACGTTTGGTTACAATCGAGATCTGAGGTAAACCGCAGTCCTAGAAAACGACTCTTATTCCGTTATTGTCAACTACAAACATTGCAATAGACTCCTGCAGAAAAAAATGATCGAGAATATGATATCAAATCAAGCGATTAAATTCTTCTCAGCTGTTAGTTGTGAAAATTTTGTGTTTATAAGATACATTAATATAATATTTTACAATATATAATATAAATATATTGTATATTTTCTATCTCTCGTTCTAATAAATAAAATATAAAAAGTTTAGAGAAAATATATAATATTATTATATAATAAATTAACGTAATTTAGATAATAAATCATGTTGATCAATATATTCGATTAAATATAAAAGACGATCAAGCGACGACACAAAAACCGCATTAACGTTTTAGAGAAATATATCATTGAAAAGTCACACGATTACTGCGAAACGTAGTCGAGACTACAACCACTTGATCGAGTCACCCCCTTCGCTCTTTCACCCGATACCCATCGTTTTTATCCACCGCTCGTCGCGTACTCGAGAGCCGTCGAGGGTCGAGAGTGAAATCTCGACATTTGATGTGCGAGGATAAAAGCATTCCTAAAGCAATAATTGCCCCCCTCTCCTCCCTTCTCTCTGAAATGCGCGTCGGATGATCGCCGAAGGAGAAACAATCTCCGCTAAATGGGCCGCCTCCTCCCCTACGTTTACACAGCATCACGCTCCGAGAATTCCACAAATGGGGATCGCAATGCGAGGGATGCAAATTTTGCATTACTAAAATCGCACTAAATCCTTCGCGGCAAATCGAACATATAGATTTTATATTGAAAAACCTAAAATTCGCAAAAAATATAAAATACAGCAAATCATTTAAATTTATTATTTATTATTAAAAATTATTATTATTAAAAATAAGAAAAACTATAACAGTAACGAAAAATTTGAATTTAATAATAATAATAATAATGATAAAGAAAATGTAATTTTTGGTAAGATGAGCAAATTTTTTCATAATTAAAAAATAATAAAATAATCTTAAAACATATTTTCTCATTTCTCTTCTATAATAATAATTGTCGACATTAGGAGTACGTTCGTACTTCGTTTTGTTTATTTTTTGTGTAAATTTTAATTTAGAAAACTATTTTTCTTGTTTTAAGTTTTCAGAGATAGTAATTAACCTTTGTAAACTTTAGCAACAAACAGGACGATTTATTTTTACGTGAAAAAAATAATGGTATAGAAGTTTCAATTTAAGAATCTACGCTGGCAAGACTAAAAAATTCAAAAAGATTCCTTGCGAGATGGAGGAGGAAAAGGGAATGAAATGTTATTTCCCTTTTATTTCCGTCCATGGACCGATAAAATCAACGGGAAAATGTGGACGAGAAGGGTGAGGCAGCGAGGCCTCTCTAAAGGGGTGAAAACCACCCTCGTCTATTATTCACTTCTACTTTCAAGCAACAAGGATCGCGGCAACACAATCGCGATTCTTCCCCTAAATTCCATCCCCCTAGAAATGCCCAGGGCTGCTTTTGTCAGGTCGCGTTCGCAGCCCCTAATGACCGACGTTGCTTATTTAATTGGCGGCCATCGAACAATCGATAGTATCCGAGTTTCGATCTGTTCATGTATCCCGGAGAATAAATAAAAGTTTTAAAAAATAATTTATTATAAGAGAAAGAAAAGAATGAGAGAAATATTTTTATATTTATGTTGTGCAAAATTTAATATTATTAATTATTTTTCAAAATATTTTTTTAATGAATGTATTCTGTCATTTCTTTTATTAAATTAATGCAACTTTCCAATGTGATTTAGATGTTCCGGCCAAAAACATTGTCGCTATAACGCGACCATTGATCAACCAGGAGCGCATTCTTGGATTCCAGGTGAAATCTTATTGAAATATGCTTGCATACCAGGTGAGTATATTCTCATTATATTAAAAATATAGTAAACATTATAACGCTATTGACGTATATAAATTTATGTCTTAACAAACGGCAAATAATTTCATGAATATCTCCGATTTTATTATTATTATTCCTGATTTTTATTAATTTTGAACAATCATGATAGTACAGATTTTCGTGTAAAATTATCCTCACAGATGTTTGATACACACGGTACACGTCCAATATTAATAATCTAGCTTTATTTATCAGCGATAAAGCCCCTCTATTTTTCTACGATCAATTTTCGGGCGTGCGCAATCAATGATCAGCGGAACTTGATAAAACGAGCGAGCAAGCTTGAATCTCTCTGAATCCTCCCACGCCCGTGATGACGCAAAATGCACGACACGTCACGTGCTGCGCGTCCGATAAAAATGACCTCAGATTTCTATCTTGGCCGTAGTCAGCCAGCTGTCGGCGATATATGCTCGATCTTTATTGACCGTGGGATCGACAGCGTGTGCCATGATATTTCCCCGAAAGCCGACAAACATGAAACGGTGCATCTAATGCATCCGGTGTGGACAATACATGCCGCAAAATATATATGTAATCCTGATGTTCTATGGGATTGCACGTAATGTGGAAGCTCTTTACGAGAGTTAAATGAGAGAAACGTGACGTTTTGAGTTGACTTGTTTATTATTCAGTGATTTTCTTTTCTTATTTACAAAAGTATGCGTTGGAAGTAATGAATAAATGAAAAATTAGGGGAACATGTGCGTTACGATACAATATAATTACTTATTGCGTAACAGAAAGATATACTCAGATATTATAATTTTTTAGATCTATAGATTCTAAATTGCATTTTTCATAATTCTTCATTTTAAATAAATAATATTTATTTAATGTCCGATATAAAATTTTTTAGAAATTTATATTTTTCTGAAAATATATTTTATATATATATATATATATATATATATATATATATATATATAGAAAGAGAGAGAGAGAGAGAGAGAGAAAATTATTTATAACAATTATAAGCAAATTTTATATTAATCTTTATATTATTTAAATTTCTAAAAAGGATATTTTTTCCTTCACAATTTCTTAATGACTTACATTTGTTAAATTTATGCTGATCTTTCAAGAATAAAGTTTACCAAACCAAATTATCTATCGAAACATTGACGTCGAGAATAATTTGAGACTTTCAAAGTTTCAATTGAAGGTGCAATGTTTTATTAAACAAAGACAAACATGAATCAATAAATCCAACGAGAAGAATTCACGATTCGACAAAACATTCCCTTGCGAAGGTCGTCACGCTTGGATGAGAATCGGAAACGATGCATAAATACAACTGCCTTCTATTCAGGAGCAAGAGAGAGAAGGAGAAATGGCAGAAGCAAAGAGAGAGAGAGAGAAATAAGGAAAGAGGAGGAGGAAGAGACAGAGAACCAACTTCCCCTGCCTTGCCCTTATTACCACTACTAGCACGAATCATCCCCTCCAAAATGGCACCCCTTATCCGCGAAACTGGGACAAGGACACCCTCACCTTTTGGCCCGGCGAAATATGCTATCCTGCGATTGTACTGCATAGCGACAAATGGACCGCAACAGATGCAGCTGTTAATAGCGGCCTTATGGTTGCAGAAACGCGTGACCTATTATTCTGCTGCCCCTCCCTACTCCGAAAATAATTCCTTTCGAGAACAACCGAATTGTATCTGTGATGATTTGTTACTGGGAGAGATTTAATTAGGAGGTGGACATCTGGACGGGGTGCCATTGAATTAACACGATTTATAAACGCACGTGACAAATTATTCGAAAAATTAAACGTCGTAATTCAATCATATTGTATGTAATTATTTTAGAGAATATTATAAATCATTTTAAATAAAAAATTATTATAAATAATTTAAAGTTATTGAATGTAAATTGCGACAGTTTTAATTATTTATCATTGTGGAGTATCCAAAATTATGTTCAATTTTTAATTTATGTTATTTATTTCTTGTTTGAATAAATAATTATATTCAATATTTTAACCTCTTATACCTCTCTTTCATACACGAATCGATAAAATCATACTATATAAATAGAATACTGTATCGGTAAATTATATAAAAAATTAATTATTGATTAATTGCAGAAGCTGCGGTTAAACGATATTGCAACCAAGAGGTGAAGGTGACCATCGGAGAAGGAGGTTATATCAACACACCGGGTTATCCGCTGTATTATCTTGGACAAAGTGCGTGTGGATGGACCTTCAGGACATTTCCGGGTCAGAGGATAGTTCTGATCTTTCATGATTTAAACATCCGCGGTAAGCACAAATTTTAATCCGGCGATCCCAAAATTTTCTCCTACGACAAGTAGGATTGTTTTCATTTATAGTCGTTGCGCAAAGTGCGTATATATTACGCATTACATATTTGAGACATAAATCATATGCACATGATAAAGAAATCGATGACAGGTGGATGACACGTATAAATAAACATGGTATTTCACGTCTTCGATGTCACGTGCGATATTTAACAACTGAAAATTGTGAAAAAAAATGTCGAATTTTATTGGTTTCATTTTTTATATTTGGGCATCGAATTCAGGAAACCGCATTCAAATTGACAAAATTTTTATTTCCTGAGCAACATGCGTAAATAATTGTAACATGCTCATTAACAATTAAATGGCTCGCAATTATAGCATTATATTTATAATTCAATTGATTAAATCAACCTGATTGACGTCATGTTGTAATGTAATATTCATGATATTCGCCAATGATTTTCATATTATGCACTTGTTCGCATACATTGCCTCAGAAAAATATATGCCAAGGAGTTTTAACAAATATTATATCTCAACTGTTGCAATATTATTACGAGTTTAATATTTATGGATATAAATATTAAAAACTAATATTATAAACTAATATTTTTTTAGAAGATATTTTAGAAATACAAACGTACGAATAAAATAAAAATCATTAGTGAATTAATATTACTATATACGTCAATTAAAACGTTATTGTTGAGAATTAAAAGGACATAAATGTATAATAAATAATGTATAATAAACATTTATTTCCGACGTTTGTAATGTTCGAAATTACATCCACGTTATAATCGCGTGTGTGAGTATCTAAAATATATCAAATAAATTTACGTAACTAAAGTGAGATATATCAAACTTTTACGCGATATAAAAGTCGATGACAAGTGGACATATAAATAAACATGTTATTTTATGCTTTCGATATAATGTGCGACTAAAGCTGAAAAAGGTATTTGCGTTCAGGAAAATAAAACGATGCTCGCTTGTATATGCCAGAGGCTTTTTAGAAGTTAAAGATAAAATAATGAAATAAATATATGAAAAGGATATGAGAAGAAATATAAGACACGAGATATTCTACAATTGAAAAAATCGAAGTTTTCTATTGAATCGAGCAATTGTTATGATTATTGATCACGATTTCACGTGGATTATTAAGGTCATGATCTCGCATAAATAATTCACGCAGATCTGTAACAAATATCATCGATAAAGAAAATATCCATAAGAAAATATGCCGACAAATTTTTCTATTAAATTATAAAAATAAAACGATTAGATACTATTTATCGTTCGAAGATTTCATATGCATGATTTAATACACATTAATACATATGCTAAGGATTTTTGCTCGCTTCTTGCAATCTCTATTTTTATCAAATAATGACTTTGATATTGAACACATGGCTCGATCCAATTAAAGGATTGCATCAATCGTTCCCGAAAAAATAAACAACCCATCAGACCGGTTTGATTTTATACACGCTGCGTAAATAAACTTTAGATAGAAAATTGGAGATAAATTTCCGCAGGCCCGCAGATGGACGGAAGTTGCGTAGACATTGTGCGAGTGCGAGATCGTGGCAGCACTCTCTTCGAGTTCTGCGGCACCGCGGCCGGTACTCGGATCGTTTCGAATTCGAATGTGTTGACGCTCGATTTCGTCGCTTCCAGGAGGCTCTACAGCGCCAGAGGCTTTTTGCTGCAGTATCAAGGTAAGCGAGAAAAAATTTCAAATCGATTTCTCCCGAAAAGGCGATATAAAATGTCCCGAAAACACGTATTGTTATGCAATAAATCGAGAATAATTTTAAGGAAGATATGTATCTTTTTTATTATTTTATGCCTCGCAAAAAAGACAGGTCTATACGAAATTTATTTGCATCCTTATTATTCGGATGAAATTAGCATTTTGATGCAATTGAGTTCTCCGAAAAGTTTAAATAAGACTGTATTTTTTGGCGTTTAATTTTATTTTGAGATAATTGAGGATAATTTTTAATCCAGACAATATCTCCGACAATATCAAACTTATATTTAAAAAAGATTCTCTAATATTTGATGGTAAATTACGTTTAAAATAGCACCGTCTAGACGTATCTAGAAGACAACATTAAAATTATCCTGGAATATTATACATATAATTCAACTAACTATATATATATATATATATATATATATACTAGTCACACAAAAATTTTCAAGATAGAATTTAGCAGAATTATTATTACATTTTCTAGAAACACAAGAACCATTTTAATGTGATTAAAATTATTAAGTATTTACTAGTCCCGCCAAAGTGCTCAAAATTATCTAAAAAGTCCTACATATAATGAAAATTTTAAACGAGGAATAACCGATTGTAATTTGAAAATTTAGCAAAGAACCAGTCACTAGAGTTAATGGGGAACTAGTCTAGAAATAATGCAGGTGAAGGCAAGGACATAGTGAAAATGAACTTATGCTTACAGCATTAGGCTGTCCGGAGATCTTAGCGCCGAACGGAAGTTACGTGTCGAACGGTACTTTGACTTCGCGGACATTCTCATGCAAGTCGGGCAGCGTGTTTCCCGACAGCAAAGAAAGAAAAAGAACGCTCGAGTGCAAGAATGGCAAATGGAACGAGACCACCACTAAGTTGCCTGCTTGCGTGGGTAAGAATTTTCCTGATAAATCCATTATGTTATATTTTACTTTATATTTTTATTTATTTGCGTCGTATTTGACATATTTTACTCATCAACTGTTCTGTTATATTACCAGAAAAATGTATTCATATATTTTATTATATATTATAATATTCTAATATATATTCATTTTAAGATATATTTTATTTTCTCTGTTAAAATTTACCACTGCTTTGAATTAAATTTTTATGTAAACGCGAAGCGCGCATGCAAATAATACGCGAATATGCATTTTTTTCATGCATAAAATAACATGCAAAATAAAAAAAGAACCATTGATATATTTAAATCTTTTTACCATGCATTCATAAATTCAAATTCATAAATTATTGATACCATTAAGTCAATTTTTTTAATATGACTGATAGATCGGAAATCGGACTCGCATGAAAGTTAGCGTTGATTAATCGTAGATTCGAAATTTATATCTCGTTCTTTGTCCTTTGAATTTGTTGGACATAACATTTCGAACCCTCGTCTCGCTCGATACTATCTACATTTTACAACCCCAAATTAATGGACATAGAACGTGTTCTTCTCTACCAGTAATTTGAAACTCCCACGCGTAGGTTGAACACGCGCAATCGTTGAATTCACACAATAATCAGCACAATTTACGTAGGCGCCTGAGATAATCGATACGGTCCTTACAGGAAACCCAGTAGCTAGTGATGGCACAAAAATCCATACTTTACAATTTTTTGTGTCGTAAATAGTTACATTAAAATCTTAATTTTCATAAGTTATTTGTTTATGTTATAAAATAATCATAAATTAATATCTTTTCAATATCAAAGTTACTATATTTCATGCAATAAATTAGCTTAATAAATTCTTATTCAATATTACTTAATATTGAAAATTTTAAAATATACCACCAAATTGAGTTTTGTAAAAATATGCTCTTTATATTGAATTTAATTTAAATAATATTATCTAAAATTCTTTCTTTTTCAAATATATTTTATTAAATAAAAAAAGGAAAATTAAACATAGAGGAGAAAAATAAAAGCCAATCTGATCTAAAGCTTTTATCAAAAATTTCTTCGAGTACTTGATTCTATCTTTAAGAGTTTTACATTCGCTTTCTATCTTTTAAAAAGAAAAATAAAAATTGAAGATAGATAAATAATAAAATAAAACGAAAGCTATAGAAAGATAAACTCGAAGAGTGTGGACTATAACGTGAGCGTACATGTGTGCCATTATGAATCGTCGCATAGTAGTATTTTAGCCATTTTTTGCGATATAATAAAGGGCGTATTCAGGCTTTTGTTCGTCAGTACCAGAATCGGACAGAATGCCATCGCTACCTATGGCTGCCCATCGAGGGGACTTTCTTCCCCCTCGGGGAACATGGTGGGGAATCCCACTTTGGGGAAGGGAGCAACCGAGATGTAACTCTCTCGGTAGGGGAAGGAAAGACAAGGATGAATTTCGAGAGAAAGAGAGAGAATCTTAGGGCAGAGAGGGTTCGCAAAGCAACCATACATCGTCTTCGTCATCGTTGTCGCCCGATGCCAGTCGTCTGGACGCCACGTGTCTCTTTGGACGCGAGAAAAAATACGCGCTGTAAATTTGAAATTCGCAAAAATATAGACCCGTTGTGTTCGATATATCGTGTTTTGGAAAGACGTCGCTCGCGCTAAAAAAACTCGAACAAGTTCGCCGTAAGTTCGTCCAAAAGGTAACTAATTCATTTATAAACTTACATTTAATCGTACATAATTTTATTGCTACATTGCTAAATTATTTTCATAAATCTATGAGTCAATAATTATTACACAAAAATGTGACAAATGACTAACAATAAACTTTAAAAATTGAGTTTCTAGTTAGTCACTAACTAAAAGTTCGAATAATACTTTCATTATTTATTAATTATCAGTGAATTTTGTTTATGATTGATGGTTTTGAAGCAAAGTACGCGGTGATTTAGATTATACAAGTAGCGAATTATATACAAATATTCTATTTTCTTTTAAACTAGATTAAAGCACAATCGATATCGCAAGCGAAGTGATCTTGTTGAACTTTTGCATTCATTGTGATCTCTGAATTAATTAATTTCGCGTTTATGACGCATTCGGATTTCGATAAGAATTAATTATCAACGAGTCATTAATCATTAATAAGGGACGAAAAGGATTACATTTTTAAATTTTGCTCTATTCATTAAATTATGTATTTTCTTTCTGAATATTTTAAATTTGGAAAATATTTCTCTGCATTATTAAAAAAGACTCTTTATACTTTATATTCCCTAAAATGCTACGAGATTAAATCTCTTTTCAAAGAGCCAATCAATATTGTTATATAATAAAAAATAAAGTAAAATGTGAGAGAGAGAATTTCCGGCAACTTATAATACATAGTAGAAACATTGAAATATCTTAGAAAACTGCAATTTTTCTTTATAAATTAAGAAACTAGATAGGAAAAATATGAAAAAAGTAACTAATTGATGTAAATTGAGAAATCGTAAAAAAATAACAAAATAAAATAATCCTCAAGCGCGGATACGTTTTTTCATTTCAATTATTTTCGAAACAAAACCGATTTCACACAATTCCAGAAGAAATACATTTTAACGCGAAACGGATCCCAATTTTCCGATAAATGCAATCGGATTTTCCATTCATCGAGGAAAGAATGTTTCAGTTTCGTGAAATACGCGTGGATGCATTCAAAGCAGATGCATACATAATTCGGGAATTGTACAGCTGCAATATTGTTCCTGTTATTTGTATTTTTTTTGTGAAAAAGCGCGAACGAGCAGGAAAGAGAGAGAAGAAAAATGATCGCGTTTGGTCTCTTGAGGGGAGTACAAAACGATAGGAATGGTGGGGATGCTTCCGACCCCTCTCCTATCTTTCTTTCTTTCTCTCTCTAGTCCCTCCCCGAGTGATAAATTTAGAATTAGCAGAATAAAACGACACACACAGCTGCCCCGATTGAGCTGGCTCCGCGAAAGTTCAGCCTCGATCTGTTGCTGGAACGAAAACTTTGTTTAAGTGTATTAGCGAAGCTGTAAAGTGAATAGGAGAGATATATCGCAACCTCCCCTATATAGAACATATTCAAATTTTAAGCCATTCAATGTTGATTAACAATGTTGATTATATGGCTTAAAATTATATAGATTAATTATATAATTTAAAATTAAAGAAATCTATGTGAAATAATTCTCGAATAGAAATATAAAATATAAAATAAACAAAATGCTTCGCTCTTTATCAGATTTTTTAATTTTATTTAATGCTCTAGTTATTAAATCTCTCGATATGCAGAGATATTTAAAATATGTATAAATATGTTTTCATTATATTACATAACTCGTTATTATTAAATTCCAATAAAAATGATTAAATCTGTTGCAAAATTGTGAAGTTTCGATGCAAGATTATTAAACTTTGGTGCTCCATATATATTATCACAAAGTTTTGTTTTCTGATGTCAACTTATCAAATTTCCTGCAGATAGTTACTAATTATTATATTCCGATACACAAACTGAAAAAAAATATCACATATCCATAACATACGTGTAACTATTTATTACCCGCCACCGAAAACGATTCTTGATATTTTTCATGAATCCGACACTTCATGCCTACATCGACCTATCATGCTCCAAGAGAGCGGCCAACTTGTTTTCGACGAGCGCGTCGAGAACAGGAAAGGTAGAATGGGAAGGAAAGAGAGGTGCAACGTTTGGCCCTGTTTACTCCCACCCGTGGATGAATGTATTTCCCTCTCTCTTCGTTGCCCTCACCACGGCACCCGGAGTTCCCCTCGTCGAGGTGGAGGAACAACGTGAGCCACCGATGCCAAGCAAGGGGAACCTCTTCCAGTCGCCATCGGCGTTCCCAGCATATACGGCGTCGCGTATCCCTCATCACCGACCGCCCTTTGTTCATCAATGGAGAGCTCGTGTCCACGTTCACGTACGCACGCATACCCGCGATCACGCATCACCACCACGCACGCGCGGGGGTGTCGGGAGAATCACCAAGAGGAGACCTGCCCGCCACCTCGCCTCGGAACGCCAGTCAAGGTCACCGCGGGATCACGTAGCGAAATTGCTGTCGAATAGATTCGCGAAAAATTGCTCGGCTTCGATCGGATGCCGAAGAGACTGCAGATCTAGTAACGAAGTTCTTGAAGGAAAAAGGCCATTCTGAAAAGAATGCCCTTTCATCTGAAAAGGATGCTTTGATTCTATGAAGAGCGTTTCTTTTTCTTACAAGAAATCCTTGCTCGAAAGGAGGAGATTCTTGAAAGACGAAGAATTGATATGCCAGAGAAACAGTGATTTTTTTAAATTTTTAACTCATCAAGAGAAAGAGAATTCTTAAAAGGAATGTCTCATGAATCTCTTTTTGAAAAAATCCCGGAGACTGTCCGATAAAAGATAGTCTTCCTCCCTTAAGAGAGAGATCTCCATTTCTTCTGGAAAAAGTAACTTTTCTCTAAAAAGTCTATGTTTGAAAAAGAAACTTGTGAAAAAATGTTCTAAGATACGAGATTAATACGAGAAAAATGGGCAGATTTTTCTTACAATAAAATCAGACAAGTCTTAGTAAAAAAATCAGATAGACTTTTTAAAGAGATCGTTTCGAAAGAAGTGATTCTTTCCAAGTTCTGTAAGAAAGAATCGCCAAAGAGACACTGAAGTTTGGTAATTCTTGAAGAAAGGAGGATCTGGCGATAATAAAAACTGCGAAGATAAGAAAAGTCCCGAATCCGAGATTAAATCTCGTCGAAAATAAAGATCAGCGGGGCGTTTCCAGACAATGCGCTGGTCTAGTTTCAAAGAAGGATGTTGAAATTGGCGGGCAGGCGAATCATCAAGGTTGGCGATTACAAATTACAATTTCTGGAGAACACGCGCGCGTTGCGTGATGATCAAAGTTCATTGCAAAGTCAGTGAGAAGCAATTGAGCCGTTAATTATGCTTTAACGAGCCGTAACTACGGTACGAAGTTGCACGAGACTCCGACCAAGAAGGAGGGAGAAAGAAGACGAAGGAAAAGTGGACATAAAAGAGAAATGCGACCGAAATACATATCGATTAATGTTCGCGAAGAGGGATCTCTTAGCTTATAAATAATAGAATTGACAAGTCGCTAACCAAGACAAAAGAATAGCTTGAGGAGGAGGAACAAAAAGGAGGGGAGAGTAGATGGACTTTGTACCCGACAACTATAATGACTTAGCGGTGAAGTTGAGGAAGGAGGAATGCACATCGAAGGGTATGTGTGACGAAACAGATGAGGAGTGAGAGAATATGAAGGAAACGCAAGCGGTGACGAGGTATCTCCACATTTAGGCGATTTTGGGAATATTAGTAATTTTATAAATTTAATTTAAAACAACAAAATTTTAATTTAAATTTTAATTTAAAAGGACAAAATCTAATTAAAATAAAATAAAATAAGTCGATTGAATTTAAACTATACTGCTTAGAATATATGTTGTTTCAACTGTCAGTGTCAATAATGTATGATTTCAAAAGTTTTTAATCAAAATTTAATTGATATACTGGATTAAAATTGCAACAATTCTATCGTACCATATTTTCATAATAATATGTATTACCGAACTCAATTTAATGTACAAACTTAGTAAAATATTCAATAAATTTTTATTAATCTCTCTTGTGTGTGTTTCATAAAAATTATGAAATTATGAACTTATAAATCTTAATAAAATTATATGTTGCGAAATATATTTTATATCATTTTTAATTTTATTTTAATTACAAAAGGAGATTTTCATCGAGATAAGTCTTATTTGCAAAAAAGTTTCCGATGATTATTATTTAGAGATAAAAACATTTTTTTAACATTTGGAGATAAATAAATTAAATATTTTAATTCCGCCGGAAACCACAATTACTTAAAAAGTGGAGATACACTGGTTCTCTCGCTTTGCATCCTTCGTTTCTGTAAAATATAATAATTGTTTGTATAAAGCTACCTTTCTCTCTCTCTCTTTTTTTTATTTTTTATCAAGAGAATTTTTTATAATTCTCTGTTTTTCTCTCTTGCTTGCTCCTTCATCTACGTCGAATTGTAACAACTAAAACGTTTACAACTACATAATCGTTCATAACATGTTTGTCATGCAAGGTCATGATAAACATCAGTTCGCCCAGTTTCATCACAATTTCGAATGGATTAACATACAATGAAAACACATTAAATATAATTACAATCTTAATATTTATCATGATTGACAAAAAAAATATAAAAAATTATCGCATCAAATGTAAAATAGTAACGCAAAACTAAGAGATAAGAAAAAAGGACCAAAATTCCGAAAAAATGTATTTACAAAAATATATTTATTTTTTTAGATATATTTTTAAATATACATGAATTAAAAAGTTAAGTACATTGATATAGATTTTTGCATTTGGCTTATGTTGAACAATTAGAAAAATTTGATTGCAAATGAAAACTAGCCAATTGTTTTTTTCACATATTATGTGTAAATAGAAAATAAAAAACTTATAAATTATACGATAATTTTACTAATATTTTCTAATGCAAATATTAGTTTTTCCTCTTTCTATTAATACACGAAAAGATTAATTAATCAATGAATTTGTGTAATTTTCGATTGAGCGTATTATGTCATAGCAGTGATTGCACCGCAATAAAAATACATTACCTTATTATGAGATTTGGAGTATCTTATGTAATCTTTGTAAACAGTAATAATTAAAGAAACATATCTCTAAAAATAAATAGATATATTTTAAATTTTTCTTTCTCGATACAAAGATGATAAATATGTAATGCACTCCAGAGATAAAAATTTTTATCAAAAAAATAATTCGACAGATTATGCATTTTAGAGGTTAATCATGATGCATCTTACCAACACATTAATGCCTTTTATTATGAATTCTTAGGAAAAGAATATCGATAAGAAAAAAGTTTCACCGGTGATAAAGATACGATAAGAACGAAGGGGAGAGGGAGATTATGCATTAGAGGGAGCCGATAAGAGATAACGTCGCTTCTTCCGCTTGTGACTCACTCCCTCCTTCTACCTACCCGCTTTTTCAGCGGGGTCAAAGTGCACGGAGAGGCACATGCTGTCGGCGGACAATAAAGCCGAATAGCGTCGGTCCGGCTCAGTCAGTCAGAATCTCGCGACGTCGCGACGTCGATGTCGGAGCACGGTTTGAAAGGAGCGTGGTGGAAACGGACAGGCGCGCGACGATGACAGTCGTGGCAGACAGTTCCCGACAGTGACGGTGTGCACGCGTGTATCTTCCTCGCGAAGCGATATCTCTTCATCTCGGGAGTCCGAGGAAGACATCTCTTCACCGATTTTTCATATTTAAATAACGTCCGAAAAGGGAATTTTTTGGAGCTTTGTTTAAGCACGAAAGATTACATTATCTTTGAATTCTCCTCGTCGAAAAGGAGGATGTAACGAGAAATTCCGAATTCGTCATCGAGAGGAACTTTTCGATCTTTCTTCAAGGATAAGCAGACTTTTTTGGGGGGAAGAAGAAAGATTTTTTTTTTCAAGGATAAAAATATTTCATGTATTTTCGCGAATATGAGATTGAGTTTGAGTTTTCTGCAATATGTTGCAGGATGAAAGACATTTTAAGTTTCGATGCAAAGAGTGTATTTCAAAGCTAGGAGATTTTCAATGTTGAAGACATCAGAATTTAAATCTCCAATTTCCTGCTACATTAAGAAAATTACACACTGCAAATATATTGAATTTTCTTCTTTCTGTGACGTGCAGTATATAACAGACTTCGAAATTCATCATCCTAATTGCGCAGGCGTTGCAGGAAGTCGACACAAAACCTCTATATAATCTTCAATCGGTGAATCGTAAATTACAGTTGCGTTTTTTATCTCATTGTGGATTTTCTTTAGACAATTTATTCGCGAACTTTTCCCTCGCGAGGTGAATCTCGATCGATATTCTTTTCTTTGTGAATTAACTCGTGCAGCAATCTCGTGTGTATAAAAAAGAGAGAAAGAATGAGAGAGTGAGGAAGAAAGAAAAAAAGAGAGAGAAAAAGTGTGGAAAGGAATTTTCCAACAATTTTAACATAAAACTCTCGGTCCCTTCAGTAGGATTTAGGAAAAATAACAGAAGGAAAACATAGAAAATAGCACTATTGCAACGGCAGAGTTCGTGATGTCATGTTGGTGATTCGCAACAGCAGCTGACAGACAGCCGAGGACGCTAGATAATAGATATTAGTCGGATCTTCGAGATAAACAAACTTCACGATGATTCGAATATTCACCGACACCTTCAAGAACCTGATCAGTGAGTGTCAAATGCTTTTTACGCGATATTACGTCAATCGCTAAAATATTTAATAATATAATTTGCACATTTTTTATGTGCCAATGTGATTTTCAAGAGATAATATAAATTCGAGAAAATATAATACTACAATATATATATGCAAATCTTGATATTGAATTTTTGCTATTTTCGAAATAAATAAATAAATTTTAAATAAATAAATTTTAAGTTACGGTTACAACAATCTATTTTTTTATTTGATAATATTTTCCATTAGGTTTTAGATTAGAAAAATAAGTTAATTAAATAGAAATGTTTTAACAGGCGATAGATGAAGATTCGTATTTCATATTCAGAACGTTTTATTTGAATATTAAACGAATTATTGCAATACACACGTACATGTACTTTGAGCGCTGCATTTTATCATCTTGCCATGAAATTCTCGAATTTGTATTATTTATTGACATATTTCTCTTTATATTCTACCATCACGCATTTCTCGATATCATTTATTTCTTCTCGTTATTCCCTATGATAACTGATATGAACTTCTCGCATCAAAGAATAATAACAATAATTGTTTGCACCCGATTGCAATCGAACTTGCGACGGAATGCAAAATACTGCTGAAAAAAATGCATAAAGGAAATTAGTCTATTCATGCGACAACGGCAGAATTAAATTTCGCTATCGTGAAACGACCGTATTGTTTGCCGATTCGTTGTTTGCGCGGCTGACATTAATAATTATATGTTGATTCAGCGAAGTGGAGCATCCAGCCGCAAAGAATGGCTCTGCCTCGAGTTCTGCTTTTGCAAAAAGCATTTCTCGGTGAACGGGAGATCATTTACTTTCAAAATTAAACATTGCATTTAATTATATTAAAATTTAATTCAAGTTTGATAAATTTAATCAATTAAATCTTGAAAAATTTATGTAAATTGTTCGATTCCCTTTTATATTATTTCTACGTTTATAATAAATGATACCTAATGAATCTAATAAGTTATAAATCTAAACATGTAGTTCAAAATCCGTCAAAAGATATGAATGATAATAAATAACGATAAAATTTTAAGTAACGAGAGATTTGCATTTTAACAATAAGTTTGCGCAACAAAGACAACAAAAGCAATATATCGCAATATATTTTCTCCCAACTTGACAATTTTTCAATATCTTTTCACATAGTCGGTTTTGTGTTACAAATTGACTTGCTCTTTTTGCACTTAGCATACGTGACTTCTATAACGTACGAAACGGCTACAGCTCGATTACGTTCCAGAAATCCCTTCTCCTATCTTTAATTATGTCGATATTGCTTCCCTTGTTCATTCTCGTCCATTCAATTTAATAATAATTGTACTATAATTTGTCATGTTATATAATTATATCTTGTGTGTGTTTTTCTAATATCTGATTTATTATTTCTTCCAAATTACTGCTGTAAGAAAAAATTATAAATATTATTATTGTACAGCAGTGACAATATATTTTTTCTTATAGTAGCAATTTTAAATATGTTAATTATCAATATTTTGAAATTACTTGTCCCACTATTTTCGCTATAGCAACATTAATGATGATAAAAAAAATTATTACTTTTTTGTGTAAAAAAATCAGTTTCTTAAAAAGGATTTTTGATATTGGAAAATATATAAATTAGAAAATACAATATATATTTCAATTATTTCCAGTATTTTCATATTTTATTTTCCATTTCTTTATATATTTTTTTTTTGCTTTGTCTTTTAAAAATGTTACTCTGAACATCTTTAAATATATTAATTATATTATATATTAATAATATTATAAATTAGAGTTCAATAATTTTTACTAGTTTATTCTAAAATTAATTCTTTCCAAGAATGACGCAATTCTGAATAATGCTCGTTGAAATTGTTCAGCTTATCCAACTATATCGAGAACTTGGACTTTGGACTCTCACGGATCGTAATAATAAATATAAGTATAGTAACAAATATAAGTATAGTAACCCTCGAATTATGCTGATTTGAACAAGAAACACATGACAGACTAACGTTTCAAGTTTACATTTAACAAAACGTGATTTTAAACTAATCGAGCACATAAAATTTGATTCTTCCAAATTTGTTTTTAATTCTAATAACGTATAGCTAAAAATAAATTATGAATTAAATTTTACACAAATTTATAATTAAGCATATATATTACAATATATCTTCAAATTTATCTTCTTTTTCTTTTAATAAATTTCCTGATCTAAATATAAATTTTTCTATTTTTTGACTTTGAGATATATCTGTATATCAAAATATGTTTATATCCATAAATATATTTTAAAATTTTGAAAAATGATTTTACAAAGTTGTATTATAAATTTTTATAAAATATTGAATTTATATTTTTTTCAATGTTTATAAAAAAATTGACTAAAATGATAAAATATTATTACATATTCAGACAAAAAATTCAGATAAAATATCGAACATGTTTATAACATATAATGATAAAGAATATTTATACGGATATATAAAACGCAGGCACAATCATATATTATATTTTTTATCTAATATGTCTATATATAAAATACTAAAAAATATTAAAAAAATGAATTCGAGAATTATTATACACGAAAGAATATGTATTTGTGTGGGTTATATAATTTGAGCCGCAAATCCTTGATGCACCGAAAATTCTTGACGCATACTTCTTGACATTTTCTTTTTGCGGTCATTCTATGAAACAACTCCGTATTAGAGACAAGGCTAGCTAGTCCCCTCATTTTGCCGACCATTCGGGGCCACTATATTATAGGGCTGTCGACAATTGGTGGCGATTAGACGGTGGGCAGATAACTTGACGCAACGAAAAGTTTTTCAATACTTTATGATACGAATTGTTTCATCTTTTCGATTTCATCTTTTCGATATATTTTAAGAAATAATATATATAATTTTTTAGAAAATAAGGGAAGAGAAAATTATTATTTTTTAATCTTATTATCCGAAATTGATTGGCCAAGCAAAACAATTTCTTATTTATATTTTTATTGAAAAATTTACTTGATTTTGAAACAAAAAGATATATGTTTTATCTTTATAAAAATGTGCAAAATTTAAAACAAAATTTACTTTAAGAAATAAAAGTAAAAAAACATTCGTATCTTCGTTTAAGAACAAAATTTGGATATATGTTTATTGTAACTTATTTTAAAGATCTTAGAAAGAAAATTAAAATAAATAAACGTTCAATATTTTATCATAGGGAGCTAAAAATTAGTGTCCATCGTTTAATCGTCACTTTATTTTAATCTATCGGAATGTATTTTAATCCGCTTAATTCTGTTATTCGCTAAATTCATTCAATCTCGTGTGTTATCTCGCAACAAACAAATCTTCAAACATAAGGATCCATTATTACGACTAACTTTATTTACTCTATTGATTCACTTTCTAATGATAAGGGAGCACCTGATTTTTCAAATAGTTGTGCCATGCGATTTGTTTTCCAAGAAATTGTGATCGGCGCGTGCTACAAACGTGAAACAAGGCGAAAAAAGCAACGGAAGCAAGAATACATGCATGAGGTCATTGATAACCCAGCTTGACCCGCGTTTAATCAATAAGTTTAATCGAAATCTTCCCACATTAAGTCGCGATAACGCATCGTACGATTCCTTTCTATCGCAAACTTCTGCTGAGCGAGCGCCTCTCAGAGTTATTGACATATACAGTTGCTCCATATCATCCCTTCCTGCGTCTCTTTTTTCTCTCTGCGATCGTACGATGGAAATTACTCGTGGGAATCATTCAACTGTTGCATGCATTCAATGTTTGCAATGTTCACGTGCTCAGCTCGATGAATGAAAAAATCAACACCCGAGATATGACTCTACTGATTATTCTCAAAATAATTTGACATCTAAGCATTTATAACTGATATCTATTTATTATCGAATTATGTTTAAAAAATGGAATAAAAATTATATGTATAAATTATAAGATATGTAGTTTGATCGAATTAAAAAACATTAAAATGCAATAATTTTCTGATAATCAAGACTGAAAATTGGGAATAAAAATAACGTGAACTATTTATTGAATGAATTATGCTTCAAAATAAAAGATAGATGATAAAATCATTCTTCAATTAATTTCAAAAAAATTTTGTTTTCATAAAATTGCAATTAAAATTTTAATTGTAATAATATACGATATTTAAATGTGACAAATAATAATAATATTTCTCGTTGTTCTTATTACCAAAATAATCCTATAAATTCATTTAAAGAAAATGTACACAGAAATATCACCAAAATATATCCGGTAATTCTGGGACATTCTGTATAAATGCTAGTATTTATAGTTATCGTGTCAACGTTTGCTCGAGAGTAAGGCGGTAGCCAAAGAAAGTGTCGGTTCTTCGTCGAGTGGAAATTAGTTCAAAGGAAGAAGCAAAAGCAAGATTTCCCGAGAACGTTCTCTCTGGCAAATTTAATCGCGCCTCGGTAAATATTAGCATAATTCGTGGGAATTGTCAATTCTGCAATTAACAATTTACACATTTTGTAGCAGCTGCGTTGGAAAAGTTAGAACGAAAGTTGACGCTGCGATGAATCGAGAGTAGAGCTTCGTAAATTTTGCAACGAACAAATGTTAAGAATAAAATATGTTAATTCCACTTTTTATGCAAGTTAAAAAAAAATAAATCAATTTTAATAAAAAAGTAAACGTTAAATATTAATCCTCCCAATATTTTATCCACATTTGTTTGCTAAACTATCTGCAATGCTGCAAAATTTTAATTAATCATGGAATTTATTATTTTAATTATATTCCACATTTATAAATCACCAAAAATTTTGAAAAATCATGATATAAAATTTACAATTCAGATCGTAAAAATAATTAATAAATTAGCAATTAAATTATATTCTCCTAATTAAATATTAAATATTCTTAATTAAATATTCTCCTAATTAAATAAAATTTTCTTTTAGTGCAAAAACTAAATAAAAATAAAATTAAATAAAATAATTTTAAATTATTTCTTGAGCAATAAATTGTAATAAGTTATAACAAAAGATAATAGCGCTTTTTATAGCCTCACTACCTTATCACTCGCACATATATGTATAACGTATAAAACGTTGCTCTTATCGAAGCACGGTTTTGTGTTTGCGATTCCGCTATGCATCAAGAGAATGTGCAATGTGAATTTTTTTTTCTTTTCAACGTTAGCAAGAAGATTGGAAATTTTGCTCGCAATCAGCCGGCAAACGGAGAACGAGGATAAATCGTCGGGTGCGTCTCACGGTAACGGTAACGCGACATGTTAAGCGGAAAAAGCGTTCTACCGGGGAAGTTTTGTCGGAATAACGACGAACACGCGTTGCCGTAAATGTGTTTTATGACCGGTTGTTACGAATACCGGGTCTCGGCTTCTCTCGAGAGATCAGGGGAAAAACTAGCGTGCTCTGGAATCAGAAGAGATATAACGGTATATAACTCGTGAGCATCAATTATCAACATGCCAATCCGCGAATTCCTTCAAAATCATTCCAACCCTGGAATTCTGTTCGATTCACGCTGTAGAAGCAGACTTTTACGCCTAATAATGTTAAATTCAGCAAATTGCTAAAGTCTTGTAGCAAGCATGTTTTAGATAAAATACTGAAATATCGTACACATTCAAAAATACAATTTTAAAATGCACATTTGTGTTCAAGTTTTCCAACAAGATTTAACGTAATAAAAAAAACAAAATAAAAAGATAAAATTATATTTACTTTATATTATACATACAACTTTATAATTCTTTTTGATAAAAAATTATAAAAAAATTATTTTCAAACTTAAAATTAACTTAATTATATTATAATATATTTTATTACAGTTATAATATAATATATTTTATTACTGATATTGTATTTTATTATTTACTTTATCTAATGTTTAAATCCAAAATATATTTTTAGCTATCTAATATAAGATAGTAAAAAAATGCATTACATATTTTATCTTATTTTCTTCTTATATCTTATCTCTTTTTAAATTACTTAAATATATACGTAACTAAAGAATAATTATCTATTCATAAAAACAAAATATTATTTTAGAATAATTTTTAAAGAGAAATAATTTTCTCTTTATATATATATATATTTTTTTTAATTCATATATTTTAGATACATTTTAAATATATTTTGGATTAAAATAAAATTTATAATGTTTTTTAAACAAAAAGGCAACATATAATATTTGTTGCTGTGAAATACAGAATGTGCGAGTCTAAAATGCTCTCATGCGATGATAAGAGTGACAATGTACCCTCGTAAAACTATGTACGACCTTATCGATCCGTTAATAAAGTACCCCTACGCAGACCAATTCCTCCCCTTGACCGCGAAGAAAATCATCAAGATCGATACGCGAACGCTTTACAATTTACAATACGAGTGATTGTTCTTACATTTTGAGATCTCGATACTATCAACACTGCGGTTTGTTGACTTGACCGCGTAAATCCAGGTGTTATCGTGTAACTTATCAATCAGGTCTCGATCGTGAATTATGTTAGAAAATTTAAGCAGCATTGCATCAAAGAATTATAATTTATTGTTACATTATACATGCGTTATCTCTATATGCAAATATTAAAATAATATACTGGTAAAAAAGAAAAGAAACAAAAACTATTTGATGTGTATATAATTTTAAAAAAATTTTTTAATCTATAAATTTTGAGATGTTGCAGAAAAACATAAATTATTTATATATTATTTATGTAAGAAATATTCTCATATTTTTAAAATTTGCATTAACTATTGTATGAAATTTTTAATATTTTTAATGTGTTGATAACTTTATATTTCACGATATACAAGAAAGGTTAAAGTATAAAAAAATACTAAAAAAAAAATTGAAAAATTGCTATCAATAAAATTTCAACATATTTCAATATTTTTTAAAATAAAAAAACATTTTATTTTATCGACTTCGCAAAATTGCTAAATCAAGGAGATCTAATTTTGTTCACAGCCACATCAGCGGTGATCCTAAAGACAGAGAACGACCATCATCACTTATCCAGCCTGTCTGGGGATAACATTTTCGGGACGGGGGTAAGAATAGGACGTGGCGAGGACGCAGTCGCGAGTGGTAGCAACAACCCCGTTATGGATTCAGCGCAATCGGCCATGATGAAGCAAGCGGACTACGTCGTAGGTCAGTGAACTAAATCCACGATATTTTAACGGCAAATACGACGACGATTTTTACGATTACAAGACTACAATTTGATATTGACGATTGTGATTAATCCAATAATAATTATAATTCGTTATTGTGTTATCAAAGCGATGTGAGTGTTTCGTGAATTTGTGACGTATAAACTTGTTGACACGTTTCATTCCTCCTACAATTTTATTGAAATAAAATTGCAATAAAATTCTTCGAAGCGAAAGCCAACTTCACGAAAGCATAATATTTTAATCTGAATATGTATAATATGTATGTCGGAAATGCAGGACACGAGACGATATTAAAATTCAAGGAATTTCAAAAAATTTGAAATATGATAAAATGCATAACATTTAGAAACAAGAAATGCTTTAATAAGAAATTTTTGAAACTTAGAGATCTTTTATAAAAGAATTATTTTAAATGGATTCTCCTTTTTTGACGGTGCTTTTGAAATAATAATTGAGTTATATTTTAATGAAACCCGTTATAATTTTCGAAGAAAAATTAATATTCAGAACTTCAAAAAATTTCACAATAAAATATTAATATAGCTTTTTATTTATGTAAATAAATTTCCAAAATTTTATTTTTCTTATGAAATTAAATAAAACAATTTTGGCATAAAATTTTTATTTTCTTCTCAATTTTTTAATCAACTATATATCATCAACTATATATCATATACAACAAAGTAATAATTATAGAAAAGAAATATTGCTAGCAATAAATTTTTTATATAATTAATGATAATTAAAGATAGAAAACTCGAAAGATTTTCATTAATCGCAAGTAATAAATACAACGGATTTCTTTTTCTATACAAATATAAACTTTAAAAACACTCAATTATTATGGACTTCGAAAAGTGCATTAACTTACTTGATAACAAATGATAAAATGTAATAAAATGTGACTAAACACGATTATAAAATAAGTCTGAATTATTTTTATTATTATTTACACATTTTATTAATCAGGATTCTCTAGCTGCATTCATATAATTAAACTGCTATTTGTGTTCAATTTAGATTCAAAGATTACTTGCAATAATAATTCATTTACATGACTAATCGCATATGCAAAATTCATTTTACCGTAGTTCTTGCTTGAAAATAATATCAAGTATTTGTACGAGGAAGTATGAAAATTATGTTCATATTGATTTCGCTTTGAAATCGATTATTATTATAAACCATGTTTATACCGTTAATTTGTATATTATGAATATTTCAATATATTTCTTTGTGTACAAAAATCATTTTAAACATTAAATAATATATTTGCATATTTGCATATTTATAATGTAATTTATGAATTATTCATTAACAGTATAACATATAATAAAATATTAAATGTAATTTTTTATATCACAAGATGTATTTCATAATTCAAGAATTATTAAATACATATATTATTTATATGATATTGTAAGTGTACTATTCAAAATTAATTTTGTTTGTGGTGCCAAACATAGCATAAAAACTTTGATAGAAATAAATGGCGCTAACGACGTTATAATAAAAATGATAAATCAATAAATACACTCGTACTGAAAGAAACTTTGGTCAGTTACTTACCGTAGTATCCAAAGTTCAACACGCCACAATTGGTAATATTCGGCGAGAAATGACGCGAGATTTTAATGATAAACCTCCCGCTATCAGTAATTGCTATCAGTATGATTTTATTTTCGATGCAAATAAATTTTTATCAAAATTAATATCTCATTATTATATTGCAGATATACTATCATATTTATTTTTAACATGATACATGTGAAATTACTTCAATCTACTTGAATATCAATTTTAATATAATTAATTATTTTTTAAATATAATTAATATTTTTAACTTAGTAAATATTATTTTGATATAAAAATTATTTTAAATATATGCTATTGTACAAAATACATCAATTTCTTTTAATAAGTGATATTTCTGTTAATTAAGATAAGTGCATTCCAATTAATAATTAATTAAGATAAGTTTAATCCAATTAATAATTAATTTGATATTTGATAAGTAGGAGTTTATCATGTTATTAATATAAACATGTATGTTCCGATTAAACATTTTTCATGTTATATACATCAAAAATGTCTGATATGAATATTTCGTATTATCAAAATGACGATCGATTTTACTGTCAGTATAAATATATTGTAAATACTGTAATTTTTTATTAATTTACACATTAATAAAAGTTAGACGATTCATGATTTCATTAATATTTATGAACAGGAATACTGATAGCAATTCTTAATATAAGAGCTTTTAAACGCGCACGAGCAAAGCTCACAACTAAATCGAATCAACACGATGACAGTCAATCCATATTAATCAAATTTATATTACATTACAGACTTTGTGCTGCCAACAGTTCTAATTGCTTTGCTGTTCGTCGGCAATGCGGTCATCGTATACATCATCTTTCAATTTAGAAAGAGGTAAGTGAACTTGTTTCATCGTATCTCATTGAAATATTTGCTAAATATAAATTATACTAAATATAGATAAAAATTAATAATCGATAACACGAATATATACTTTAATATAATCAGATTTAATCCTTTTACAACAAAAACCAATACTAAAAATATAATTAAAATAGACTTTAAATTTTTTAATTAAATTAAAAATCCAAATTTATTATCAAATTTTAAACATATTAGTCGTATCAAGATTTTACAAATTTTATGTCATAAGCTCTTAAAAATAATTGAGCTCTCAGAAAACAAACGAATCAGCTTCACTTTGTTCTACTTTTGCAAAAATATAATATACTTCAAAAATTGAACGTGATACGATGTCGCAGAGATAAACAGAGCAATTAGTATCATAATTATATAACAAATGATAAGTGAAATAAATTATAACATTACTCACAGTTGCCGATCCCCGATGCCTTCCTGGCCCCCTCCTCGTCCTTCCGTTGCTCCTCCGTTGTTCCTCCTCCGTCGTTCCTCCTCCGTCAAGTTATGTTCTTCTTTAGCAGGCGCACACATTTATATAATCACTCGCGAACGACAGAATTAATTAGAAACACACGCGTACGATGCTGGCGATCGCGCGGAACTTTGAACCGCACTCCCGACACACGACGCACTCTCTCGTATATGCACTGTGATAAAAAAGAAAAAAAGATATTGCGATACTTATGACGTCACGCTAGAATTGTCACAGCAGAATAATGGAGAAAATTCACATGCTATATCTTGACGCTACACTTGTCGTTCCCTCAGTTTCTACATCTTGATATTCACCGAAATTTCCTGGCAATTTTCCGCCATCTTTGTCACGCGATGCACCTAATAAAATCGAATTAATGACTGATTAATAAGGGCAATAAATCGATCGAAAATATTTCATACTTGACACGCGTATAAATCCCGCGAGAAACACAGGTATTATTAATAAAGGATATCATTAATAAACGTATCGGTCCAATATATCGCGACTTTCCGACACGTCCGTTACTTCGCGCATTTTGCGCCAAAATGGCAGGTGAATATATTTGTATCGTATGAAGTATTCGCTGAAACTGCGTTCTCGCCGGCAACTTCGTATCAGACAACGCGATTAACAAAGTCGAATTAAATGACTAATGAATAACAATGAATCGCTCGAAAATATTCTATTAATATTCAGTATTACGCGTAATGTGTCTCGCACACGTAAATTCTATGAAACGCATTGTTTTATTAATAAACTATGTACATATTAACTCGATATATCGCGGCAAAAGGAAGTGAATATATCTCAATTGAATGATAAGCATTCGAATATGCAACGAAATATATATATATATTTTTTGAAGCACGTTATTTTTCTCTTTCGAGAATGCAATAATTATCATTTATGAATAAATAAATCATACGACAAATTATGAATCTCATTCTCCATAAATCGTTCGATGGATTTCCTACTCGATAAACGAATCAATGTGCGACGTATTTAGGTATTTCGCGAATTATAATTCCAATCTTCAATGTTCACAAGATGTTATTAATTATACCTGTGCGGGAAGATGTAATGGATATGAGAGATTAATCAGAGGAAAGTATCTATAAATTTTCGTCGTTTTTCGCGGCTCGAGAGGTGACATGATGCGTAGCGTCTCGGATCCGGTGCGTGAATGACCTATCGAGTGTCGAGACGCCCGCTAACCAAACACGCGCGCGCGCGCAAAAAAACACGGGCGCGCGCAAGAAACACAGAAATATAAACATACCGTGACGCGATTGGAATGTGTAGACGCAATAAAGACACAATAAATGTACAGAAGTTTTACTACACGATAATTTGTATACGCGTTTCTTTAACCGTTCAATAATAACTTCGCACGATATGAGCGAGCAACCATTTTTTTTTGTTAGTGAAATATAACGAGATTAATCTCGTTTGATTTTCGGATATTCTTTTTCTCGAAGCTCGATTGAAAGAAAGATTATATTACCTGCTTATTAATTAAAGGCGTCTGATACGTTTCAATCTGATATCTGATTGAATTACTCGCACAAATATGTATATATTATGCGTTTTATATTACTAGACAAACAGTGACGCGATGCCCGAGGATTTCTAGATACGTGTGAAGTAGTTTGTTTTAAACGAGAAAGAAGGCGGGAAATGTTCCTGAGTTTAAATTTTTATCTCGTTATATATTGCATATTAAAACGAAATTGTTTTCAGATATTAAATAATTTAAATAACATAAATCTTTACCCATTATTTATAGCTCTATAAAAACTAATATACAATTAATTTCAAATACTCTTAATAAGTAATTTCTATTATACAATAAAATATAATAATAATAGAAAATTCCAAAAAATATTAAACTAAAATTAAATACATATCAAATAGAATTTTAAAATAATCATTAATATAATGTTAATTAGATTAATATATATATATATATATATATATATATATATATATATATATATATACTATTCTCTTCAGAATAAAAACTTTTATGCATCTAAAAAAAAATTTTAAATTTCTTAAAACACTGCAGTAAAAATTAAAAAAATATTTATATGTATAAAATGTTATGTATATGTATAATATGCTATATAAAAAGAAATCAAATTAATTAATGAGCAGTGAGGAAAATGCAATACTAAGTGAATATCCTTTTTTTTTTTCATTTTAGAAGACTTCCAGCCACGATACAAGGTGAAGAAGTAGCCCTTCGAGGTCCAGCGGATGTGCCCCAAGTGTGATTCTAGGAATCCGGACTGATTGCGTATTTGTGGCCACTGGTATCAGCAAAGAATCATCGATGTGAAAGCTATCGCGAAAATGTCACTCGCAGGGTCGATCCCTGAAGAACTTCAAAGTTATCGCGATGATTCCGCGCAATTAATTAAAATAAAATTACGCTCGAAAAGGCAAGAAGAAAAAAGAAGATATGTCTTTTCGTAGCATTTGAGGATGTCATACGTGATTTTACTGTGCATTTAATACAAAAAGTGGCTGTCTAAATTCTGAAATTTTCTCTGATATATTCTCTGATATATTAATTTAGAGAAAATTTAAAATTAGATAACATTGTATTTAATGTTAAAAATGCATGAAGAAAATTAAAAATAAATTTTGAAGCATGCTTCAAAGTATCTGCATTTTTCTTGTGTATTTAATGTTAAATATATTCAATCGTCATCTCATATTTACAGCACATGTATCTTTAAGCATATTTTTTAAAGATTTGTTAGAAAAAATAATATTTAGGAATATAAACAGCCACTTTTACAGTTAAAACAAGATTCAGTGTTTCCACATAGACACCGTTTTAAATATAAATGGACTATATTGGTTCGATATTGTATAACTTACGAGCCTATTACATCATGACCTTACGTACACACTTACGTTACTCTGTATTATAATGTAAGGAAATAATATATTCTATATTTCGTCCAATTTGTGGATAAGTTAAAAATAAATCAATTTCGTAGTAGTTTGTCGACGTTTAAACTGTCATTTTTGTCCCAAATTAATTTTTAATTAACTGATTTTATAACTTGATAATTGAAAAAGCATCATTTATTAATTTTACGAAAACTAAAATGTTTCTTTTGCTTATCAAATGATCATTCAGATTTGCTAACTTGTATTTTTCCTTATATTTTCCTTATATTTTACACAAGCATCTTGTAAATTTAAAAAATTAATTACAAAATACTATGTGAATTAAAAAAATTAATTACTTCAAGTTGAAAACTTTCCAGGAACAATTTTTAATATAAAATCTAGTTATAGATTTACACACTTATATATACATATATATATATATATATATATATATATATATATATTTCTACATTTAAATTTATATTGAATCTAAAAATATTTCTGTATAGGCTCGCCTAGAATATCTTCTAGAGTACGAATAGCATTTTGCGTGCACTCTTCCATAGTATCATTGTCATCTTCCAACAATTCTGCCAAGAAAGGCACAGTTTCTGGCAACAGTGGCATAAAATCTTCTCCAAGTTTTCTCACAATTTCCACCTATATCACAATTTTTAATTACATTAATTATATATTTTTTAGCATCTATAACTAATTTTTTTAATTAAATCACATAAATTTATTTAATATTTTCAGAATCGTTTAATATCTCAATAAATATAAAAATCATAAAAATATTAATATATCGATAAATATAAAAAACTACCATTCGCGCATATGTAATTATGTTATCTAAATTAAATTATAATAAAAAATTTAGTTGTTATATCCAGTCTTACCAATGCATTTATCGCAGTGACTCTAACATAAGGCTCTCCATGCCTGGTCTTTAGCAATGTTTGATAAACCAACTGTTTGTGTAATGAGTCATCAGGAATAGCACTGACAAAGGAAGCTATGCAAGGTATGATGAATTGATTGGCTCGAATTTCGTATTCTTCTCTCGTGCCCATCGTGTTCTCTATTTGATCCACTATTGGCTGCATAAGAATCTCGAATCGATCCTGACTGACAAAATTATGTGCATCGTAACTAAAAACCCGGTGAAGCGTCAATAAAATCGCTTCCACCAATTCGATTCTGTTCAATTCATTGGGAAGTGTCAGTTCCTGCGGGCTATTTATAACAAACATGTTATTGCTGCTCAACAATGCTGCTGCATGCTTCAGAAAGAGTCCGGCAAAGAGGACAAATAAAGATTTTAAGCATTCAGCTATATTTGCCGATAGTCTGCAAAATTAAAAATCACGTTATCATATTTTATTAAAATTAATATATGTTTGTCTGAAATTAATTGATTTTTTATACCTGTAGAAAGTTATATTTCGATGCTTCTGTTGCGTATCATTCGCTGCCCATCCATAGAATTTATTATATAATGGCCTGAAAGTTGCTTCACTTAACTTCAAGACCAACGCTACGAACGTCTTACTGGCGCTTTCTTCGACTGCAATGATATCTTTCACTTTAACGTCCGTCTCGTCGTCAGTACTTTCGATATATTCCCGGAATTGAAGAACTTCAAGAAAGAAGTTAGCGAGATTGTCAATCTCTATTTTCAAGTCTGCTGGTTGCACACTTTCAAAGGATTCAGCCAACACGCTCATCAATGATGGTATACACTGATAAGACTTTCTGGTTAATAGAATCTGATAAGTTCTATTGACAGCTGGCAACAACACTCGCAAAGGTATACAATTGGATAACTTTTGCGTCGTCATTTTCAGTCGTGAAACTATAATATCAATCTGCACAAACACATACATATTAAATGAAATAATCATATTTCAAAAGGATTCTGCTAAAATTTGGCAAAACAATTCGAAATATTAGAAATATATTTTTACAAATATATTAATAATTAATACAGCAAACACCGTTTTTAATAAAACATTATTGAAGATTATTTTGTTACATGAAAGATAAAATTAATTTAAAGAGATTCTGTATTTTAAAATTCTTGAAGAAAAAAAACTAATAAATACCTTAGGATGCTCTGTGTCGGTATACAAAGAACTCAACATAGTCAATTCAGACAAGAGTTGGTCCAAATAGAGTGATAAGAAATTTCCCAGCGACTCCACTATTTTCTGCAAGGCACTTACGATGCTGATGACCATCACGTCTGGTACGTTCTGATGGCAATGGGTTTCTAGTAACTTCAAAATCGCTGGCACGAATTTATTCAACGAATATAAAGCATGTGTTCTCATGGAGCTACATAGTTCTGCGACGCACAACGTTGCGCTGGCTAATACTGGACGCTTCTTTGATTGTAATAATGCTGTCGTCATGTCCAGGATCTACGAATAATTGTAAATACGAATAATGTTAAATATAATCAATTACATGTAATAAAATAAATGAAATAAAATAATTTCTTTTATATAATAAAATTACTTACCGGTTTAAAAACAGCGGGATGATCAGTAGCTAGCAACTTCGCCAATAGTTTGAAGGATATCAGTACTGTCTGTTGAACAATATCCCGTTCCTGGCTTTCTTTTACTTCAGTGTTCAGGAAATTCATTAAAGATTTGATCAAGCTTAGAAGATCAATATGATCTTCGTCATTAAATTTCTTTTGAAGTAATCTCGTGTTCAACAATTCTAGTGCTTTCTTATTAACAGACAATAGTTCATGTTTTAATAAATTCTTAATACTCTTCAAGAACATGGCATTTGGTAGCAAGTTATTCACTAGATCCAGTACATCATATAAATGATGCAACAACACTTTCCAATATTTGGCGCTCGGTTTACTTTGATGTTGATCGGCGATCTTTGAAATAGTCTGAATCAATAAGATTAATTCGATTGCTAGACGCTCGTAATATTCATTCATCTCGTTTGCTTCGTCTTGACTCAGCATAGCTACGCGATTAATAAAATTTTGAGATGATAAAAGATTGCTGAGAAATTGGACGGCCGTTATCTTATAGTGTCGAAGATTTTTCGGCGCTGATTTTGTCACGTCATAAATGTATTTATACGGGAATTCCATTGCCACCTTTTTCCCCTGTTCATCCTCGATGTCAATCGGCAAAACCTTGATAAACTCGACCACCTTAATACAAATCTAAAAAAGATTTCTATTTTAGATACATAATAGTAATGTTCCTTTAGATATTGTTTCTTTTAAAAGATATTATTCTTATTATTAAAATTTCATTAAAGTTTTTTGTTTAATAAGATTAATCATTATTTAATTAAACATGACTAACCTGAAGTAACTGCTTCGGTGAAAATTCTTGTGACACCTGAAGGGCGAAATCCAACTGTTGCGCGGACTGCTCGGTTTTCTGATTCGTAATCTTCATCGCATGATTTTCAAAAGTGAGTAAATAATATAAGTGTAAATGATTTTCAAGAAGTTGTAACAGTTTGACGAAGAGTGGCATCCGTCTATGTTCGGGAATATGTGGCAGCGAAACGATGAATACTCTTAATAATTCGCAGGCATGTTTCTCGTTGTCGGCCGCGTTCACGATCGGCACTACTGTCTCCAGGGTTTTGGAAATGACTTGAATGGAATAGGCATCGTCCTGGCGCACCACTGTATTGCCCATGAATGTGAAGATTGGCATAATATTAAGGAGAGCACGATGCACGTCCACGTATCTCAATAATTCGACTAATACTAGCAATGCGTGATGATGCGTTTGTGGATTGCGTGATGTCCTAATACATTTAGTAATAAGCGCGATTTGTACATCAGCATCACGCACTGATAGTTCTTTTCGCATCAATCGATGAATTGTCGAAAGAATCAGTTGACTCGTGTATTCGACCGAGCTCTGCTCCTCCAAACTCAAACAGATGTTGAGCAAATCGAACAGCACTCCGTAGAGTAATTCTTCGCTTTTAATATTATCGGCGCGCTGCGCAAATTCTAGCAAAGCAATGCCACGCTTCCACGCTCGTCTGTGCACCATTGCCGGATTTGCCAATTGAATCTGGCTCTGCCGCTTCTTCCGTTTCTTCGCGCTCGCTGTCGCTTCCAGATTGGTTGATTTCTCTTCACCGCTCAGCTTCATTGTTTGCAATTCTGACGTTATAATTGTCGCATCGATGCGAATTCGATGGATCGCTCTACCAACGGCAGTGATTACATTGCTAATCTCGCAATCGGTTACTACGTCCAACATCTTCGACAAGATCTTTGCTTGAAGATCGCGAGATACTTTACCAGCGTTCTCAAAGAATATTTCGTCGATCTGCTTCAACAATACAATGCTTGGTGATTTTTGTTCACCAGATTCCGTGACAACTTGAAGTTCGTGTGCTAGAATACTCGCTTCGAAGAATGACCATACTTGTTCATCGTTCAAAACGCTGACCGTAGTTCCATTGAAACGTTGCAATATATTTCGCAAAGCGCTAGCAGTCGATTTATTTGTAGGATCCTCCGCTAATTTCTGTAGAAGTTGAAGGCCTAAAGGAGCTAACTTCTGAAGAATTCCAGCACTGTTAACGTGTATTAAGATGTCAAGCAATTGCGATTTTCGGTACATGGGAATTTTTAATGCTTCGTCCTGTTGCATCACCATATTGAATAATAGTTTTTGAGCCTCCTGAAGCTTTTTACGTTGTTTTACTTGATGAAACACATCAGGATCAGGCGACAAAAGAACATAAAGGCTCAAAGAGAGCTGATCAGGATCTTGGGAAATTTCAGCACTCCTCGCCGCCAATTCCTGAAGCAATACGAAGAATGGTTCCGTAGTGAAACTAAAAGTTTGCGTCAATTTTTTTAAAATATCTAGCGCCACTGTTCTACAATCATTGTTGCGTCTTGCCAGCGAGAGCAGCAGATTAATTATAAAGTCTTGATCTTGAAACGCCCATTGAACAGATTTGCATTGATCCAATAATAGCGAGGAGATTTGCAGACAATGATAGGACGTTTGCACTTTCATGGGCTTCACATAGAACTGCGCAAGAAAACAAATAAGATCCTTCACCGTGGAGAAGTGAAGTTGAAAGAAGATCTGCAAGCATCTGGAATAGTGTTTCTGCCAGTGACGATTGTTCATACCTTCGATGAACATCTCCAAAAGTCGTAAAATTAGATTACTTCTTTCTGCGTTATTATCAAAGTCGAGTTTTGATTCAGACTTGATATTTAGTCGTCTATGAACCATTTCTAGAACATAAGTGCCTACCTGCAATGGCAGGATACCTTCTGATGTGAGTTTTAATGCCATCTGGATGTTGTTGCCAGTAATATTGTTGCAGTCGTCTATTAATTTGACGCGTGAGTATGTTTTAATCATCTTCGTGGCCATCTCGATGACATCACGCGCGGTTTTAGCCGGCATTGAACCCACGGGCACTCTACAGACTGATCCTAATAGAATCATATTAAAAAACAAGGATGTTGCATCACCGTGCGAAATCTGTTGTCGCATAGAATTCAATATGTTTTCTGTAGGTGGTAATAATTTATGATTCAAAATATTGTGAAAAGCAGCGGAGGAAATAGCTTCGGCATTCACTAATTCAGATTTACGAATATCCTCCATTATATTTTGCATATATGTGTTATTTTTGGCGAAGTTCGAATGAAGAACCTCCATAGCGACCTCCACGTCTTCATCCGTAGCTGGAAATAGATAGGGTAAGGCTGTGATAAAGATGCTGGTATCATCGCTTTCTTCGCAAAGCTCCAAAAGTATCTTTAGTGCTGGTTTAGCTAACGTTTTTCTTGATGACGTATGGCATGTCAATAACAAAATTAATAATTCATCCACTAAAGTATCCGTGGGTAATAAACTGGTTAATCTCTTTGTGGTGAAGGACAATAAAGTCTTCACGACATTCGCATCGCTGTCATAAAATCTAGCTTGAAGCGTACTCATCATCATTTCACGGAAGTTCTCAGGTACGTTCGCGTTGTTCTTGGCGAGAATCTCGAGAGCAACTATTCGTTGCTCGGCGCTGATGTGTGTCAATTTGTTCAGAATTTCAACGAAATCCTGTGCCTCCCTCGTACAAAAAGGCCAAGAAGTTAGAAAGTGCAACGTTTGTTTAGAATCCTTGTCGTCCTGCTTCATCAATTTTTTTAGATACTTGTCAAATCTTTCTGGATAACTAAGCTCGAGATTTTTATAGAATCTTGCTAAAAAGTCCTTTGCAGTTTCCGAAACCTTATTCTTAAGAAATTCATATGTATGTATGCTTGGCAAAATTGTATCCACTGCATTATTGTCTAAACTGACGCGTATTAGCATATCGCTAATCATATTTTGAACATCAACAGTATTCTCGGGATTCTCGGCGACAATCTGGCAAGCTGCCTGAAGAAAACATACGATGAATTGCGATATATTGATACCAGATGAATGAATCTTGACGATTGTTTCCACAAACCAAGATAAATTCGATAATTGAAGGACTACACTTTGTGGTACAATAGTCAATCGATTAATCGGAGATTGATAGAGATGGAGCAGAAGGATTGTAGCTTCCTCTTTTAAGTGTGTTTTCATGAAAATTTTCAATAGCAACTTTTCCGTGGTATCAGCGTTAAACTTCACCTATGGATTTTATATACACATATGTAATTAATGTATATATATGTGTTTATAAAATTTAGAAGTTTATAAAGAGAAAAATATTAATCTTTTAAAAATTTCTCTTTATAAACTTCTAAAAATTTATTATTACAATTTATAATATAGTTTATAAATAATGAATTTTAAATTTGTAGAAATTTTTATATTGCACTGATATTGTCTTTATAAACTAAGGACTGGAAATTGTTATTAATCAAGCAAGTTCTTAAATAAAAAATATATATAAACAAAAACAGATAAAGATAAAATTAGCATACATAAATTACCTTCATCATCAGTTTTCCGATGATCATATAACTGCCAGAAGCAAGGTCGGGAATGGGACTTCTTACGCTATAGAGTAGAATCGGCAATAAATGATTCACTTGAACTTCTGTAACAGATACCTGTTCAATCACGCCCAATATTACAGTGGTATAAAAGGCGTATAAGGTGGTCAAACAAAATGCCTCATCGGAATAGGTTTCCGTGGCGGCCATTACATGGCTGCATAACATTTTCAAAAATCCATTGTCCGTGCTCAAACGGTTAATAAGAATACTCGAAGTTAACGGCACACCGCGTTTCTGCAAAGCCGCCAACCAGTGCCATTTGTCGTTTTCATCTGACAAATCTAGCAACTGCAAAGCTCTTGAAAAAGAAATTAACAAATTTTAATTGTGTTATAATTAAAAATGACAAAAATGTAGATATTTTAAAGAATAACACTTTCATAAAATTAAAATTAAAAAAATATATATATTCTATTTTTTCAATACAATATTTAATAAAGTTTTTAATATATTTTTTGCTAATATACATAAAATATGGAAAAAAAATATATATATATAATTCTAAATAAATAAACATATATATATATATATATATATATATATATATAATATATATATTTAATTTATATATATATATATATATATATAAATTCTAAATAAATTATAAAAATTAAAAAAAATATATATATATGTATATAATTATAAATAATATGATAAAGAAATTTAATTAAGATTTAAAATTTTCATGTATTGCAGCATACAATATTAAATATGAAATTAACAGTTTAAACAAAGAAGATAAGAGAAATAAACAAATTAGACAAAGGATAAATTATGTTTCAAATCTAAATTTTACATACTGATAACTTATTTCAATAATACATACCTAACAAACATACGAGTTTCATGATAGGGTAAAATAAAAAGTATAAACTGATCTCGACTGTATTGATGAATATGGTATCTGTATATCAGCCATTCCAGAGCTTTGTGTGATGCACTTAATAAAAAATAAGGAGAGAGAAACAGTAGAAACTTTGTAACTTCTGCATCTAGTTTTTTGTTTACTGTAGCATCCTGAACAGCACGTTCAAAGTTCACAGTGCTCTGTGCAAATAATGTAGTTTTAAAATCTTCAAAAAATAGTGAGAGTTTCACTAATTCTTGTAGACCACTCTGACCTAAATACATAAAAATACATGTGATTAAGTATAATAAAAAATTTCAGACACATTTTTCTTGCATTTTACAAGCATAAACATCTTCTTTTGTATATAGCTTTTGTGTTTTATGGATTATACACAAATATAAGATACGAATCAGATAAGGTCTAAAAAAATCTCCATACATATTTTTTAAATATCTTTCACTTCTATATTACTTTCAAACATTTAAATTAAAATTGAACAAACTTGTTTGTTAAGATAATAAAAATTGTGTAAAACAAAATCTGGAAAAGAAATAATTTGACAAGCAAGAAATGTTTATTATTACTTAAAAATCTCTATAAAAATATAGATAAAATTTTATTTTTATAATTAAATATAGCAATCAGAAACTAACCTATACTTAAAACAGTGTCTCTGTCAAAATTTGCAGCTTCTTTTGGATCAAACAACAAGCTTGGTCGTTTCTTGTCTTGCAGCAATAAATTTGTCTGCGGAGTCCTTAATTTTTTAAGTTGCGCTGCTAATGATGTAGCCATTGTTAATCTAAATATATAAAAAGTATGGATAACCTCACAAGAGAATGATCTTTAAGAATTTCGTTTATCATAAATTTAAGCGCTTACAAAATCCTTTTTCCTACCAATTAATTCATTAGAGGAGATTAGTATTTAAGCGTTTAAGACAACAAACAAAAAGAACTTACATATATATTTGTCGAAAAATTATTTGGTATCGGTACAGAAGACACGTGCAAACATAAAATCTAATAAAAGATATCAGACCAACCGTAGGTTTTCTTGCACACGTGCAAGGCAGTGCTGTTGTCTCGGATGCTTTTCTGCGCATGCGCACCATAATGTCAGCAAAATCCAGAGATGTGCATTCTTGATATTTGATATAGATAAAATCTGAAAAAAAAATTTGCAATTATTTCCTGTATATTTCGATGTATATTTTATTTTACTGATTTTTTATGGTTTTTTAAAATTGTTTCTAGAAATGTTGAATTTAAGGGCTCTCTTTTTCCTACTTGAATTTGATATTTCACGTTAATTCATTGCGCATGCGAGCTTCCGAAAACAATACTAGTGCATTCATTTAATTGACCAATCAGAACAAAAGGAGCCAAGATTTCTAGTCTATTCTGACGAATAGATTTTCAAATGGTTTATTACATATGGCGGGTCAGCACCAATCAAAAAAGAAATAAATTATTACTCCAATATATCTTAACGTGCACTTGAGCTGCAACTCTAGAGTTTCCACTTTTCCAAGGGAGGATTTGCGTACTCGAATACATTTAAATTAATATAATTAAATATAATTTGATTCAGAACGCGCAATAAAACGATCGAATAAAAATCGGATAATTAACATAACGGAAATATATATTTTTAAAGTTATATACAAGTGTATTTATATACAAGTATATCTTTAAAGTCACACACACACACACACACACACACACACACACACACACACACACACACACACGTACACGTACACACTGATTAATTATTTATTAAACACACATCTTTAAAGTCACACACACACACTCACACACACACGTACACGTACACACGGATTAATTATTTATTAAACGATTAATATACTTCGTGAAATTATTTCGATTTTTATTTGCAATTATGATCTTTAATAAAGATTTCTCATCATAATAAAAAAATTTTATATCGTTTATTAAAAGTTTAAATTAGATTTAAAAGTATATTATTGCCTCTTTTCGAATAATTGATTATTTCACTGTACCTATTTCGTGAATAGCTATCATTACAGAGATCGCGTAGAGTTTGACAATAAAATTAATAATAAAATTCTAATAAAATTAAATACAAATTAATTATAATAATTAAATATAAATTTGTTTATAATTAACTTTTTCTTCATTGAGAAAAGTTCTTCGTTTCTTTTGGAATATCTTAAAGATTCTTTTAATTAAATATTTTACAAAATATATAACTATTAAATTTATAGTATTTAATATTTAGAAATAAATAGATAATATTTAATTTTTATATAGATTAAGTATACGATATTATTTATTAAAAGAACTAATATATCTTTTATGGATCTTTTTGTTAAGTTAATTATTTAGATCTACGATTCGATTGTTTTACTGCATTTCAATCCGAATTATATATTTAAATGATCGAAAAATAAAACGATAATAAAATAATAAGCAATATATCTATTTTAAAAATAGTGTATATAAATAATAAATAATAAATAATTTTTATAAATTACTCACCGCATGTCTCTGGCTGCTTCAGGCTCTCTCCCTGCTTTCTGACTGTCCGATACTTTTCCAGATGTCCTTCTCTTTTGTTGTTTCATCCTTTGTTGTTTTCTCGTAGTAGTCACGTATTCACTCGCGAACAAACAATTATATTTCAGTTAATTATATTTCAGTCATATACAGAAACGATCGCGAGATACTTTGCACGGCACTCCCGATCGCAAAATAATCATACGAGATACGTATTTTTATAATATTATTATTATTTTATTATTATTGCAAGAGAGGAACACAAAAATTACAATAATTCGCTCGATTTTTAAACGAAGCCAAAATCATGCACCATTCGATTCTTATACTAATTAACTATTTCTATTTGTTGATGTATAATATATGCATAATAACGCGAATCATAAGATTAAAATATTAAAGTAATGTAAATTGATGATACAGCAATCGTTTAATTAATATGATATATATGCAGTTTAGGAAAGTTTAAAACATCGGGCGAAATCGAATTTCATTCTATGCAATGTTAAAGAAATAATTATTATTCGTAAAGTTCGATAATCGGAGAATATTGCGAGAAAATTTGTAATTTTTGCCCCTTTCGCTTCAATTTTTACTTGCAATAATGAAAGATCGCGTTTCGATGAATTTATCGTCGCCACAATTGCATTTATTATAAGAGTTAATTATTTGTCATTTGTAATAGTCGAATTATTATATTTCGATCTAATCGCGATCGTACCTTTAGGAAAAGAATTCGATAATACGGAGCGGTCCGTATCGCTACTTTCTCCGTTGGAATGTCGCCGTGCGAATGAGGGGAGGTCGTCGCGTATGTAAACAATAGCGCGCTACGTCACAAGGCCAAATGACGTCACAAGGTCGAATGACGTATTAGCTCGCTGCCGAAATATTTAACGCGTACTGTGACGTATGTGAGAATTGTATTTATATACAAGTATATTTTTAAAGTCACACACACACACACACACACACACACACACACACACACACACACACACACACTCACGTACACTGAGAAAAAAAGTTGTTAACTCGACTAAACCGTTTAACTAAATTATTTTTTTTTTAATTGAAATATCGAAATATTTAAGTTAAATAAATGTCATGTTAGATTTATAATAGTTAAATATTCCAATTAAAAAGATAATAATTTAGTTAAATGGTTTAGTTAAGTTAACAACTTTTTTCTCAGTGTACACAGTTTAATTATTTATTAAACCTCACGAGATGTATTAATCGTTTAATAATATAAGTGTATTTATATCCAAGTATATTTTGAAAGTCTCGCATACACACGTACATTGAGAAAAAAAAGTTATTAACTCAACTAAACCGTTTAATTAAATTATTATTTTTTTAATTAAAATATTGAAATATTTAAGTTAAATAAATGTCATGTTAGATTTATAATAGTTAAATATTCCAGTTAAAAAGATAATAATTTAGTTAAATGGTTTAGTTAAGTTAACAACTTTTTTTCTTTTACAATTAGTCTTTTCTCTGTCTACTATTTGATTGTTTTATTACGCTTTTACAAGGTCAGGTTCTATAATGTAACTTTTAATTTTGTATTTCATATGAAATTATTATTTTAAACATAATAATTTTCTTTCTTTGCATTTCTATCATAAATAGACATTTCCAACCTTTACTAAAAAAATTAAAAATATCCCTCAATTCTTTCTCTCTTCGGACAATTTATTTACATTTATATATAATTCTCTTTCTTCTTTTAAACATCGAGAACAAGGTACACGAGTATTGTAAATGTCAAAAAATGATCGCGCGAATATTATAGTTGTGAATATATAAAAATAAATGCAATATACTATGAATTTTCTACGTTATATATTGAATCGAAATTGCATAAAAGAGGAAAAGAAGAACAAGCCTATGAATAAACATTTCCATTTTTTACTAAAAAAAAAAAAAATTAAAAATATCTCTCAATTTTTTCTCTCTTTCTTCAGGCAAGTCTACATATATGACCAATATGATTAATTGATTCCATCTTTATATATTTATCATTATGTGCTATTAATTAAAGCCGTAGACAATATTCAGAAATCAAAGTTGCGCGCAGAAACGAATGCGCACTGGTTCGGCCGCCATGTTGGCGCGTGACTGCGACGTCACTGCTACGTCACTGCTACGTCAAACGCGTCATACGGCCGCCATGTTGGCGCGTGAATCGGAGTCATACGCAGTTACACGGATCGTCGTACGTCCGCATTTTTCGCGTCTTTTAACCGTTTTTAAACGAATATCGCGAGTGAACGAGCGTCGAAAGTGTCCAAGGATAATCGCACGACTTTTATAGTGTGTCGATGGAAACGCGCGACAGCGATTTTTGACGATATTCAGTGATGGCGTCATCGCGAAGATGGAGCGAAGTTGCGTCGCGTTATTCGCGCCCTTGATGATGATTATCGGATGCGAGCGAATATCGGGAGTGCCGAATAAAGTGTCGTGCGTTCGCGTTGATGATTTCGTGTGAGTTTGTGTGCATCAAGATCGGAATGGGACGTCCCGAGGCGAGCGAGTGGAGCGGCCTGTGGAACAGTCGGTGAACGGTGAGTAGATGTGATTTATCATATTTGCGTGACAATTCGTGCTCATTCGACGCTTATACAGCATCGCGATGTCCCGAATTACGTTCGAACAAATCGGCGCCGCATCATAATTCGATGCAACGCCGTGCAATTCAAATAAAGTCGATCGCGTGAAGATGGTTAGGCTAGAAGCGATTTCAAATTTATTTTATATACGCGCAGTGCTGCACAGCCTAGGGCTGCTCTCGTAGGGCTGCCAATTGTTAAACGATAAATTTTTTCGATCTAACCTAACCTAACCTAACTAGTGACTTTACATTTAGGTGATTCAAGCACTTCTGGTTTCAGATACATCGAAGGAAGACGAGAAGGACTAAGTTTATATATCCTGCTGCTTTATTACAACGTTGTTAGAGTAATTCGCGATTGGCGAATAGTGTAATAAAAGGTCAAGGAAAGAAAAAAATGACTGCAGTTTTGCGCGTGAAACGCAAGAACACCGACACCCCCCTTGATAAACTGGTGATAGCATGCAAACGTGCGAGAACCGGGTCGCCTCTTCTGGACGAAAACGAGCCCGCCATCCAAACGGTCGTCCAGTTCGCCACGACTCTCACAGATCCGGTAATCTATTTTTTTTTAATTATCTAGTTTTAATAAATTTAATGTATTTAGTTTAATTATCTAGTTTTAAAAATTTAATGTATGTGCAATTTGTTATTCTGCACAAAGATTATCCGATCACGTGCTGTATAAGTCATGGTGAAACTCATTTTCAGTTTATTTATAATCAATTGCAAGTGTAAAAACATTTCAGAATTTTAATTTCATATTTAGAATAAAAAGTGAAAAACTATACTAACATATAAAAAGGTTTTATAAAGAATACAGAAGTTGAGATCTCTTTGTATTTTGCAATTCTTGAATTCTTAAAACTGAGATGTCTTCTTAGAAATATGTTTTTAAAGTAGCTATTATTATTTCAAATAGTGTAATAAAAAAAATTGATGAAATAGATTGCTTATGGATCGCTAATTTTTACTAATGCTATTAATATTCAAAATATGTTATTAAAAACTTGATAACTATTGTTATTGATTCATAAAAAAATAAAACAAGATTTTGCAAAATGTCTAATGATAGACAGAGGATGTCGCGCAGCATGTCGCCAAAGTTATGCCCAAGATAAACACAGAAATAGCCAAAGTTGGCACCAAGCGAACATGCGGGCAAACAGACGGCAATCATCATGCAAATATATCAAACAAGAAATGGATAGGAATGGAGCCCTTGGGAGAAAGATATAAAGTTGTTAATTGCCAGCGTTCTCAAGATACATTAAAAACTGAGGAAAAGTTAGAAGAGAAATGGCTGACGCTTATAGATGTGGAGGATTCCTGGAGTGTTTCCACTATAACAGCAACACAGAATGCAAAAGAAACAGAGGTAAGTCAAAAATTTTTGCAAAAATATATTGATATTTATGCAATCTGTATATTTTTCAATAAAGATTAAAATATTAACTTTATATTGCAACGAAATAAAGCTTAACATAATAAGAAATAAATAAGAAACTAAACAAGAAGGAATATAATTCTTTAGATGTAAGAATAAAAAAAAACATGTGTATATATATATATATATATAATAATTTCTAGAAATATAACAAATGTTTGAGTAAAATAAGCTTTATCTATATAAGATACAACAAAATAAAATATATATAACACTTTTAGGATATTGAAGAGTTTGTATTTGATTTATATTGTGGGCCAACAACTAATGATGATGTGTGGCTTGAAAATAATGAAATATTGGTTCAAGAGCCAGAATATCCAGATTTCGATTACGATGATGAAAGTGCTGAATCTACGGATGATTCAAATGCAGAATCCCATTGGTTAAATGATTATCCTGATACTGATTATGATCGTTCCGGAGATGAAGATTATGATTCTGATTATTCCAATAATGATGACTATTTACATGTTGATCCGAATGAAGAAGAAGATATAAAAATATACGGATGCAGTTATGCTAACTATAGAAGAATGATACAGGCTGCTAATTTGAATAATAGCTCTAGTAGCAATTCATCAGATGACGAAGGAAGGTCATCAAATTATTCAAGTGAAGAAAACGAATCGATGGATATAGTATAAAAATCCTAAAATGTTAGTTACAAAGTACACACACACACACACACACACATACATATTAAAATAATCTCTTATTCGATTGGCAGTTATAGAAATTATATATGCAACTATCATCCTGCAAGAAATTGTTTTCAGCTAATATGCATCACAATTAAACTTAATATCCTCAATAAGTTAATTATAAAAATATGAAGCTTTGTAAATTTGCTGAAAGATTTAAAGCAGTTGTCAGTTAGAAATCCTATGTATACTATGTATGATTAAGAAATAGATTAAAATTTAATTTTTGTATAACTTTATAAGTTCTACGAATCTTGTTAAATTTTAAGTACAATAAGTATTTCTTCAGCATAATTCTTTGGTCTCAACTTTTTTCCTAACAAAAAATAAGTTTAAATAATGTAAGTTTTATTTATATGTTATATATTTTGTTATATATTTACTATAGATTTTCTTTTATCGCGATATAGATTTATATTTCATATAAAGTTCGTTTATTAAAATAAAAATCACAAAAAAGAATTAAGCTTAAAAATAAAGAAATGATCACACAAGCTTATAACAGCATGTATATTAATATATACGTAATTGAACTTAATTCTATTAAATCTCAATATTTTGCGATTCTAAAAAAAATGTTTAGATTATTAGAGATAATTATTAAAGTTTTAAAAAAAAGAAAACTGATGCGAAAATATTTGCATTTGTTCAAGAGAGGGAAAATGGTGATCAGTCCCAAAGGGATGTTACAGGATATACATGTATTATTGAAGAAAGAGCTGTTTTGTCATCGTGGATATGGCATGTAATGTGATATACACCAGATTTATAGCATATTATAACAAGTTATTGGAAGTACCAGATGGGGATTTACAAATTTTTCCATACACATCCGCGATTTCGTCATCCGCGAAATCAATTCGGGCAGTATAAAGATCCGGGCAATTAACAACATAACATTCGACAAGACATTTCATGGCTCGAAGAGAAAAGTTATTTCGGTGTATCGACTAATGATTCTGCAATATGGAAGAAAAGGTAAATTTCCGGACGATGTGATGAGATTACTTATCTTTGCAAAACATTCGTCGCGATATTTAAATCTCTCGCCATGAAATTCGCTGCGCAGGCAATCGCTGCTAAAAGATAGGTCGACATCTTTTGAATTATTAACGAGTTCGTCATATGATATGAGTAGTACATTGCGTATACATGTAACACTGGCCTTAATTCTAATTTATTTTACATTCACGCGCCCTACAACGAGGGATATTTTGCGAACACGTATGTACGATGCTTTTGATCGAGTCCATCGAGTGCGTCGATAGAAATTCAAATAACAGAGGAAATGTTATTTTGAGATCGTCATCTCTCTTTTCTGTCTGCATTCACTGCAATATATATACAAGGTCTATTGATAAGATTTCTCTAAATATTTTTTTTCGTCAATCTTGTCTTGACGATGTTATTTATTAAAAACAATATTTTACAATATTTTTAAAATCATGTTTTAAAAATGAACAGTTTACAACTAACTGAATCTTATACTTGTAATTTTGTTAGATTTTTTCTTGTAATCGAAGTATTAAAAATTTTTGACATTAAAATATCAAAAATCGTGATGAACAAATAATAGTCAAACAAATTTTTATCGAAGAAACTTTAAAGTCATCAAGAATAAATTTTTACTATGGATTCATGATGCATTTTAAATGTCTTCCCATGGATATTTACCGACGCATTCGCATTATTGTTATTCGTAAACGTAGACGTAACAACTATTTTATATATATATAAAATATATTTTGAAATATATATAAAATATGTTGTGCGTCATAATTGCGCAATGTAACTTAGCAGATTCACAAGCTGAGAATGGTATCATTCGTATCAGAATCGCTTACTACAGCTCCATAATATTCTACTTGCCTACTGTACAACATTTTACACTCATCGTATTCGTTCTTAAGATATATAATGTCGATTATTAATTCTACGAGATTATTGGAGAGTCATGAGATTGCACACCTTCGCCCGGACCGATCAATTATTGTTGGCGTCGAGCCCGGTCGCGTTTTCTCGCTCATTTCTTTCTATTCGCCAATTTCCTTCAATTTCTTTTTACATATATATGTATATATGTACATACAAGACACAAATTCGTCTCGTCGATTCTTTTCGATATCTTTAAAATTTTTTCACTGAATCAATGTGACGAGCATTGAAATGATCACTTGCAAGCAGAGCCGTATACATGTCATTAACATGATATATTTTTCATTTTTAAATATCATTTAATTTGTATTTATATGGATTTCTCTTTCTTTATCTATTTATTTGTACAATAATTCATAAACCTCTTAAATAAATTCTCGAACGAGCAATAAATGGAAAAAGAACGCGAATAAGAAAAAAGAATGAATAAAAAAAAAATGAATAATAAAATATATATGTTATTGTATATATATTATTTTATACAAGGTGTCCCATTTTAAAGGATCCACTCAAATATCTCAGAAACACCGTTTAAATCGAAAAATATTTCACACATAAGTTGTGTGGCTTGAAGAGGGACATAAGATGGTACCATTGATTTGACAACTCTGGGTGGTGTTCTCAAGATCAGGGGAAGGTCTTTGAATTTTTTAAATAGAATCCCCTATTTTTTATTACATATTCTCGTAGCTTTTCAAAACACTATAATGAAGTATTTTTTCATTAAGCAATGTTTCTGAGATATTTGAGTGGATCCTTTAAAATCGGACACCCTGTATATTTTGGAGCGATTAGAAAGTAATATTAAATATTAGTTACTTATACGAGAATTAAAGCTTTTTTTATACAATTGCATCGTTAAAGTTTATTTCATTACCGCGTATACATATGTAGATTATATATTAATTTATATATAATTATCTAAGTACGGCTCTGGTTGCACACCTATTCTTGCGAGTTCACTATCCACATCGCGCATACGCATATATATGTACATATAGATACCTTCGACTTATAATAAGTACGAACAATTCCCTGGATCAACAAAAATCACACAACATAGCAGTCAATTAAGAAGTCTTTCATTATATTATGTATAAACTGGCAACAATTAACAGTCCCTGTTTAATCAGATATCGCAACTCTCATATTTTATTTCCTGAAAATGCGACGTTCACTGATGTAAACTCTCTTACGATTAATGTGACCATTAGTTTTTAGGATATAACATACTTTATTATTTACCTAACAAAATTGATTCCTTCGAGAAAAATTTATTCGTATTTCTCGAGAGAATCAATGTTTCATGGCAAATATTTTAAAGTACATATTATCTTTTTTTTCCATGAAATAAAAACGAACGGCAGAGAAGTAATCTCGTCGCACTTGATTATGAAACTTCACGGAATTTTACAGCACCGATGCCTCGGTCCTGCCAGTTGGCGGGGGTGTCGGATGACCGCTGGCATTATTGTTATTGTTGTTATTATTATTGTTACTCGCCTCTCCGGCATGACTCGAGCAGTAAAATCTCTTATGAGCGAGAAAGGTGTGATAAAAGTTGAAGCTGATGTCGCAGGAGTCACAGTAGCGAGGACCGCTTTTGCTGGAATTCAAACTCTCTTCCGGCGGTGGCGTGTCCTCGCGTTCCTGCTTCACCTTATTAGTGATTGCCGGTACCAGTGGAGGTTGAGGCGGCGGTGGCGCCGGTGGTTGCGGGCTCTTCTGTATCTCCGTCTTGCCATTCACCTGAATCTCTGCGGGAATCTCCTCCGGTGTCGTAGCAGGCGCAGGTTCCGGTGTCGAAAGCGTCGCCTCATCATCCAGTACGCACGTTATATAATTTTCCTCCTAAAGTAATAAATATAGTTCATATTTTATTAAAATTCTATCAAATATACATTTATTTAAAAACAAAGTTATTTTATATAAAAATAAACAATATATTTGATGTCAGGTTTAGTTCGTCAAATATTTTAAGATATTTATCCAAAGATTTATTATATTATTAATATAAAAATTATTTATTATATTATTAATATAAAAATACAAATATGTGTTTTAATTTAATAGAATTCAAAAAGAAGAACAAAGAGAAAGAACAGACCTACCTGTAGATCGGTGCCGCGTTTTTCAAAGTGCATCCTGATATGGGTCCTCATACCACGTAGAGTGTTGCCTTTATAACGGCAGATCGTGCACCGAAAGGCCTTGACACCTTGGTGGGCATCCATGTGACGCTGGGCAGCACCGGCTGTTGGGCTGACGGCACCGCAAACCGGACATCGCCAACCACCAGTCGTTCCACTGGCGCAGGTATGATTGCTACCGGGTTCTATTATCGCCTGCAACAAGTATGCATTTCGTCTAATATCTCGAAAAATCGATAAAAGAAAGAGAATCACCTCAATAAAGATAAAGTAGGAATTTCAAATGCGTTAAAAAGTCGAAGTATTTAAAAGGAATCCTAAATTTCTGGAATATTAAATATATCTAAAAACACTCTAAATTTTAATTTTAGATTTTCTTTATACTTTTAGACATTTAACAAATTTTTTAGATATTCTTTATGCCTCCTAAATATTTCTGGAATTCTTTTGTACTATTTGGATTTTACCTTGCATTTAGAACACCGTGTATGCTGCTCTTGTGGTTCGGGTCTCTTAGGACAATAATACGCCTGGTGAGCAACCAGATTATCCATGGAAGCGAATTTGATGCCACACGCGGCGCAGATGAGCTGGACGCAGATGGGTGGCGGGGGCGTGCCAGGGGGTGGCGGACTGTTGCTCACCGTCGTTTCCCTTGCCTGGCAATAATGCTTCTTATGAGCGACAAAGTTTTCGTGTCTACAGAACACGATATTGCATTCCTTGCACCTATAAAGATCAAAACTTGAAGGAAATAATCTCAAAGTTTTCAAAAATTGAAAATTTTCTAAGCTTATGATCTCTTTCTATATATAATTTGAAAATTAAAAATTCAAACATTTAGAATTCCAAAAGTCTAATTAAATTTCTTGAGAGACCCAAACTCACCTGGAGACACCCTGTTTGACAAGCACCCCGGGAACGGGGGGTGGTGGCAGCTCGGCGAGTCTCAGCGCGAGTTCCGTGGGCGGGGGTGGCGCGACGGTGACCGTCTGTGCCGGACCGATGGATCTCGTTCTAGGACTACCGCTGCCCCTGGATCTGGGGCTACTCGGAGGTGGTGGCAGAGATGATGGCGTTGGCGATATTCTGTTCTCCTTCTCGTCCTGATGCACTGGCGATCTGCGTACGCTTAAATCGAGAGGCGCTGAAGCAGATGGAGACGTGGATGTTGCCACGACCACTGATGCTGGCGTCGAGGGTTTGTTCGCCGCTCTTAGAACAGGCGGCTCCACGTTTTGGGTCGTGGAAGCGAGACCTCTCGTCATTGGTTGAAGAGAACCTAAAAATGAAACAATGTTAAATCGACGTTACATTTTTTAAATTATTCTTTATAATTATTTAAAACGTATACAAACCGTTTGGCAGAAGGAAGCACGCAGTGTCAGGGGCTGGAAGTGCCGGCGCGGCAAGGACGCTCGCGCCGCGAAACAACGAATATGGTACGATAAGGATGGGATTAGTGGGTAACGCCAGACATGGCTGTGGAGGCGGCGAGTCACCAGGACTTGAACTAGTCGGCGGCGATGCTTTCACTGTAGATGCTTGCGTTGCTGTCGACGACGGTAATGTGTCCTTCACCACGTGCCTGGTACTGCAATAATGTGTCTTATGCGCCCTGTAATAAATTGAATTATAATTTTTTTAAAAACCTATATTTCTGTGTATCGAATTTTACATATATAGTATATATAATATATTATTTTAATATTATATTTTTAATATTTTTTAAAATTATTTAATTTTCTAATATTATATTTTTAATATTTTTTAATATTATTTAATTTTTTTATTATTATATTTTTAATATTATTACAGATTATTTTCTTTAATAGACTTCTATGAGTTTTCTTAATTAGAACTTTTTAAATTACTTTTTTTAAATTACTTTTATTTTATTTACCTGTATGTCTTTAAGGAACTGAACCTAATGTCACAATTCCTGCAGTATCTTTCAGCTTCCTCGTTCAAAGAACCGTTAGATGCGGTGGTTTGAGCAGCGGGGCTGTTCGCCGAGGAGTTCGGATTCGTCGACACCGTCGTCGCTGCCGGTGATATCGTCGGGGGCGCCGGCGAAGCTGCGTGCATCCGCATATGGCGATTCAGGGACACTTTTTTGTCGGCGCTATACGAGCAGTGCGGACAAGCGTACGCCTTTCGCACCTCGAACTTGCCGCCGGATTTGCCGTCGTCATCCTCGTCATTCGTCACATCTTCCTCTGCACGCGGTCGATGGGCGCAGTAATAGGTGCGGTGGGCCTCTAGGGTGCTCGCCGAGCTGAATCGGATACCGCACGGCGGACAGACCAGAGCGGTTGGCGGCGGCCTCGCCGGCTCCACCGTAATCGTCTCCTTGCCATCGGTTGGCAGGACGAACAGCCGACCCGATGCGATTGCTGAAATTAATTTCATCACAAGATTTTATTTTTTATCCTCATCGTCTCAGATTCTAAAAGGCAGGTTTATGTTTCTCAAATATATGTATTTTTTAATTGTTGAAAAATTGAAAATTTCAAATATTCAACATTTAAAGCTTCAAGTTTCGAAAATTTTCCTGTTTTATCCCTGAATTAAAATGCCGTAGAAAATGATCATCGATCCGAAATCTAGATGTGAACTATAATTACCGTTTTGAAGCCCTGCTGGAAGTGGCGGTGTCTGGTTCGGTGGCGACGTGTTCTCCGGTTTCACAGTAAGCGCGGCGACAGCGGCGGGTCGCAATGCGGGATCCGTCGCCAGACTAGCATTGAGTCTCAGTCTTGGTGCTTCGTCCTCGAGTCTCATCCTCTTGGCCTCAGTGACCACCGCGGTGACGGAGTCTTCCGAGTCCCTGCGACAGACAGAATCTCGTCTTCTGATGGCAGTGGACGATGACGATGAGGACGACGATCTCGGCTGGCATTCGTCCTCCTTAACAGCCTGTTGATCCTCATCGACGTCCTTGGGACTCGATTCTCGTGTCCGCACGCTTCTGGACGGCGCATGGCGGTCTCGTATACCCCTGGGAACCTGTGCATAAGATATTTATTTTTTTTAATAATTAAAAATTAAGTTTAAAAATTAAATTGAGACTCAATAATAATAAGGTAGGCTTATTTAAGGCCAAGAAAAGCGCAGGTGGTATTGCGTGACAAATAATTCTATAATTTAAAAAAAAATTCTAAAAATACAAACGCTTCGATCCCATTCGGACCTTCCTCAGTGTGACATAATAATTTAATAAAACATATAAAAGAAATACAAAAATAAATAGATGAAAAATATGAAATACTGTACAGTTGAAAGATAAAATTGTAAAAGTAAACAACTATATCGAGTCAGGGAAGATATCATTAAGATTTAAAATAAAACAGAATAATCCGCAAAATTACCTGGCACAATGCGTTGCCTATTGCTTCTAAAAATCGCACGATATCTATCACCGCCCTATCCTTCGCAATATATGATACTCAGTTTTTTAAAAAAACAATACTGTTAGTGATTGCTCACAAAATCGTTGGCCACCAAACTCACGCTCAAACACCTCACCGAAATCCATCCGAAAAAAGTGTATTTTTAGAATTGTTTAAAAAATTATAGAATTATTTGTCATGCCACCTGCGCTTTTCTTGGTTTTATATAAGCCTACCTTATTATTATTATTGATTTATCATTTGGACCATTTATGTATATGTGTTAATTTTAATGAAATATTTGTTAAATTGAGACTGTTTTTTAAATTTCGGGATCTTATCAAAATTATTGGAATTTATTTGCAAAAATAATTCCTAGATTTTTAATAATTATATATAAATGTATATGTTTTTTCTTCAAATTTTTAGACCACATGATTGTTTCGTAAAATATTATAGATATTTAATTAGATAATGATTTTAATATAAGATATTTAATTTTCTTATTAAATCAAGATAAACATAATAAAATTGATCACCTCGATGTCTTCAGTAAGACTGACCAGATGCTTTCTAGTATCCTCCGAAAGGACGCTCAAGCGCAGTCTGATGTCCTCGCTAGTGGAGGAACTGGTTGAGGACGACGCGGGGTTGAGTCTCGGAGGAGGTGGTAAACTCGAGTCCTCCTCAACCACCGGCGGTGCAATCGGACTCGACACCGCGGATCCGCCACCGTCCACACCACTGCTCACCGACGGGGTCTTCTCCGAGTCACTCCATTCCTCATCCTCCCCTGAAATTAAACATAAGAGGTATTTATCAACGGAAATCTTCTATAAAATAAAATAACAAAGATATGGCAAGGTATTCTTTAGAGGCTTTTCATTCCTTTAAGTAAGACTGTTTCGATATTAATTTTGAGAAAGAGAGGGGGAGAGAGAAAATAATAAACAGAAGCTAATAATATAATAAATTATAATATAAAATTATTATAAAATAAATAAAAAATTAAAATGGTTAAATCTTGGACTATCCCTAATGGATTCTTGCTTCAACAGTCCTTTGAGTATTCTACGTTCTCTTCCCTTCATCTCTCTATTCTTCCATTCGGCACAACCATCAATTGCACCCTTCGCATGCTTTCATCCCCTACTTCGGGGTTGCGCTCAACTTGCTTACGCGTAAGCTCTCTCTGAGTAGTTTGGTGTCTAAGGGCTGCTCGCAGCGAATACATTAGAATGATGCATCGATACGAGGTTTAATCTTTCAATACTGAGGGTTCTGCCGTTGTTGAGGAAATCAGGGGGTTACATTGATGAAGAAATAGTTTACAAAAGAATTGTGAAAGGGTAACAAGAGTTGCAAAAAATTAACAAAAAATTAAGGAAGATGTTTGAGAAAATTAATATTTAATCAATTGAAAAAAAGTTTATAAAAGAAAAAATATCTATGGAAAGAAATTAAATAGAAACATTAATTAGAAAAAGATTATATCCTCAAATAAATAAAATAGGGACAAAAATGTGTTGTACATTTTAATTATTAAATAATAAAATGTTTTAAAAAATAGTAAACTATAAAAATGCAATCGTTTATCGTTCATGCATATTTTTTCATACGATTAGTAGAAAACGCGTAAGTAAAATTTTAATCAAGCATTTTAGAGATATCTTGTAAATCGCGACTGCAGTTCTTGAAAAGGATCGATTGTCAATAGAATTTTCTGTGCAATTCTTAAGACATCTTTTTCTCGATAGATCATCAAGGACCTCTAGGAGAGATCTGACGATCCATTTGCCTCGTCGACGCGAGAGATTGAGAATTACCCGGATGCTTTAATTGCCTCCTCGGGCGAGGAAGAGCGACAGAGGAGAGGAGGAGGGAGGAAGGGAGGCGCGAGGGAGGACTCGAAGGAAGATCTGCCTGGGTAGATTGGGCAAAGGGTTGCAACGAGCTCGCTGGGCTATCCAACGCTCGCATCTACACTCCAGGTCGTGTTCCTTCCTCTCTCTGGCTTCTCTGTAAATAAGCGGTCATCGATGGATCGGTTGTGGCGTGGCGTGGCGTGGCAGCGCACACAGCCTCCCTTTTTCCCTCCGGTTTATTTCCGTCTCTCTTTCTCTCTCTCTTTCTCTTTCTCCCTCTCAAGACGGGACTGATCGCGAGCCTTAATTGCGCAGCCATGCATACGTTCGCTAGCGACGACGACGTCTGCAAGTTCATCCGCGACCCTCGTCTGCTTCTTCTTCGTGATCTCAGATGTACGATTGGAGAAGAGGTGGAGGCCGTGGATAGATCTCTCTATCTCACGAAGAGAGAATAAGAGAGAAAGAGGGAGGTGTATGTATGATAAAGGTTGTAGATAAACCTCCCTTATCTCACGGTTAGTTTCTTTCCCCGGGGTTCTATTATCGAACGAGAGATTATTTTCGAGATGATCTCCGAGCATGGATTGGCTCGCGATCGGCCCGGAGATCTGAGGATCCGTGAGCTCGATAATCCGAGAACACAATGGCCCGAGGATTCGAGGCTCAAAGTAGCCAGAATATTTCAAGGTCTAAAGAATTTGTTTCGTATTGAAAGATACAAGCAAGTGCTAAGAGATTTAAATGCTCACAGTTTCAAGTATGTTCAATTTCGAAAAACCAAAAATTTTACAGAGAGTATTTGGAAGAAAAATCTTTAATTTCAAAATTAGAGACGAATTATTACGTATATACCTACAATTTAAAAATAAAATTTTCAGAATTTCAGAGAGAAAATCTCAGAAATCAATGACGAAAATATATTTTAACGATTTTTCAATTAGGAACCATATCGTTACAATTCTTCTTCAATTAATTTTCGCTCTTCAGATTTTTCCCTCGTAAACTGGGAGCGTTTTTAAACGCGCATACAAAATATACACGTTGCCGATCGCGGGAGGGCTGCATCTACAGCAACCACCAGCTTACGGCGGCCGACCAACCACCTCCTCCATCGCGCGACGGTTGGGGTGCAATATATCTCGAAAAGGCGACGGTGGAGGAGAGAGCGGGGGAGGCACAACACGGCCTCCATTAACATATCCGCGGCCTGATAAGCCTTTCTTGGAACCGATACCGCCGCGTCCGTGTACACCTTCGGCCCCGCTTTATGCAAGAACCGAGCAATCGCAGCGACTCGGCGTCGCACTGAAGAACGGAGCCGGAAACTCGTACTTTCGATCCCCGTCTTCCTCCTCCTTTCACCCTACGATACGACCCTTCTTCCGATACTCCATTCCGCTAATGAGCCTCAAATTCCGCTCGATTTACCGGCGTCCCGATACAATTGATGTATCACGCGACGATAAGTTCGTAATTAAGTTCCTTCCTTCTTGGATCCCTGTGATATTTTTCATATTCATATTTTTTTTAAACTAGAAACTCTTGGGATCTTTCGAAATTTTCAATTTTTAAAATTTTACATTTTTAAAATAAATATTTAATCTGAGGAGAGTGTATGCGCTGTTTCTTTGTTTTTTTTTTAAATCTTTTATCTTTTATTAAACACAGTGTTGTGGAAAAAGAATTAAAGAAGTTTCACTTGCAAAGAAATTATATATTTATCGCTCTAAAATAATAAATTCATAAATTATAAATTTAAACTGTTCAGCTTTTTAATGGATAAAAGAAACATTGTGTTACGATTACATACATCTTTTTGAAGATTGAGATAAATGTGTTTTGCGATCGCTGCAAAAAGATGGCGAAATTAAATTATATATATAAGGACACAACTAGCGTGGTGAATACTCTGTTAATTTAATGAGACAAGGATCGATAAACGATCAGAAATGCGTAGGTGAGACATATTGTTGACGAGTCGCGCGAACGCACGTGATGTCTCGGTAAATCATCGCGCGTTCCGTGACCGAGAGTACGCGTGATGCAAAAAACGTCCGCTCGTTAAAGTAATAAGTAGGTATGCGGGGCATTTATTATACCGTTTATACCTTTCTTTCTCATCCCTTCGGTCGACATTGACACGTCTCTCTCTCTCTCTCTCTCTCTCTCTCTCGCTCTCTCTTTCCCTTAAGTCTTATAAATTTCCAGACTTCCGAAACTTTTAAAAACGTCACTGTCTTCCGACTAATCATCAATCATGTAACAAAAAAGACACTTCATTACTCGTAAAAAATTTCCTTTTAAATCACTGAATATACAAAGATAAAATTTCATCCTAAAAGGATATATATCTTCCTTTTTTAATATATAATTATAATTAAACAAATATTTATAATGAAAAATTAAAATATTAAAATATTAAAAATTAAAATTAAAATATTTATAATTAAAAATTATAAAAATATATTAATATTTAATATATAATTTATAATTTCAGATACACCCGATCGAGGATAGGACACGACGTGCTCAACATCCTTCAAACTGGACCAAAACGCACGCAAATTCCTCGGGAAAGAGGAAACGAGAAAGTAAAGACTATGGGCGACAAGACGGTAGCAGCTTCATCAGCGCTATGCAAATAGAGTCCTGATCGTGACGCTGGTAGGCAAACACAGGACGTACAGGTAACAGGCAGCAAGAGTGAGTCTTCTGCCCCTCCTTTCCCCGTTTCCGAGCTCTTCTCCCCCCGCCCCCGTCCCTACCGATTCGCGTTACGGATCGTGCGCGCCTTTTCACGACCCATGAGATCGCGCATATACGGTTCCGTGTCCATTTGCTTTGTCTTCCTTCCTCTCTTCTTCGCTCGCACCCCCCGTTCGCACCCCTTACACGCTGCATCGTGGAGATATGCTAATGTCGCTGAGGTCCCGATCGTGACAACGCGGCCGTTAAGTGAGAGCTCAACTCGCGAAGCTTCTTCCTTGGGCAGACTTGCGAGGGGAAGATCGACGTGTCGACCTTGAAACATCGGATCGAACGCGCAAGAATCGCGTTCGATTTCCAGCACTTTAATTACGCGAGTGACAATCGATCGTCATCAAATTAAATGCCAAACAGAAGAAATCTCGGAGGAGAGTTTTATTGTTTCATAATTATTATTTTTCTGCAACGAATATTCATTCGACAAATCAAATATCGATCGATATTTCGAGAATATTAACATCGTAATTTAATAATTCTATTTCTAGCACGCTTCGAATTTTAATATCTTCAAACTATTTTAAGATTACTAAAAAAATCATCAAACTCAATAATTTAGAAAAAATATTTATACTCCTGGACAAAATTAATGGATAATTTTTTCTTTAAAATTTTTCGTTAAAATTTAAATATCAGCTTTAAAAAAAAATGAAAAAAATATGCGTTAATTTTATTCAGAAGTATAGTATTTTATTTTATAAATATTTATTTTATTTTATATTTATTTTATAAATATTTTAATATTACTCTATTTTATTAATATTGCTGAGAATTCTAATATTTTAAAACTCTGATGACTCAATATCTCAAAAGTTACAGCATTCAATTTCAGCATTTAATCAGAGTTTAAATCTTTTCTCAAATTCTGCTTTTTTCAATTTGTGCTAAAATTTGCAACATCAGAGCTCCAATATTCTACAGTTTAGCCTGGGAGAGATCCCTATTATTTCAGAGCCCTCTGATTTATATGCTTTCAAACATGTCGGAACATTGAGAGCCTCTGATTCGCAATCTTTCGCGAGAGCGAGATACGTAACAGCTTTATTGTGTCGTCCAATACTTTGGATCGGTGCTCGAGGTACATCCCAGTCCAGCGACGGTCTTCTGGGAAGCTCGGATCACGTCGTGGAGCGCATTATTCATGCGGAGCGAGCCTCCATCGTCGCCACCTCCGCCTTCGTACTTGGCGTTTACGCCTTCTCCACCTCCTCCATCGTAAGGACAACGATCATAGTAATTATCTTAAAGGACGACGATAAGCCTGATATCCGGCGTTGATAAAACGCCGACGTCCCGACTTTCGACCGTTACCACTTAATCACGATTAGCTCTCGTTGCGAAAAGCTGTAATAAGTGCTGCGATTCGCGATGAGTGACTATAGTGTGTCGGTAATTGTTATTAACCTTTAGTAATAAAACTATCAAAGAGCCTTCCTCTCTCTTTTTACGCCTGGCACGCGATTAGAATATAAGGATAATTGCCGTTTTGAAAAATGTCAGTCTCAATTGTGACCCGTATGAAATTTAAAGGAACTTGAATAATAATTAAGATATAAACGATTATAATTAAGATAAAATGGGTTGATTAATTATGATAAAACGATTCAATTAAGATCTACGGAGATTATTCACATATTAAAATTTTAAATTTCAAGAAAGAATTCTTTTAGTTGCTTTTTTTTTCATTTACATTAATTATATTAATATTGATACTCTTTTTCCTGTAAGCAAACTATTGTTTTTTAATCGGTTTAATGTCGAGAATTTTCATATAATTTCCAAACGTCATCAACATGCTAATCATATGACTGCATCGAATCCAACAAAGATGTTGTCTTTATCCGAAATTATCCGATACTAAAACGTAAACCAGTCTGTTGATCGAAAAACCTTCCTCTTCCTTCGACACTATCTTTTCTACTTTACTAATTTGTTTGCCCATCATGAACATCATTTTCTCCCCTGTTCTTCCCGCTCTTCTCGCCCTCTTCTTTTTTGACCGAATTTTTTTTATTCTGTTTTCCTCTCCGATCGATCTTTTATATCAACTGGTCGGCCTAATCTCCTGCCACCTGATCGCAGAGCAGCGATTAGACTCGCCTAGGATTAAAATTCGAGGATTCCCCCTTCCCCTTACCAATTCCAATTCCATCTCTCAGATCGCTTCAGGAATGTGATTTCACTCAAGAGTCAGTTCTATTACTATCGATAAATTTTTTCCACATCGTATATAATCTTTCTTGAATTCTTTAAAATTTTAGGTCCGTGGGATTAATTTTTCGCATCTTAAATGTTAAATTATTTTGTATTCTTTTTATTTCAAATTCAACCGTTTAAATTTCAGAGATGCCAAAAGCTTTCAAGAATTAAGAATTATAAAAAATTCGGGGAAATCCAAAAATGGCCGAAACGTCAGGTAAATAAAATTACCTCCAATCGCGCGCTATCTAAATAAAATCATCGGGCGAATCAAAGTATTTGTATTTGTGTGTCGTTATCATGCACACGTTGCTCATTTATTTCCGCGCGATTGTGCTCGCGAGATGTCGAAAGAGCGCCCTGGGCAGGAGAAGACAGAGAGAGAGAGAGAGAGGGCAGGAGGGGGAGAGGAAGAGAGAGAGAATCTTTGATCGGCGCCGAGACGCAGCTGTTTCGTTTATCTCGCGACAGGAACAGGATCCGGCGCGGGTCGTTTCGCCCGCGAACAGGACCTTCGAGAGACGTTATCGTCACGCGCCATCTGTCACCGTCCTCGGTTTCCTCCTCTGCGGGCCGGTGATTTTTTTCTGTTCCGCGTTAAAACCTTCTGTAACGGAGGAGGGAGGGAGGAGAGGAGGGAGGAGAAGGTCGATTGTCGATAGGGGTGGCGAGAGGAATAACGTCCCTGGCGCGATTTCACAAATTGGAAGCGTCGGAGCACCGACGGTTTTATAAGCGCTTCCCTCTTCTTGTTTCTCGCTTGTAATCCTGGATGGATAAGAGATGCCTCTCGGGGAACGCTTCTTCAAGAAATAAATTTGAGAAAATATTATTTAATCAAATTACATTTTTCTCAAATTTATTTCTTCAAATTACAATCATATCAAATGAAAAGAAAATGATATGTTTTAGGTCTCTCTCTCTCTTGTAATTTTGGATGGATAAAAGATGCCTCTCGAGAAACGTTTCTGCAAGAAATAAATTTGAGAAAATATTATTTAATCAAATTACATTTTTCTCAAATTTATTTCTTCAAATTACAATCATATCAAATGAAAAGAAAATGATATGTTTTAGGTCTTTCTCTCTCTCGTTTGTAATTTTGGATGGATAAAAGATGCTTCTCGAGAAACGTTTCTGCAAGAAATAAATTTGAGAAAATATAATTTAATCAAATTACATTTTTCTCAAATTTACTTCTTCAAATTACAATCATATCAAATGAAGAGAAATATATATGTGTAAATAGATATATGTTTTATATCTTCCTTTTTTTCTCTCGAATAATTAATAAACCTCTTATTCTTCCATATATCGAAGATAGATTATTTAAAAAAGATTAATCGAAATAATAACAAAATCATTAATCTGAATAAAAAATTAGATAAATAATTAAATCATATGTAAAGTAAATTTTTAGAAAAATCACAATTTATATATGTGTCGGATTATATCTTGGAAATATTGAAATTGATAAATAAAATAATTCAGTAAGCATGTTATCAGTTGCAAGAAAATGGATTCGATAGTTACATCTAAATCATTTAAATATTAATAAACAGATTAATAAGACGAAGTAATTATGGACGCGTAATCTGACGCGAAAGCCACCTGACTGATCTCTCTCTTTCCGGTTTTCCAGAGAGCTGATCGGGCTGTCGTTTCCCCTATGTCTATCCGGCGCGTCATCCCTCACAAAATTTCGAAAGTGTCGATCCATCGAAAACGAGAACGGAACGGGAACGGGAACGAACGAAGGGCCGAAAGGTAACGAGACCGGGAGATCGACCGGATCAGATAAGGCCGGGCAGGACCGGCCGGTCCAGATCTCACGAGATAGGAGAATTTAATAACCTGCTACGCAGGCAGGGGCGGAGGGGAAGGAGGACGAGGAAAAAGAGGAGGAACGGGAGAGGGGACGTGTGGGAAGGGGGAGGGGGAGGGTGGCAATAATATCGGGGAGATATCGATCTTTAATTAGGCACGCAGCGCGCGGGAATGCGAGATTAGATCTAAGCTAGACGAGAGGCGAGTTCTCCGGCCTCCTCCTCCTTGTCCCCTCCTCTCAATTTATACTTCCCCTCTTGGACCATCCAACGATGGATCCGGAAAGAGGGGGGGGGCCTTGATCCAGATCCACTTTCGGTCGCCATTCAAATTGCCTACGGAAGAATAAAGGGACACACGATGCTATCGGAGGCAGTTGCCTCTCGCTCTCTCGAATATTCCGTAAGACTAATTGAAAATTTGAAGGACGCCGATTCCAGCGTCTAGATATCACCTACGTTTTAATGGTTCACGTGGGTGGGTGGTTGGCTGATAGAATTGTCTCGTTGGAACGCGTTTATCCGAGATTGGCGTCGAGATCCGGAGCGAGAGTCTCGAAGAAGTTGCACGGAGATCGCCACGACTTTGGAGATAATGAAGCGATGTCGTATCACCAAAAATGACAAATTATCACAATTTCGAATATTATATTGAAATAAAATGAAATACTTTAAAGAAAGAACTATAAATCGAGATAAATCTCTATTTATTATTCTCTATTAATTATTTCGTCTCAAAACGAAGTATATATCAATTATAAATTAAAAGTGAGAGAGAGAGATCCAAAAACATGGAACTAAATATTGAGAATATCTTTCAATAGAAGATTGTTTCCTTAATTAATTAAAATTACATGCAGTAAAACAATCCGTCTGTTTACTATAAAATCACCCGACAATTGCATTGTTTCAATCGATTTTTCACCTTTAAGCATGCTTCGCGATACTTTTATATCACCTGGCAGAAATCGCGAAGGTGTGCAAAAAAAAAATGATGTTCGCAGCACGAGCGCGTGCACGCACGCACGCACGCACGCACTTTGAATATGCAGAAGCGGGATATGGTTTATGCGTGTCAACGATTAAACTCGAAGATGGGGGCAGTCATTAAGAAGGAGCGACATCAACGTCCCGAGGAGACGTGTCTGCCGATAAACTGCCATTCCACGCCTTTATGTCTCAATTTTGTTTCGCATTAATTAATTTAACAAACATTCTGTACATATCACACACAATCTCCCCTCCTTATCATATTCGCGCGCTCATACGTTTCTCAATTACAATATTAAATTATCAAAAATGAATTTTCGCAAAATACGTCTAATTTCGTTCCGAAAATCGCGAATGTTCAGCAAAATATCCCGACGAAAGCTGGTCTCGCGGCGGGTCATTAATGCGAAAACAGTCAACGTCGAACGGCGAACGATCTCAGGCAGGCCGATGGGGAGTCGACGGTGTCCGGCAGAGGAGGGAAGGCAGGGAAAAGGAGGGAAAGGACGAGGTGGTGCGCGCCGTCCATTGATAATTATTCATTCAGGCGAGTCGCGCGGCGCGGCCAGATATCGATCTTAAAACGTCGAGGACGGAGGAGAGGCAGGCGAGAGAAGTGTGTCCCGTCCCGAGAGATACGAAATCTCGGGTGTCGTTTCGCCGTTCGTCGTCGTCCCTCAGATACTCCGTCCCGAGAGGGGGCGGGGGGGGATCTTAATGTATGCACGTCGGGAGCTCCCGCCGAGCGATAATTGCCCGATGTGGCCCGTTCCCTCCTCGTGGCAACGAGCATTGGTCACGTCTCAATGTTTAAGCGACGTTCACAGGGCGCGAAATCGAGGCCGGAAATCCGTTAATCCGCGACCCCCCTCAAATATCTTGTATCCCGTCGATGGAATAAAGATTTGAGAGGCTTCGGACGAGGCGGCGCTCTTTTAATTTTAATCAAGTTCGCTCTTGTGTGTTGTTAATTGAAGTTAAATTAAAGAGAACCGTTTTATCTGTCTGTATTATTTATAGAAGAAGTGGAATATTTTCTGATAGATTGTTAATTTTGGGTATTCAAATTAAAATCTCGATGGAATCAAAGCTAATTGAAGAACGAGATTAACCGAGGAGTTAAGTTGGTAAAACATCTTTAAAAATAGTAAGTTTAATTTAAAAATGGAGAAGAAATATTTTCTTACGTGAAGAACGAGCTTTTAACGCCTATTCATCGACACCTTCCCATCCCTCGTAACTCAAGACCTATCGATGTTTCGGGGAGAACATCAGAAGTGCGTAATGGGGTGTTAAAGGCTGACGGAATTGCCGAAGGAGGGACAGTTATTTACGAGCGTGTCCAGCAATCTTGCACGTCGCAACGATGCACGTCGTTGCAATGTTGGCCGACGTTAGAATCGCGGATTTAAGCGCTGTTGTATCTCAGTGTAACCAGGCGTCGCAATGTCGTAAGTACATGAAGCACGGATCTGGTCGGGACATAAAGCAACCGACACGTGGAGCGAACAGAAAAGAAGGGATTCTCAGAGAAAAAAAGGGAGCAAAGGAAGAGTCGTCGTTTTCCCCTCCCTTAACGTTAAATATGCTATGGAAAAAAAATAAGATTTATCTAAAATTAATATATTTATCTAAATTTATTAAGTTCTAATTTATCTAAAATTAATATATTTAGCAAAAATTGATAAAAGTTAAGAATTGAGAGTAGCTTTCTTTGAACACTGTTCGCTCTGTTATATTTAGAAAGCTTCCGAGATTCTGTCAATGAAGACCTCGGCCAAGAAGTGTGCAAAATCATGTTTGTCAAGAGAGTGATTCCATGATTACCCCTTTGATTCGCGAAATCATCACTCTTTCTCCGTAAAAATCGCCATCCCAGCTTCAGCGACCGTTACATAAATCCTGTCTCGGGATGTTCAATTTACAGCCGTTTACAGGGTGCATCGCCATCGTGCGGAACCAGAAATACGGGAAAGAAGGGGGTGAGAAGAGCGAGTTGTATTTGGTGCTGCTGCACGTCGTAAAAATTATATCTTTAGTGTACCTTGCAGATGCGGTGTCCGGCACGTACGTTCGTTTGCATTTGCGACCATAACCGTGAGAGAACCGGGAAGAGAAAGGGTGGGAGAGGGTGGGCACCTATCCTTAGAGTTGCTCGATGCGATGAAGGTGTCGACGAAATCGCTCAATCCCGAGACAAAGAAAGAAAAGAGATGAGAAAATCTTTATTTTCCCTATTTTTAATAAATTTTAGACTTTAAAAGGAAATAAGATTTTCTCAGGATAATATAACTCCCTCTTAGAAGTACTGATTCCTTTTTACACTTTAGTAGTTTTACGATCCTAAGTGTTATATGTTTTATCTATATTTTGTCTTACTAAATATTTATATCTTGCAGAAATTTTAATTTAAAATTTACTACCCGAACAATCGAAAGAAAATATTCAATAATAATTTTATTCGTCATAATTATATTTTCCAAGACTAAATTACATCGTGAAATGTAAAAATCATATTTTTATTTATCATTTTTATCTCGTGTATTACCTTCCCATACATTGCAACTAAATTTGCATAAATTTGCACATCAAATCATATATTTGTCCGTCTCCAATCGTTCTATCGAATTCATTGTTTCATTAAATGCATATGAGAGAGAGCGATTATATAAAGATATATTATATATAATTTAAAATAAGATTATGGTAGATACGATATTTTGTACAGCCATATTATAGGGGCAGGATGTTGGGGCTCGAAAGCCTTATTAAGAAAAATGGCGCACTTCTTAGTGACATGAGAGCGAGCGACGGCGGAGACGAGGGAAAAGGTGAGCGACTCACCTTTATCTCGACCTAACCCATTCGTGTGGGCTTATCTACCGTAAAAACTTCGACTTTAACCACCGGGGATCATAATCGAGCTTATCTGCTCCTCTCGCAAGCTCGCGCGTTCTCCCTCGCTCTTTCTCTCTCGCTTTCTCTCTTCTTCTTTTCGTTGCTGCACCAAAAGCTATCTCCCCTTTTGCTCATCTATCGCCCCCCTGACGCGCTATCGCGGATTTTATCGCGAAACTTTGAACCGACCCGGAGGAACGGAGATCGCAAGAAAGAAAAGAGTTTCGTACAGAGAGGCAGAGAGATGCACTTTGTTTAACAGACTGAGAGATAGAGCGAGAGGATATGCGTATAAGAATGGGGGATGCAGAAAAGAGGAGGAAGGAGGAATTTATCTAATGTGTCGGAATTGAATCTTCTGCGTCGATTACAAGTAAGCTTTCATAATAATCTAGAAATTAATTAACAAATGTCATTTACTCTTAACCCCTTAATTATTCATTTTCGTAACAGTTGATAAATTCAGATTCCAAAATAATCTGAAAAAAAATTAACGTATATGCATGTAAAAAGAAACGTTACATTTTTTCCTTTCATATCTTTAGTATGATCCATCTTAAAAAATGACTTTGACTTAACAAGGATAAGAATAAAGCGCGGACGCTAAAGGTAGATATTATAGAAAACTTTATATCGAGATTACATTTTCTATAGACGATCGGAGATTATAACAAAGTGAGACGTAGTTTACAGCTTAATACGGCGGCGAACGTGCGATTTGATGGATTTAAGGAGAGACAAGGAGGGAAAATTTGTCGTCGGCTATGTAAGCACAAAGTATCGTGACGCGGAGGAGAACGCGCGTTGTAAAAATATTTTATAAGCGGCTCTCTCCCGAGAAGGTTTAGTAGCGATGCCTGAAAAAGCACGATTACGTTTACGACTTCCTCCTCGTTCGTCGTCGTCATACTTCCGGTCGTCCTCTCGTCGGAAAATTCGACAATTTTCAATCGAACATCTCTGTGGCATACATTTACTCTACGAATTTATTTGTTTGTTCGGAAACAAACGGACCAAATTTTGTGTCTTCATTAATTAATATTTAATTGATATTAATATTTAATTAATATTAATACTTAATTAATATTAACATTTAATAATTAATATTTAATTAATATCAATTAATATTTAATTTGCTAAATACACATCTGGAATCTATTGAATTTTAGCTGCGTTTTCAATTATAAAAAAATCAATTTTCTATACAATCATAAAGATGGATAAGTAAATTATCTTCGTTTTAGAAATTTTTTATAATAAATTATTTAGAGATAATAATTGATGTAATTAATAATTTCAAAATATCTATATTGGAAGCATGCGATAGTGACTAGAAGTATTTAATGGGCGGAAGATTGTCAATTTTTCATTCATTATTTTAATCATGTCCGTCGTCCGATCTCGGAGACTGCGAAAAATCGCGGAGCCTTTTAAGAGACTTTACGATCCCTCGGGAAAGAGGCTGACGCGAGAACGGGCGGGAAGAGGAGGACAAATTCGCCAGAGAGATACGGAACTGTCGTCATATTGAAGACCATAATTCGTGCGAGTGAGAGAAGCAGGCACACCAGGGGCGTACCGTGACCGCTATCTCGATCGCGTCACAATAAATACTGATCCCTGGAAGGTGGCCCTGGGCATTATCTGGGGACCGTGCGGCAAAGTCACTTATACTTACTTATACCCCCTTTTGCCAATCTCCCCTGCCCTCCCCCCTCCTCCGTAGGTTTTCGTCTTCTTCTCCAAGCGATACAGCGAAAGTAATTATTTTCGATAATACCGGAACTCGTTACCGTTTATACTTTATAGCAGTCAAGAGATCGTCCGTTGGGAGATATTAATTTTCTTCGTCGAAAGAAGAATATAAAGAAATCAAAATTTATTAATATTGCTCCGCGCGAAAATTATTACAGTCGAGAATATTTAATATATTCGCGTGTGACAGGTTTTTCGCAATTTTTTTCTGATTGCGCGAAATTACGTAAAATTGCGTAAGTTGCGATTGTCGAGAGAAATATCTGAATCTGGAGCGATTTGCGATTCGCGGGATTATAATAAACATTTCCCCTCGATGGATCTTTAGATTCGCTGCTCTATCATTCCTTCTTTTTCTGCGCTCGGGCTCGATGGTGCGGTTTTTTAGCTCCTCGTGGCCGGTGCTCGTTCGTTATCCGTGAAAGCCTAATCGGGGACCATCCGTCAGTCTAATGGAGAACCGAAGGCGGCGGGGACTTGAAGGCTGACCCCTCGAATAGAGGTGTCGTTCAACTTTCCATGCACAAGGAAAGATCCTCGTCGATGTAAGAATCATATAGACAACGCTCTTTATTGACATCAATCAAAAATTACGATTTCTATCGATCAAATTTAAAGCCCTAGAAATAAAAAAAATTGAAACTCAGAAAATTTTGATAAATGTGATAAATAAAATGGAGAACAAATCAAAGAAAGATAGATATTATATTTTAGGAATGCAGAAAATAGTTCAAAAAATTTTTTTAATTGTATCTGTATAAAATGTTTTTCGTAAACATTAGATTTTTTTTACAATCTTGATATAATGTTGAAAAATTCCCATTCCCAAAAATTGATAGATTCCAAATTATATTTTAAATAATCAAATTTCGACTCCAACTATCAAACATCGAAAACTGAAAATATCCCAGAAATCCCATTTTTTCCGAAATCTAAAATTTTACGTAATTGAGAACCCTAATAAAAGCCTACACAGGTATCTCGTGTGTGTTGGATGACGCGCAATCGGAATCCATGGAACGTAGACACCGGCATTAGTCGGATACGGCGTTTTATGCATCTCGGTCGTGCCTTCATCAAGGTTGGTCGGCGCAATTGCTTCTTTTTTTTTTCTCTCTGTTCTTATGACGTATATACACACATGTGTGTATTCGAGCGCAATCGCATTTATTCTCGCGCTGAATCGAGGCTGCTCTCGAGTAGATACGCGACTCCATTATGATGTATCGGCGTGATGAGCGCAATACGGAAAAACGCGATCGCCCAAGGCCTCCCGAATGCAAAAATAGAGCGATAAATCGGCCGATATGCACCGCCGAAGTGCCGGGACCAAAAGAAGGATTCTAATCGTTTCTTGATTGAGAGCGAGAGATCTGAAATATATCGCACGAGCGCGCGGCTGAGGAATAACCGAGCGATGATTCATCTCGGAGTTCTTCCATCGGTTCTCAACGATAATGCGAGAATGCTGAAGAAGAAGGACGGGGTCTTATTTCCTCTTCCATCGTGTCGCAATATTGTCGAGGTATGCGTCAAATTGCAAGAAAATTAAAAACAGTAATGTTCAATTGCATAAATGCAATGAATTATTAATTATCAAATTATTATGTCCATATCTCATATTCAACAGTATAAATTTGCTGGAAAAAATTACCTGAGAAATACTGTTGCTGCTAAAATTTATGTGTTTTATGCATTGAAGTTTATTGTTTCAAGAAAAATAAAATATTTTCAATGACGTTAGAGCGAATATTTATCTAAATCTTCTTGCTTCAATAAATTCATTAATTTAGCTATATTTGTATCACGCTTTTGTTGATAACAATTATCGGATTAATATGTCTAGTAATTCAATAGTTGTTATCAATTTGGGTTAAAGTACACGGCTTCGTTCGCGAAAATTATTTTGGAATAATCAAAATATATTTATCGAGCAAAAGATTTTTATAAATAAATTAGAATTTCAATTGTTCCTACTGGCAAAGATAAAATCGGCATGAAAAATCATTTACATGATGGAATATCGGGCAAGGTGTATCCGTAATAAGACTGCATTTTCGAGAACAAGACGATCGTCCGTCTTCATTAGACGCGAACAATCAATCTTCCCTTAATGAATGCATCGGTTTTCCCGATTCTCGCTAATCCGGCGTTCTCGGAAAGTCGAGAACGCCTCGCGAAGTTTGCCTTCTCATAATGTAACGTGGATATACTTCATCGTTCCGCATTATATGCCCGATCTAAACCGGAAGCCAGTATCTTTAGAACTTGGCGCGTCCCTCGTGGCTGCGCGTGCGTCTCCAAGTTTCGTCGAGGAATCATTCCGGGACCAGCCGCGGAGAGAACGAGGGGCGAGGATCGCCGAAAAAAGAAATGTCGGAGGTTGGAGAACCCCCCTTTTGCTCGGGCCGGGAGCCGGCGCATTCGCGGAAAGCATCGGCCGCGTATCGGCCGCATCTCGCGACTCGTTTATTTGAAATCTCGCACGAGCTGGACGCACAACGCGCGCATTGTAACGCCCGGGATTCAGATATCGCGAGGCGCGTCTCTTATCGACGACGACGGCATCGGCGGCGACGACGCTCCAGACACTCGAGAGTGAGATATCTCTTCCGAGAGGAATAGAGATTCCTCCTCCTCCTCCTCCTCCTCCTCCGCATCCTCTGTAACGATAAGCTTAACGACTGATTGGGTGCGCGAAAAAAATTTTTCGGTGGATCGAATAAATTCGAAAAATCATTGACCGAATTAATTTTTATTTTATTGTATATTTATTAATTTTAATTTTAATTTTTTTTTAGTATAATATATTTAGGGAGATCTTAGAATAATAGCCGATTGCAAGAATGCATTACATGGAGAATATTTGGAGAACAATACATATTTGGAGAACAATACATGCGCAAAAAAATGATTTTTAAAATAACTTTTCTAATTTTAATATTATTATTTATAAATAATACTTTTATAATATACAGAAAAGTTGAAAAAACGTGCCAAAAATTAAAAATTTTTAGAATTATTATTTTCTAATCACATATGTATACGTTTAAAATAAAGTAGTGAAAAAAATAAAAAGAATGAAAATTAGTTTTTATAGACTAAGATCTTCCAGAATAACCGACGATCGCAATTATTATCACGAATTCGTCATGCTAATTTCCGCCGGAAGCTCTCGCAGAGGATTCCCGCGACGTTCGAGAAACAGGCAGAGCAACGCGCGACGAGGTCGCGGAGGGGTTGGCGGGAGGGGCAGAGACAGGGGGTTGGGGGTTGTACGTAGGACGAGAGCCTGGCCGGCTCGTTATCAGTCCAGGAGGTGTTATCAGCTGGATGCAGCTCCCTTCCAGCGCCCCAACCCCTTCTTCGGGCGACTCGCTGGAACGAGAGAGCGAACGTTGAAGGGGCGCTGTGGGGGCGGGTGGAAGGGGGAGGGGGAGGGAAAGGGGATAGAAATGGGGGAAGAGGACAAGGTTCGAAGGTGCGCGCTATCTTCTACCCCTAGAGAGATGGCTATAGAGTGCATCTCGCGATAACGAGGCAAGTTAAACAATATCGAGCTATATGAGCGCCGCCGCAGCCGAAGATTAACCGCGTCTCTCCCGCCAAGAAGATACTTCATTATCGCGCAAGCATCGACTCGCTCGAGAGATGACTCGGGAACCGATGATAATTCCCGGGCGCGATAATTTCCGCGCAACATTATCGTCGCAAAAGCGCGAAGCGCTTCTTTTCGCGCCTCCGAAATCGACCTCTTAAATTTCTCTTCAATTTCGCATTTTTACATACTACCCGTTATATTTATATTTTTTATCCTAGTTAGATATTTATAATTTTATTTATGAGTAAAAAATATTTCTTTTCTCTACAGATGTTTTTCCGTTTTTTATTTTTTTATGTCATGTACGATTTAAATTTTTATTTTTTTTATGTCATATATATGATTAAATTTTTTTTTTCTAATGTCATATATGATTTAAATTTTTATTCGATTACAGCTCGGTTTTTTACCGAGTACGCTCCTGAGATTTACGAAACGGTTCGTATGCGCGAGTCCTTTCACGGGAGAATATATCGATCGATCTTCCGAAAGACCGGGACGAGAATTCGGGCTCGGGGGCCCGAAGCGGCCCCTCGTTGTCGATCGAATCTCAGAGTAGAGACAGGTCCCCGCGATCAACGATCCAAATATTGGGACACCGGAACTCTTTCTCCGCGCTCGTTCTTCGGTGCCTTCTTCGCGGATCAAAAGAAAAAAAAGAGAAGATCAAGATGGAGAAAGGAGAGAACTGTGCTGCTTGTTGCTCAACATCCAGAGTTGCTCCATACAAAGATTCTTCTTTCCTTCTTCTCTCCCTCTCTTTTGCTAATTTCTACAATATTCCTTTAATTATTATTAAAAATGGCAACTTTAAATTATCTCAAATTTATAGCTCGAATATAAATACAAGTAATACAAAAATGATTTTACTTTATCACAACAGTCATTCGAAAAATTATCCTCGGCATTTCTTTTTTTTCCAATGTTTTTCCTGTCTTCATCGACTTCTCAGATTGGAGGATCGCTTGAATCCTAGAGCATAAATAAACGCGCTCGTTTTCTCCTCTTTCTCTCTCGCGACGCTTCGAGATAGCCCTCGAGGGGTACGGCCAGGTTGCGGCTGCGATATGGGAGCCGAAAGGGGGAGAGAGAGAGAGAGAGAGAGAAAGAGAGACTCTGCGAGACGGTGGGTCGTGGACGAGTGATTGATGAGCGGCCGAGCTAATGAGGAGCTGAGCTGCAGGACGGGGATCACGATAAAGAGGTCCCACCATCGTACAGTCCCCTTCTCGCGAGAGGCGCACACAGAAACCCCTCGACACCTCCTTCCCCCTCGCTCCTTCGGTCCTCTCCCCTCCAGAGTTCAGTACTTCTCTCTGAGAGCGATCCTTTCTATCTGATCACCTCTTCTTCTCCTTCTCCAGTTTCTTCCTCCTCCTTTTCTGTCCCTCTTTTCCCCGCAACGCGACTATTTTTTTACCGAATCTGCCGCGATCGAGTCGGCCGAAGAGGACCAAAGCTTGGGATTTTTGAGAGAATTTTCGATCTTTGGATCTTGGAATCTCCAACTTGAATGTTTGGACAAAATTTTGCAATTTAGAACGACATAATTTCTCCCAACTCTCGCTCGTTATGTTCTCTCTGTTCGGAGCTCTTGGGATCTTCTCGCTGTTAAAATCCAGACTCGCGCAACGGTCGCTCACGAGGGCGCGAAATATCCCCCGGAAGCGGCTATAACTCGCGGTATATTTCTATCAACGGGATTAACGCTGATATTTCGTGCCGGTGCGATTCGCTCGCGGGAAGGAACGACAGAGCAACGGCAACGAAGAAGGCGGAAAGAGAGGAGAAGTTGTGGGTGGACGACGTGGCCCGGACGGGGGGGAAGGTCGGGGGGTTTATAATAAAGCCTGCAGGCTCCAAGATACGTGGCCGGGCGGCCGTTATCAAACGGGTCCAGCAGCATTCGGAGTCTCGCCGCAAAACCCTCGCTCCGGAAAGCCGCGCTGCTCTGCGGTGACGATGACGACGACGACGACTCGGTCAACATTTGCCGTTGAAACACTCGCGACGTTCGTTTCGCGGCAATCTACAAATGAAAACCGCCGTTTCACATTTACCTCAAAAGCAACGCGAGAGAGAGATAGCTTTTCGCCGAAAAACGGAGGGTAATTTCGAGATTTTTATATTTGCTATTATGATTAAAAAAATCAATCTGAGGTAATTTGATCGTAAACGAGAAACGAAGATAGAATCTATCGAGATGCAAATACGAAATCTCTCGTTTGTCAAGACGCACATGTCGAGAAAAAAATATAATAATATAATAAAAATAATATAATATAATATAATAAATTATAAATAAAATATAATAATTATAATTATTATATAAATTAGAATAATAAAAATACTTGGATCAAGAAAATGTTTATGCGCAAGATAATCGCGAATTCAATGATCGATTCCGATATTTTTCAATCACCCTATATTCCGTTTATTTTTCTCTCTCTTTCTCATCGCCATCATCGCCATCAGCAACAGCAACAACAGCAACGTCGGGCTCGTTCGTTGGCTCGTTCGAGGCGCTGTGTATTATAATGTAGAGTGTGAGTTATCACGACATCGGGACGTTATCGCGGTCTGGAATCGGCCTGGGTTCGCTGCTAAGCCTCCCCCGCCCCCGCCTACTTCAACTCGCTCTATTCAACCCCTCCGCCCCACAACAGGACCCGATAACGAAAGGGTTATCACGCCACGTTGGCCGACTGCCGTTTTACTCGGGCGAGCCGCCTTTCTAGGAGGAGATTATTATTCTTTTTACTCGCTCGCTCGCGCGGCTGCTTTTTCGCGCCGGCCCCGATTACGATCCCTTTGACTCGGCCACTTTACTGCCCTCCACCCACCCCCGTGAAACGCGGCGCGTTGCATACAAAGATCGCATTGTTTCCTTTTCCACCCTTCTCTCTTCTCTCTCTCTCTCAATTTCTTCCTTCTATTCCGCTTCACTTTCTCCGCTTTTCCATGCCATCGAGTATTTATTTCTTCATAAAAATTTGTAAATTAATTGAAAAATACTCTGGATTTTTATTATTTTTCTGCATTTAATCTGCGAATTTTACATAATTTATTTAATTCCTTTATCATGTATAACTTGATATCATTATTGATTTAAAATTGATTGAAACTTATATCATTGTATTTAAATTCATTATGTCACTTTAGACTCAATCAAAAAAAAGGCACGATATAATATCTGTTGCAAATCATTTTTGCGATCAATATTCTGCGATGAATATCAGTCAGCTGATTCTCATCGTTTAAGCAAACGCTAAAAGTCAACGATACGTTCGCCGACACGCAAGCAGAACGAAATGCCAAGAATCGTGCGATCGCGAAGGACACGTGACAGGGCCGTGTCAACGCGAACCGATCGCGGGATCGGTGTCGAGACCAGCGAACGATTAGCGCGAAAACGAGTTCGCGCGTCGTGCGAATCGGCTCGACGGATGCTCGATTCGCGCTGACTCGATAAATCCAGCGAAGGGAAAACGTCTCGTTAGTCTCGGGGGGAGACGCGAGAACGAGAGATCTTTCGGAGATCCGCGCGCGATCCGTGGTTATCCTTCGACGCGGTCCCGTCACCACAATCACCGCATCCTTCGACTCGTCAATCATCGATTAGACGTCTGATTAAATTTGAGCGTTCGATATTATATTTACGAAACAAGGAATTATTATTGGAAATTAAAATCAAATCAAATTAATTAAATTTATGAAAAAATATATATAAGGAATAACTTTAGAGATTGAAAAAAGATGAGAGAAAATTTACGAGGTAACAATTGTCGAAGGCGACTGAAAGAACAGAACCAGAAAAAATTGACAGTAGTGGTGGTTCGCCGCTAAATTTAATATCTTTCTCCTTCGTCCTTTATTTTCGCGCGACTAATGGCAGCAAATTTACTGGTAGCCTCGTTATCGTCTGCCTTCGCCTTCTCCGATCAGACGAAGGAAAGGGACAGAGGAAAGCCTCCACTCACAGCTTCATCAGGAAGAAAGAGAGAGAAAGGAAGGCGAGAAAGCTCTCCTGATCTAAAAAGTGCACAGAAGACAATTGAACACAATATACTTATATGAAAATTTAATTGTTATAAAAAAGATGCATTTAAATTTCAAACCAATCGAAATCAATTCAAACCAATTCTTCTTTGAAATTCTCAAGGGATGCTACGGAGATTTTATTATGAAAGCAGCAAAGTTTCAGAATTCCACAGATACAAGACCCTATACATTTTCAAACAATTTGAAGTTCCTTACAATTTTTTTATCGTAAAATTGAAATTGCTATCTTATCAACGTCTTTTGATGGCGGCTAAAGAAGCGCGAGCTGAAATTGATGCGAGCGATATCCAGGAGGAGCTCTCGCGTTCCAGCTCAAAGGGAACAAATTGTGTACAAGGAAAGGCGCGTGTGCGTGCAAGGCACGCAGAAGAAAAGGAAGAGAATCGGCGAAGACCAGAAAGGCTTGTGGAACGAGCAAAAATGATCGGAACGAGGGAGGGGCAGAAAGAGGAGGGTTGAAGCGTATATCGGCGGCGATCGCAACCGTCGCGGATTTCCAAACAATGCAGCGAGCGAACCGAGCGATCGCGTTCCGCGAAGAGGATTCGTCGAGAAGGATCAAGATATCGAGACAGGAGAAAGAAGCAGAGAAAACACGAAGAAAAATAAAAAAACAAACGCGCTAAAATCTCGATTTTTTAATTCTCCTTTTGATTTAATATTAATTTTTGCAATTTTTCATTTCCCCAATCTTTCTTTTCTTTTAATTTTCATAGAATTTTAATATTATAATGTTTTTTAGTAATTCCAATTTTATAAATTAAAAAATGATTTATATATAATTTTTATTTTTTATTCCAACTTTAATTGAATTTAAACTTGGAACTCTTTAGATGTTCAATTATTAGTAATTTTTATATTTAATCAAGAAGAAAAAACGCCAATGACAAATCATCCAATTTGTTCGCAACATCGTCAAATAATTGACGAGAAGTAAATTTCGCGAGGGTAGAACATAGATAACAAGGGTCGAGTGAGAAAAAAGGAAAAAGCTCAAGAAGAAAGAAGAGGTAGCGTGCTGTCGAAATAAGAAGCCAAGCAAGGAGAAGAAGTACAAAAAAATAAAAAAGCGAGAGAGCAACGAAACGAGAGGAGAAACCTAACCAACGGACGATTGGTCCATCCGGGCACCAGAGTGGTACCAGCCTCGGCCAATCGGCACCGTTCACCACCTCCGGGATCCCATTCATAGATCAGGCTCCGGTCGCCGGACGAAGCCTTCGCGAGAGGATCGAGAGATCCTTATCGATCCCCTTTCTCTGTTCTCCTACCTCCCCTTCCTCTTCCCTCTTTCCGTGAACGTCGTATGCAAACGCCGGTCCATGGCGGATGCGAAACGATCGACCAATTACCTACCACCTGGAACCTGGAATCTGCACTTCACTCAAGAAGTCGATCCAGACCTCTGATCCCGAGGGACTCCCGCTAGAAGAGAATGTTGATAGATTAAAAGAAGGATTCCTACAAAGGAGATTCTTCTACAGATTAAAATTGCAGAGATTTAATAAGACACCTTGGAATTTCATCCTGGATTATTCAATAACTATCTGTCTCATCGATATCTCAAAAGGACTAAATAAATTCTAGACAATTTCTTTTCTCTCTCAATACCACGCGTATCAAGAAGCGATTTGATTGTAATTCAACTTCGTCATCTCAGAAGTCTGTTCGATGTCGTCCATCTATTTATAAAAGCCTCGATATGTATCCCACGCACGCATGCATGCACGCAAGTATCGTTTATCAGACCAAGAGAAGCCTCGCCATGTTTGGAGGAGGAAGATCCACCCTGTCCACGTTTCGTTTGCTCTCGATCTCGATCGATCGCGGACTCGGAGACGTAAGGATGCCCCGTCGGTTTCTCCTTCCTCGGCAGGACTTGATCCTGCTCGTTCGCTCGCTCCTTTCGCCTCCCCTATCGGCCATTACTTATCGACGAGTTATTACAGCACGCGCGCTTTCCCGTGGCTCTCCCGGATCTATCCACACGATCGAGATGACCGTGCGAGCGCGGTTCGGGAAATTGAATATCTTCCTCTCAGGATGTAGCGGAGGATACATCCCGATGCGATCCCCATGAATTCTTCGTGTATGATTGCGATTTTTTTCAGTCACTATGAAAATTATTATTTTCCGTTTCATCCGACTGAAAGCAAGTCATTTGTGGGTCGCTGGTGGTTGAAACCTAATGATTTACGATAACTCAGCGAGAATAAAATTTCGAGGCGCATTCGATATAATCGCAATGATTTAAAAATCCGAGGCGCATTCGATATAATCGCAATGATTTAAAAATCCTAATTCGAATTAAAAAACTATGACAATGATAATACACTCTCCCGCATCTACAATTCTTATTTATCTTTTTTATAATATAAATTTTCTTATCTGTACTCTTTTTTTTTTAACACACGCACAAAGCATAATTTGTATTCATCCTAATATTATTTCTTTGCATTCGAATCTGTTCTCACTTCTTAGACGCAATCTTTCCGATCTAAATCGTAACACTTTTCATCGATAAACCGATCGTGATAACAAGCTAATCATCGCCATTTAGAGGTTTCCCGTCCATCGCCCTCGAGCGAATCACAGCAAGGGCGGCAGGTGCGGCAAGATCGGCGGGTCGCCTTTCGTCTTTCATAAATCTCAATGAGGCCCACTACCGTATTACCCGGTCGGTCCCGCGGTATATACCCGACGGTTCTTCTAATAACACACTGCGGCGCTACGCGCCCCGGGGGGGGTGGTGGCGAGAACCACCGCCGCGGCCCCTTCGATTACAGGATATGCCACAGATGACGTGATATTAACGTAATGAATACCGATCGCGCATACCCGGTCATCGAAACGCACGTTATATATGCCGCTAGTAGTACAGAGTAATCGCAATAAAACGTGAATCACATTCAGACCATATTTTAGTGTCATTGCGATGACACTGTTATTATCTTTGCTTAGAAATGATTAATATCCTTCCTCATTTATCATTTTTAAAAAATGGTATTATATTTTATTATATATCTTTTGAAATTTGTCACAAGAGTATTTGTATTAATATATTGATTAGATTTATATATTACTTATAATACTATAAAAATGATCATTTAGTAATTTTTATTTATTATAATTTGCTCTCATATTAACATGAAATTTTTATCAAGTTTTTTTATTGTTATTTATTAAAATAAATATTAATAATTATATTTGCTGATTTAATAAATACGGAAATGTAATAAAAAGTAAAAATAATATTTTACAATCTATAGAAACATGATTTGTTCAGTAGATTCCATCAGATTGTTTAAATTCGTTTTTAATTCGTGAATTGGTTTAATTTTATTTTTGTTATCTGCATGATTACATTCGAAAAATGCGATCAATAATACAATATGTCAATGCCTAGCGTATAAATCATAATTGATAATAGTCGTGCCGAATTTATTCTTAATCGCGAATCGATATTTACGAGGATAACTTCGTCGAGGAACGCAATTTAATTATCAATTTCGAAAGGCCGACGATGTAAATGCAAACCACGTCATGCATGTATGCATGAGCAAATTATAGGAGATAGCATTTTAGATTTGATCTCATTCGATAATCACGCGTTCTGCCACTATATCGATTTCATAATGGCATTTATTGATATCGTTTAAGATGAAAACGTATCAATTATTTTAATATTATATCATCTTCATAAATAAAGTATTAATATATTACTGATATTTTACATAAAGATAAAAAATTTTTACATGCTCTCTCTCTCTCTCTCTGGCATTTTATTTTCTATATTTAAAAATACTATAAAATTTTTAATGGCAACCATTTAATTTTTAATATGCAACTGTCTCAAATTCATTCCGGGAATTTGCTTCTTTTGAGAAGATTCGGCGTTTATTACAGACACCTTAATCGTTGCAAATTACAAGGTCGCCGAATTTCAATGCGTAGCGAAATATCGCCCGCAGCAATAACGACCAATTCCTGAGAATCCCAAACATCTTTTCAAGAATACGCTTATTAATTGCAGGATCAGCAAAATTCGCACAAAAATGCAAAGAATTATCGAGCGTAGACAAAACATTATAAGCAGATTCGCGAAAAATAATGAATTAGTAATCGCAATTTTTAATCAATTTATATAATCATTATTAACGAAAAAAAATTTCCAGATCTTTTTGTCTTTTTTTTCATGAAATGATGGAGGAAACACATATTATTATAGCTTCAAAATTATGAGACTCTAAAGTGCTCATTAAAATTGTAATGAAGCTGAACGTTTCAGTTTTTCGCAAATTTTTAAAATTTCGAAACTATCAATGAAATATTAAAAAAAAATTCTGTTAATATAACCATTATTAATAAAAAAAAACATGTAATCGTCATCTATTTTTTTCTTATATAATTTTATTTCTTGACTGCATTCAAGAATTTTCCATTTCTATTTTCTTTAAATAATTTATTGAAAAGCGTCTTTATTTAACACTGGCGAACATTGGGTGGCATTGAAGTCACCGAGAGACACTGGCCGCTTTCGAGTACTCAAAGTACTTATTTTCAAGTACTGTCTGACAATCGATGACCAATTAAATCTTTTAGTGAATGAGACGCAAGCATTAAATCCGGAATTCCGCTGTTGTCTTTTACTGTCGTTGTCTCTTTATCGTCCTTTCAGGATCCCGAAGGACTAGGTTAAGCCAATTAAGTTGTAACAGCCCTTTCTACGCGCGTATAAGCCTATTCGAATTTCAAATGATCCCCTGTTAATTGTCAATTTTGTGGATAATAAATATTTCACGTAAATAATTTAGAGAAATAATTCAGAAAAAAGTCACAAGATTTAAAATATTATTTGCATAAATAAATAAAACGAAATTATATTATTGGAATATAACTTCATTAAAGATATGCTTATTTAACATTACAATTTTGAATTTCTAAAAATTGAATTTCTAATAAAAACATTCCCTCAAAAAAATGATGCTACTCTATTCTTAATTACAAATTAATAATAACATTTCTCTTTAAATTCTGCACACATCATTTTATACGATCACAAAGAAATCCGCAAAAATGTACAAATTTATTCGTTCACTCGCCGATCATCGATCGATGGATCAAATCCTCGTATCAGTAAGAACCCGGAAGACTCGCTAAAGCACAGAAATGTAGGACTTCGAGCAGGACAATCAATGTGAGGGCGGGGAGGTAGGAAGACGGCGATAATCCAACGGGTTTTAATAATCGATTTGTCGTCGGGATCGCCGTGGTTCCCCTTCGGCGTTCCTCAAAAAAATGATGCTACTATTCTTAATTACAAATTAATAATAACATTTCTCTTTAAATTCTGCACACATCATTTTATACGATCACAAAGAAATCCGCAAAAATGTACAAATTTATTCGTTCACTCGCCGATCATCGATCGATGGATCAAATCCTCGTATCAGTAAGAACCCGGAAGACTCGCTAAAGCACAGAAATGTAGGACTTCGAGCAGGACAATCAATGTGAGGGCGGGGAGGTAGGAAGACGGCGATAATCCAACGGGTTTTAATAATCGATTTGTCGTCGGGATCGCCGTGGTTCCCCTTCGGCGTTCCTCAAAAAAATGATGCTACTATTCTTAATTACAAATTAATAATAACATTTCTCTTTAAATTTTGCACACATCATTTTATACGATCACAAGGAAATCCGCAAAAATGTACAAATTTAGTCGTTCACTCGCCGATCATCGATCGATGGATCAAATCCTCGTATCAGTAAGGAACCGGGAGAGGACTCGTAGGCAGGTAGAGCGATCAGGAAATCGGTAGGACGTGTGCGAGGCAGGGACAATCAATGTGGGGGGCGGGGAGGTAGGAAGACGGCGATAATCCAACGGGTTTTAATCATCGATTCGTCGTCGGGATCGCCGTGGTTCCCCTTCGGCGTTCTCCTCCCTCGTGTTCGGAAGATATCTCGAGGGGGTGCCGCGAGATCGTCGGATGACGGGGAGGGGGGGGGAGAGAAGACCGAAGAGGGTTGCGACAGGCGGTGCTATGCGGATCGGGCTTATCTCGAACTCGCAGACGCGTCGCAATCGATATATCTCGCGAAGGTTCCTCTCGATAGGTGCTCCCGGTCCGCCGCCACCCCCGCGATATCTATCCTCCAGCACGGGGGAAGAGTATGAGAGATCGTATGTAGATGAATGCGCGCGCGCGAGGACACCTCTCGTCCTCTCGAACTGCTGCAGAAAAGATCAATTTTAGATTCGTAGCGATTTATAACTTCCTCTAATATGGCACCGATACCATCTCGCTCTTCCTGTCCTCCCGCGCTCTCGAGATCCCTTTCTCTCATCGCCCTCCGTCCTTTTTCTCCCTATCATCTTCTCCCTCCCCCCCCCTTCGCCTGCCCTCCGACTCATAATCTCATAGATACGTGAGGTCCTTAAAAGACTGCTCGATTCATGGATTTGATTTATACAAGGAATTGGCTGCCAACGGTATAAAAAAGTATCGCGTCTTTACTTATAATTGTAACTTTTGAAAATCAAGATGACATTTGCTGTGAGAAAAAAATGTTCTTCATTTTAAATTTCGATTTGAATCAAGATAATTTCTATTTTTTCAAGAGTAACATGAAACAATGCATTCTACAGTTTAACAGAAATTTTACGAAACACCCCCCGTACAATTCTCCGTCTGTGATCTACGACGCACACATTATATATGCAGGCATTTTTGAGGTGGCGACGTTAAAATAAAGATCGCATCTTCTTCGATTACCGATGACGGTCTCGGCCAAACACCATGGATCGTTCCCCCAGGGGATGCACACACCCACACCTACGCTGAGGCCCGAACATGACCAGCGCACGCTTAACGAGGCGCGATCGCGGCAACGTGTCCGAGGCCCCGTAGCAAGATATGTTAATCAGTGCTCGCGCGTGCGATTCTCTTTCCGAGTGGACGGCGATATTTGTGTTGCGTGTCCGGAATCCGACGCGTACCCCTATAATTATAAATCAGCGTCTCCCGTATGCTAATGTCCTTTCCACCCCTCCCTCTGGCTGAGATACTTTCGGCACGCGCGAGATCCTCAATTAACCTTTAACTGTGCATATGGATAGCGAAAAGGAGTCACGCATCCAGATCTTCGGAGAATTGCGCGATAATAAGGACACACATTATGCAACTTTCGAGATTAATGAGGCAAGATAATTAATTATGCAAATGTCACGGGAAACGCATCATGAGTTTAATAATTCCTTGATTCAAAACGTTTGCTTTTTTATTTAAAAAAATAATAGTAATTTTATAATTTACATCCATGAAAATATTCGTAAAATTAACAAATGCAATTAATTCTACGAATTGAAAAAGTATTTTTAATTGTCCCTTCATTTCTACGTAAAGTTAGAAAATTAAACAAATTTTTATATCATTTTTGTTTATAATTAAATAATTATATCTTCTCTTTTTTAATCTAAAAATTTAATTTCTTATTTTTGAATTGTGTTGAATGGGTTCCAAATAAGTACATAGAGTGTAGCGAAAATTTACTTGTGTGCTTAAATATACATATATAAAGATATTAACAATCATTTTTAAAGTTATTATTCAGTGGCTTTTATTCTTTTTTTCTGTCTAATTTCTCTCTTCATTTTTTCTTTTTCACCAAACACGTGACACCTGTAACTTTATTATTTTCCGCGCAAATCATCGCTTCCTTTTAATTCATTACTCTATGTTTCTCTCTCTTACTCTTTTTCAATAACAACCTTTTATAGTTAATAATATTCTACAAGAGCTATTGTTAAATCAGATCAAAATCTTATCAATTCAACGAGATAACACTACGTGCGAAAATATAGCGAGCATCAACGCTATAGAAAATATCGTTTTCCGGAACATCGCGTCGCCGGGAATCGTCGCTATCGATGGCCAATAATCGCGTACGCACACCTACATCCACCTACACACAACGGTACGTAAGAGGGTGCAACCTTACATTACACCGGGTATACGTAAACAACGAGTGGGAGCGAGTTTCCGTTATCAGCGGCGCGCAGCATCGCGTTCTCGACGTCGGGGGCGTCGTCGTCTTTATCGCGGCCCGCCGTCGTGTCTTGTTATCAGCGCGGTCATTAAAATATCTAAATACCACCCCCGGGTCCAAATTTCCACCCTCTTCTTGCACGGCGATACCCAGTGAGACTATCGGAGATCCGCTCAGATGTTTTTCCATCTCACAAAGGAAAATAATTCGTTGAAATTTGAATGTTGCTCTCGATTAATATTTAATGCATTTAATGATAAACACGTTTTGAAACGATAAAAAATCCTTGCATTTTTTAATTGTGTACTATAACGTATGTTATTTGCTTAAAAATTATTATTACTGCTCAAAAGAAGAACTAGAATTAAAATAAACTATATTTCGAGGTGAAAATTTATGATTTGATTAAAAATGATTATGATTAAAATTAAATTTATATCATTCAAAAAAGAATTATCCTTACTAACACTTGTATATTTATAACATTAAGCTCCGATAATGAGATTCTATTGATAAGCATCGAGGGTACGTTCCATAGGATTAGCGTATGTATATACTAGAATCTGTAGGAAAGATCCGGTAGAGAAATCCATCGAGATGCTGAAGGATGGTAGATGACGGAGAAAGAGGGTAGGGGGATAGCAAAGGTAATCTCTGTACCGAGCGTGGTGCCTTGGAAGGGTTAAGTTGTAGAACGTTGGCTGGCCGCCGAAGATAAGGACCGCTCTCCTCTCGTCGAGCCGCAGAATCCGCAGGACCCTTCAGCCGCGAAGGATCTCCCAGGGGAGGATCCGCGGGGGGAGAGAAGATTTTGGGAAGCGCGCACACGACTTCTCTCTTGCTTCGCGAGACACACCGATAAAATTACAACGATAAGAGCGAGAGATTACGCGAGAACGAAGCATTAATCCTGCAAAGAACATCGCCATTCGGAGAATGTCATTTTCGAAAGTCGATTGTTGTCGGAAAAAATAAGTATAACACCAAGCACGATCTTAGCCTCAAAATTTAATCTTAAAGAATCATTCTTTATTTGACTAAATATTTTTAGAAATTAAACTTGAAAGATATATAATTAAATATAACAAAAGTTAAAAATTTTATATATATAATCCAAAAATCCTTCAGTTTTAAAAACTTCCAAAATATTTTGTCAATTAAAGCGATAAAAATAAGTATATATGTTGAGGAAAAAATTAAATATATTAGAAAGAATATTAAAATTTTATTATTTAAATCACTCATCTGCCTATTTAAAATAAAGATTGTACATATTTTTCGATACTCTACATTTAGTCAAATCGCAAACAACAAATTTTATTTTGCATCTCATAAAACTCAACATGGGGATTCCATTTCGAGAAGACTGCCAATTTATTTATCGCAATTTATACCCGATATGCCTTAACTTACGATAATCTACGAGCGCGCGAGTCGATATTAGACTCCGAATTCGCATTCAGGATCTCCCTTCCTCCCTTCTTTTCGTCGCTCTATCGGGCGGCATAAATCAACCTTGCGATCTTAATAAATGCGAGAGAGGACAACGACGGGAAGGGGGCGAGAGCGAACGGAGGAAGGGAGGGGGTGGCGCGCGCGAGAGAGGACGGTATGAAACGTCGGGGCGGTTGGTAGGCAGCTAATATCCTCCTGGCCGCTATCCCTAGGCTCATCTCAATAAATTCAATATACTTGTGTAAATCGGAACCCCTTCCCACCCCTTCTCTTCCCTCGACCGTTCCTCCCCCGCCTCCTCTCTCACCACCCTCTTTCCGCGGCACGGAGATGAGCTGCGGCCCTCTGCGCCGATGGCGGCGTCGCTTTCCAACCCGCTCCCCTTTCATCCCCTCGCGCGTTTCTCTCCGTTTCCCCTCCCTCGGCGCTCGCCGATAATGTATCGGTTATTGATTACCCGTAATGAGCTGCTCACTTCAATTTTTCCACCCGGTATACCCGACCCGGCGCTGCGCAAGGATGTAAGGACGCTTAATGGCGCGACAGCGGCGATGTTTTCTCGCGATTTATACATGCAAACGGGGGCCTCGTCGTGAAAGGGTGGCGAGAGTTATCGGCGTTTGTCATCATGTAGGAAAATTTCGGCAAGGCACGTTGAATTGAATTACGTTTGCATAATTGTGATAATATAATTGAGCATTTTAGATAAATAGAGTATAAAATTTGCGGAGTAAATAGTAGTTATTTAAGAAACCATTTATAAATTAGAAGATGCATTTATGTGTATTTCTTTTTTTATACAAATTAAACATGAGTATTATTAGATATATACATATACAAAATTAAATATAAAATATATAAGGAGAAAAGTAAAAAATGTTAAATGTTGCAAAATCTGAGAGATATGATTATTATATCCATTATAATTATAACTATCATTTATTACATTTTCTTTTATCTTCCTCCTCAAAAAATACATTATTTTTCCGATTATGCGTTTTATTTTACACGTATATTTCATGATATTCATTTAATTTTTATAAGAAAAAAAACAAATACATCTATCAATTTATAAATTGCTTTTTTAAACTAGATTATTCTCATAAAATAAAATATATTTAAAATATATTTATAAATTATTTTTATATATTGTAAATATTAAATTAATTGGATGTTACAGCTTGTGCTTATGATTGGACCAATAAAAATCTTAATAAAATAAACACATCGAACTCATGTGCACCAGTCGCGACCGTGCATACGTAATGAGTTAGCGTTATCGATCTAACTAACGGGAAGCGGCGTGTCGTCGTCCATAGTTTTCTGGCCTGGCCCGGCTTAAAATTACCGCCGTCGTTTCACCCCCTTCGACACTCTTTCGCATCCTCGTTAATGGTCGAGCCAGGGGTTACTTTCTAACTACCGGATAACAGGCATTGGATGCACCGAATAAATACGTACATTTCCGTTTTCTCTTTCCCATCACTAAATTTGTTCATCGAATATAAAATTAATCTCTCTGCACATTCGCATAATTTTTTCTTCGGGGATTTATTAAACGCAAAAGTGGGAAAATTTCCGAATTCTATATCTCGTGTTGGCAATCCCGATAATAGCAGTCAAGGGGCGATAATGGAGAACATTCGCGACTCGTATATTTCCAGGTAATTTCTTAGCGATCAGGCGGAGAATTTAGCGACGTACCCCCTACACGTTAGGGATGGCTTTCCTCGTCCCTAATATCTGTCCCTATCTCGGGGACGACGAGCTTTTCATCGAGTCGTTAGTTAACGGCCGCTTTCTCCGAGAGGCCCATTCTCTCCTCCTGGAAAGAGTTATCGACGAGCTATCGCCGCGAGTTGTCCTCTCATGTCGACGTGCGATTGTCCTTGAGCGTTATCCACAATTTTAATCATTTCAAGACCTCCCGTGAGTCCGCGATTCTTATAGCGATCAATGTGAATATCTCATGCAATGGAAATAATGAATAAAAAATTGCGCGATTTATGCTCAGCGATTTAAACTAACAGAGAATAATATTGCATTTATTTGATTTAATATCGATAGACAAGAATAGAAAATTTATGTAATTTATAATTATTAAAAATAAATTGACATTTATATTATATTAAATAAATATAATTTGATATTAAGTCAAATCAAATTTTTGTGACAACAAATTTAACTTAATATTGCAATAATTATGATAAATAAAATTTTGTTATTGTACATATTTAATTTTGTAATAAAATAATTCATTTAATAATGTCATATTTAAAAAAATTATCACATTTAAGGATGGAAAATATAAAAATATTCTTATATATCAATCTCTTCCGCTCATTACAAATGCACTCTTATCTACGAGAAATAATTACTCCATTACTTTGTCTAAACCGACCGGCGAATCGAACGATAAATAGTCCTTACAACCATTACAAACGCAGGCAGCAGTGCAGTTTTACAATTTTCCTGCAATTTGGCATAAATTATGCTGGCGAGTTCTTTCTTCCATTCCGGCCACAGCGAGCTTTTCATCGAGCCGTAAGTTAACCGGGCGAGATTTCTCTCGCGTAGACAAGCGCGCCGACCATTCCTTTCCCCGAGTTATCGACAACTTATCGCCTCTACTTCGTGTTCTAATGCGAAGATCGTATTTAACGGCTACCGCTTATTATGGCCAAGGACCTCTCCTTGCAATCGCAAGGACCTTCTTACCGGGAGAACTCGCCAACGTATTTTACTACTCCTACATTACGGCATGTTCTCCTTTTTCTTTGATACTCTAATTACATTACAAATATATTGCCTCTTTGTATGAAATGAGATGTAAACTTATTTTGGTGTAATTATTATTATGTTTTTAATTATAAAATCGTGTAAAATATTTTATCAATAATTATGAATAATTTTCGCTAAATACATGAATTGAAATTTAATTAATTTCTCATGTATAATTAAAATATTTCTTCGATAATTAAAATATATTAATTGTGATCAATTAGCAGTTTATTTTACTTTAATTTCTTCTTATTTCTATTTTATCGTGTTTCATTTTTTATTCCAGCTTTTATATTTTTATTTTATTAGGTAGTCTATTTTTCTTTCTCATTTTGTGACAATTTATTTTGATAACGCTGCTGTGTATCGATTACGAGGTATCGCTTGTGCGATTCGGAACAGGTTGGCGGAGGATCGTTTCATAAACGCACAGATTTCCCGCTGATGTCGACGACGACGACGACGACACACCATTGAGGAAAAGCGCAATCAGGGTGGCAACACGGAGATCTATCTGTTGCCGCTTGATCTATAGCCGAGAGGGATGCTCATTCGCGAGGGAAGATTTTGACTCCGTACCAGGTGATAAGCCAGTCCCTCCACCGGGGATGCTGGGACATATCAAGCTGCGCGAGATACCCGACGCGTCGCGTTGGAAATGCATTTCCAACAATTTTCGTTACGAAAGTATCCGACAGCCGTCAAATTACGAGGGATGATCGACGGCCGAGAGAGATCCCGTCCCCTGATTATTAATAAAAACGAGAGCTGTCTCATGGAGGCGACGCCAATATTGCTCCAGTTTCTTTCATATGTATGCATATTTTTTTTATCGAATTTGGAAAAGCTCAAAGAAAATTGCTCTGCCACTGGCCGGATCAGCAAAAGTTATTTTTTATTCAATTTAATACAAGATTTATAAAATTTTGTGCCAAACGTTATAAACAAATTATACGATAGTTTCTTTTGCGTTTAATTAAAAATTTCATTATTAATCAAAGCGAGAGCTGTCTCATAGACGTAAAGAGAATGTCGTAATTTTTTCTCTTTATTAAATTTAAGTAAAAACAAAAGGAAAACAAGTGATATTGTGTGGATGACATCATCGGAAATTATTTTATATTAATACATTAATATATATACAAAATTATTAACAAAATTACACGATAAATCTTTTTTTAACTAAAAACGTAGTTATCAATTTTTAAAAAAGTATCTAATTCCAGTTTTCTTTTCTCAATTTATCATAATAAATTGGAATAAAATATTGCATAAAAAAATTATGTTCCTTCTCCTTATTTACCCATCAATGTAATCATTTTCCGTAAAATAAAAAATTGAAATAAAATGACTATTATACTTGTAGAGGAGAGAATTCTGTTTAAATGCATGCTCGATTTGCGTTTTCACGTGCAATTTCCACGCGAGATTTATCGGCCTCTGTATACGGCACGATATTAAGGCAGCCCCTGTACCAGGTGTCAAAAAATGATGCGAGGAGCACGGCATTTATCTGCGAACTCTACGGCTCATCGCTTTCTCCGCCTTCATGCATCGATGTCCCTTATCGTCCCGTGTCCCGCAACGTGCATTACGAGCGCCCGCTCTCCGTCTCTCTTTCTCTCGCTTGATTGATACGCAAAGTTGACAAAGTGCGCGGCGCGACGCGTCGCGAACGCTCGTCTTATATAAAGTAAAGGGGTAATGGCCCGGCAACGGTATCTTCGCCGTTGTATACCTTCGACACATCTCGCCGCGTCGTCGTCGTCGCCGCTTCCGTATCTTTTTCCGAAGCGCCGGCGAACAGATGAACAGATAGCGCGGTATATTTCATGTTCCCGGAGCCCTACGCTTTTTCCTCGAGCCTTCGAGTCCACGATATTCGCGTTACAAACAATATATAATATCTAATTCTTAAATACAATAGACAGCACGCGAATTATATCGATATCAAGATTTAATGCACGAGGGGGCTTTGGCAGAAAATATTTCCGCGACATCATGTATAGAATCTGGAATCTGAATATCTATGTTGCGGATTATCTATAATAAATACTCTAGCATTCCTAGCGTGGAGGGGACAAGGAGGGCTTGTGTACTTGATACACTTCCCCCTTCCTCTCGCTCGTATCACCGAAAGTTTCTGGGCCTCGACGATGGCGACGATGTATTCGTAAGGGGGTTGGTTGCGCTGTGATGGTGATGGTGGTGGTAGTGGTGGCGGGTCGGCTTATCGCGAAGCGCACGCGGTCGCCACCGCCAGTCACCAGCCGCGGAATTCCGAGGAATTCGCGAGGGGGATGGCGCGGGCGAAAGGGATGTATATCGTCGTTCGGCGGTGCCAGTTTTCTGATCGCGATGGATTTCTTTCCCGGTGGGAACCGAGCATCGCACCGGCCTCGATAGCGCCATGAAGGGAGAGGAGGGAGAGAAATGAATTTTCCTTCCCCTGACGTAACCGCTCCCCTTTCCTTCTCCCTTACCTGCGACAGTGCACTGGTAATTCGAGCTTCCGGCGAATGTTGACCGTTTTGTGTTAGAATTTTCACGTGAATATTTCCTTCCTATTATTTCTCTGCTTTAATTAAAATAAAATTTCTTGTTTAGATACATGTTCAGATGAAGAAATCTTCATTTTTATAATTAATGAGAAATTTAAAATTGAAAGACATAAGAAATTAATCATAATTAATTAAATAAAAATTAATAATAATTAATTCTGGATGTATTATTAAATTAATATTTATGTTAAAATATTTCTTAGAACGATCTTAATTATTTTGCGTAATTATAAATCGATAATAAGAATGTCTAAATATCTCGAGAATCAGGATGCTAATCGGCGCGACGCAATCACTGAAGAATCTTTCTTAATGAAAATTTAATGATTCTTTTGCGAGACACGACACGCATTTTGCAACTTATATCGGTTGGAAGTGCGGTTACCACGGTGGGCCAGCATTCGCCGGACAATCAGTACACATCCCGTAAGTTACGAGACCGGCTCTGCGATGCATCCAGTGAAGCTCCGAGAGATTCGTGCACAGGGTGTCCCGCAACTATCACGCTTCTCTTTCGATCAAAAATTGTAGTACAGTTTTTTTTCGATAAAAATGTCTAGACACAATGAAAAATATAAATAATCAAAGATATAAAATTATTTGATCAATCAAAGCTTCCAGGATGTAGACAAGTTTGTTTTTCAGACATGCTTCAGAAAAATTTAAAATTTCATGGAAATTTCTTATTTTAAATATTACGAGATTATCGATACAAACATTTAATTCATATTTAAATTAAGTATATTTAACAGTAATTTTTTTAAATTCAAATAATTAAATCAAATTTTATAATCAATATAATTTGATTTAATTATTTGGAACATAAAAAATTATACAAATTTTTCACTCTCTTGACCGGATATCACTGTAAAAGACTCAAAACAACTAATCAAAGATCCTCGAATGACAAAATCTGATGATTCTGGCACACCCCGTACACATTCGAGTCCGGATCGCGCGTCCCGGATCGATTCCAAGCGATTCACAGTGGATTTTCAGGGCGTTTCAACTCGTCCCACCCGACGAGGGGACGAGATGCAAGACGACGGAGGGAGAGAGAAGACGAGAGGGAGCCAAGCGAGGATCAGCCCGGGGCTGCATCGAGATCGAGACGCGATGTACACCAGGTGCATTGAGAGAGACCGGACCACGAAGAGAGCTCGTTGCGATGCAATGCAGATACGAACTGCATCCACGGTTCATCTCCCCTCACACCGCAACCTTTCCTCTTCCTCTCCCTCCTCGCGTTAAGCCGCGTGTTAAGATGTATTGTCTTAATAAATATAAAATGTCGCAATGCAAAAATTGTGTCTTGAAAAATAAATTCTTTTTTATAAAAGAAGAAAACTGATTTGACATCGATTTTTAAAAAATAATTGTAGCATGTATCATAAATAAATAATTTTTATATATTTTTAACAAGTGACATTTCTTAATTAAAAATAAAAGTATGTACAATTAAAGAATTTTTGAAAATAGTAGGGAACATTGATGCTTAAAAAATGTGATTTTTTTCCCTAAAAAAAAGTGTTACTTTTTTAAATTCCAATTCTTTTCTAATTCTAATTTTAAAAAATTGTTAAATATTTAAAATCATACAGAAACTAATGAATAAAGATTCAACCTCGAATTCGTCAAAAATTAAAAAAAATTCAATGCAGCTTTTTAGATATCCTGTATTTTACAGTCTATTTCTCTAAATAATGACATCTTTCTCATTCTCATTCGCACACATTATGTTACTTTATCAGCTCGAGTAAACCTCCCCCTCTGCTTCTTCGGCTGGTCCCCACTCTTTCAGGCCCTCTCTCGCACGTTCCCTCATTGCTTACCCTCGTTTATCTCCCTCTGCTTCCTCGCCTTTCCCATAGGATCCTCTCTGTCTCCCGCCGATCGTTCTCGCTCGCCATAGTCGTATCTACCTCCCGAGGCCCCCCTTCGTGTCAGTACGCGGCGGATGGGAACCCGAGATGCCCTCCTACAGATACAAATGGGTACCTATGCCAACGGCGTAACCTGTTATTATACATTCCCCTATACAAACAACGTGTTAATCGGGCCCACACCCTACGTGCACCGCGTACGGGGGGCCGGGCCTCCCCCGTTTCTCTCTCGCTTCTTCTCCCCCGGCCCTTCGATGCCGCGCAGCAAGTGCGGAGAGGATAAGCGCGCAATGGAAACCGATTTATCGATCGTTCCGCTGTAAACTTTCCCCCCGATCATACCGCTAAATTGGAATGTACCAACCCCGAACGGACCCATTTTCGCTATTACTTCTTTTTTCGAGCGAGAGAGCCGTTTTTGAAAACAGATCGGGCGCGAGATATCACTTCGTAAATCGGCAGGTGGATTTTGGAATTACGTTCTTTCATATTATTTGATTTTTATTCTAACATATTTTTTATTATTGCACTCGATTATTACTAATTTTCTTTTCCAATTTAAATATTTACCTTTATGTAAAATTGCAAGAAATTCTTTACAATTTTCTTAAATACAAGATAAAAGAATCAGAAACCTATTTGTATTTCCCTAATAATATATTAATTTTTCAAAATTTTGCAAAATTTAAAATTCTAAAGAGAAAATTAATTCTTTTAATTAATTCTTTTATGAAAAGAATATAAACTATAAAATGTATGAAGAAATATACAATCTAATAATTAATATATCTTGGGAAAAATAAACATAAACGGAATTAATTTATTAATTTTTAATACGATCCTAAAGAGAATCCACAAAAGATCCTTTCTCGCTCCTTATCGATATGATATCGGATGACGCGGCCCGATCGGGAGGATCATAACGAGCGGACTCGCGAGAAGAGAAGATCGCACGCTCGTTCCCGAGGAGGCCTGCCGATGATTTGTTTACTCCTCGGATCGCTCTCGATGCGAACCCGCCCATGCGATGCGGCAACGAAGAACCCGGGTCAGCAACGAACCCTGACCCTCGGCTAATTATTGTTGGCTCTAGATCGTCGATAGGCGCGCGAGAGATTCTCTCTTTCTCTCGCGGCTATCGACAGGACAGGATCATCATTGCCTCCCAGGAATTTAACGTGAAATTTCAATTACGTCATAGAGCGACGCGACGTATCGCAAATCTTTGCCGATCCTTCCGTCTGGCTATTCGTCTTCCTTACATTTCCTATCCTCCTTTTATAAATCTAATAATAGTTATTATTATATATTGTTATATTTATCCTACATATTAAAAATAATTTAATAATGAGAATAACCATAAAATAATTGATTACATTGAAAATTATTTGTGGATTGCAAAGTCGCAAAATCTTTTCGACATCTTCAGAAACTCACCCTTTTAATTGACTTTCCACTTTTCAATCTCTCGTGACGGAAAATCTCTGATATCTAAAGTAACCATTTCTCTTTAGTCTTTTATAATTTCATTCTTTTAATTGACAGATTTCAACTTTTTGTAAGAATCCGAGTTTGACAATTTTTCTCCTTTAATTATTGAATTAAATTTACTAATATTAATTAAATAAAAATTTTAATTGTCTCATAGAATAATAATAAACGTCATACTTGGAATAGAATCTTTAATATCGATATTCAGTTATGAAAAAAGTCCTGATTATTATTTATAAATTAATTTTTTATTTGTCATTTTTCATAAGAAAAAAAATTATAAATCCAACAAGAGTTTTCTCAATTTTATTTCGTTTTATAACCAATTTATAAATAAAGAATTCGAATGTATTCGGTCAATAATTACATTAATCATTAAACTAATTATTCAATATTAAATTCAATTAAAATATATAAACATTTAAGCATTTATTACTATTTTGTCTGAAAAAACTTGGCTCTGAAAATTTCTTTCGATATTCAAAAATATAATTTTATTGGATCGAGTAAAATATATTAATCTTTCGTTCTCGAGATTCCTTTCTCCTTCCTTTCGCTTCCTCGACTCATTCGCAATTATTCGATTCCTCGATCTTTCTCGTCACCAACGGTGAAACGTACCCCGCGCGATCCATGAACCGCGAATAGATCACGATCGCGCTATCCAACAGAGGGTCCCGCGAAAGGGGACATAACGCGAGAGGGAGGGGGACGAGAACGTGCAGGTGGATAAAAATGGATGGAAAGGAGATAGACGGACAGCCATGGCGGCAGCCATGGATCCGCCGGAGTATCTCGCGACTAGAGAGGGACTTATCTGCCGGGCCCCCGTCGGACCCCCTCGAGTCCGCGGTCGTTCCCGATATTAAAAATACACCGCCGGTAGATAGTCGCGCTCTCGGCTATCGGATAGCTGCGCGCATAAGCTCTCGAAGGAACACTCATTAAAAATAGCTATCTCTATCTGCGAGGTGGGGAGAGAGAAAGAGAGAGAGAGAGAGAGAGAGAGGAAGAGGGAGAGGGAGGAAGGGGGCAGCCGGGGCTTACAACGGGCGGTACGGAACCCGCTCCGTTCTCGGATCTGCGCGAATAGAACATAAGTCCGTCTCACTCGACGAGGAGAGAGAGAACGGAGAGAAAGAGAGAGAGAGAGAGCGAGTCGGTCGAGAGCATAAAAAGCATGGTTTCTCAGGCAGATACGGGATCTTATCGGCGGGGCCTTACGCGGCGAAGAATGTTTGGCCCCGTTCGTTCTATCGGCCGGCCTTATCGGTCTCCCGTCGTTTTTATTTCCGCTCTTTTTACCCCGACCTGCTTTTTTCCTCGTCTTGTCCCCCGCCGTCCCCTCCCCCATCTCTCCTTTCCTTCTCTCGATCTCTTGGGTGTCTGGCGAGGAGAGAACACCCGAGTCACTTCTCGCCGAATCAACGTGCGTATGGAATATGCCATTCTTTTATCTAGAGTGCAAAGGGTAATTTATAGCGATCGCCGATTCCGCACGTCGATCGACGATCCTGGTCGAATTCATTTTGGAGCGATCGGCGATGCGATTGGAAGGAAGGAGAGCAAAGCTTTGGAAAAAAGGAGGAAGCGCACGGGGGTTCCACGAAAGTCGAGAGAACGAAATAAACGATAAGGTAAGGAGGAACGGCGGGTTAACCAACAAGCAAATTAACACGTGGGAGGGTCCGATCGGCAAATGAGATAATTGTGCAACGAGGGGCCCTCGGGGTCTCTCTCTCTCTCTCTCTCTCTCTCTCTCCCTTCTTTTCGTCCTTCGAACCCTTACGAGACTCACGAGCTACGAGGCGGGATCGGCAGAGGCGTGTTACCGATGGACGTATGTAACCATCGATGGATCGATCGGACAATCTCCATCGTGCGTTACATGTGTGTTGCTTGTATCACGTATACACACGATCGTTTCTTCCCCGTCTTTCGTACCTCTCGTTGCCATCGAGATTACACGGGGGCGGAAAGGGGCACCGAGAAACCGCCACGGGCTCCCTCACTACTCGCCGTGGGTTTATATTCGCGTAATCCCGTTTGTATCTTTATTTATGAAATCGTGGAGCGAGCGGAAGGAGAAGAGATCGGGATGGACGGATTGAGAGTCGTCGCGATTCTGTCGGGCCGAAGAATTAATTAAGATATCTGGGATCATGCGAGTAAATTCCTCGCGGGCAAACAAGAGTCTCGATACCCGTTTCTCGATAATTGAAGAATTATCGAGTAGCAACAATGGAAAAAAAATAGCTCCTGACGGACAAAAATTTGCAATTTTTTCAATTATTTAAAATTCTTTTTAAATGATTTAATATTCTTAGGACGTTGCAATCTAGATAATTTTCAACTATTTCATCAATCTTTTTCTTTCGAGATTAAATAGTTTTCAAAAATACTTCCAAATTAAAGTACAATTTCTATAAAATTTGAGTAGCGTTTTTATTTTACCAAATGCCACCTTTTTTTAGCCATAGAAAATTGATTCGCGAAAACAATTCACATTCATATTCCATTTCTTCTGAATTCTCGAAAAATATTTTAAAAGATTGAGAGAAATACAAGTATTGCAGAGATGTCAATGTCATCAAGAAGATCTTTATTATTGTTAGAGATTCTAGACATCTTTGTTTGCATCAAATTGGCTTTGCAGGCGATCGATAATCACGAGCGAGTGAGAAGCAAGTTCATCCGAGGAGAAAGAGAGAAAAAGATGGAGAATGATGACTCCGAAGATCTCGATCATCACGATCTATCAATCGATTTGATGATCGATCAATGATCACGCGATATGATCTACGATTATCTTACCCTTCTCGCTAATCATCGTCTGGTTGATTATCACGCTCTATCACGCGATTTTATCGATAACGGAAATGTCCTCGAGATGCTATCACGATGCCAATAAAATTGTTAGTCACATCACTCTCTCGATCATTAGGAGTTCATCGAGATCTATATATAACTTTTTAGATATAAATCTATGTATATTTTAAGTCATTCGCCGAAATATTTTCCGGAATGATATTTTTCGAGAACGACATGTGTTTGTTTTTCATACGTGGCTTTTTAATCGATTAGACGAAAATGATTTAAAACTTTAATTTTTAATTCAACATATATAATAATATTTTATTCAAGAATTTTCCACAGCTTTCATGGGATTTTCACTGAAGAAAAATCGACCGTCAAAGAATCATTCATTCAAATTTCACGCATAGATCATGAAACACTCTATACAAGAGATATCCCATATCTCTAAAAATTCCTCCTAATATATTCTGTCACATGAGAATTCTTTCGTCGCGACCGACTCATCGGAAAAGAATGAAATCCACAGCACGGAAATTTGAAGAACAAAGCACGCGCCTGGCAAAAAATCCAAAAGAACGATCCGGAGGAATGAAAGGGTGAGGGAAAGAGGGGGAGAGGAAGTGACGTCACGCAAAAGTAACGAGTCTCGGTTAGCCGCGATAAGGCGCTTTAATCGTGCGATCTTAATGAACTCCTCCCATTAGCGCTCTAGCGAGGCCGCGACTCGCGTTCATCGAAACCCTTTCTTTCTTGCTTCTCTCCTGAAGAGAGAGAAAGAGAGAAGGAGGGACAGAAAGAGACAAATTTTCGATCCCCGTAGAAAAAATCGCGAGAAAAAAATTATCTCTATATAAAAATATTAAAAATGTTATAAAATTTATTTCGATGAGCAGTGTTTTTTTTTCTTTACGTGGCACATCTTCTATTTATATAATGGAATCGAAACTGATATTTCGGAATCAAAATACTCCGGATTTGTGTTTAATATGTGACATTAATATAATTAATCTCTGTGGTTACAATATTATTATTAATATTATAATTAATAATTATATAATAATTATTCAACTTCCTATTAAAACTCCAAAGATAATAAAATTCTTATCCAGAAATTAAATAATTAAAATACGCTAAAGATAAAATTATATAATAATTCTCTGTGGAAGTTTAATTATATCAATATAATTTGATTTAGAATAGTGGGATTTAGGAAGCTGATCTACTTACTCGACAAAGAAATAGCAGCAGCTCGCACCTGAATCGCCCTGCGTTGACGCCACAAAAGTATGCTCATGTTGCGTTAAGGAAATAAATCCTCAAAGTAAAAAGGCATCCGACATCTCCGCATTTTCCGACATGGTTCGCATATTATTTCCAAACACACAACGGTGAATCTTGTCAAATTTAGTCACAATGAAATCAAATGCACGCAAATTGAAACGTATGAGACAGTTTTGGTCAATCAAATGTAATTTTACACTTATACACTGTATCTTGAATTGTTTTCCTTCATTTTCTTTTTTTTTTAAATATTATAAGTTGTTTTATTCTCTCTCCCTCTCTCTGAATTTTTACAATCTTACGACATTATATAAAAATATGAATTTAAAATGCATAAATTCAATTATGCAGCAAAGATCGAGCGAGCTAAAAGAATCCCCCATCGAAATTTAATCTTATACTTTCAAATAATTTTACCACGAAAAATCTAGCAAGCTTCCTCTTTTCAATCCTTCTTAATTCAAAGAGAGAAAGATCGATTGCTCACAATCTACAAATGTGTGCACTGCGCTGTTCGCAAGTCGAAAAAAATTGCAAATTGAATCGACAATATCGAATACGTGCGAGCTACTAAATCGTCGACTTGCCGCAAACAGCTGGGCCGATAGTCGCGTTCGTCGGGGACACGCTCGTCACGATTCTCCGCGGATTCCGATATATCGTTAACGCGCTGACACGTTGGTATCGCGACGTGAACAATCAGCCCGAAAAAGAAATGCTCGGCGATCGGAACCGCTCGATCGGTTTGATTAAAATATATTCCCCTGTATCGCCGAATCGCGCGAGTGGAATTGAAGGCGAGGACTCGAGGCGAATTATCTGCTCTATCTATCCATCTATTTATCGATCTCTTTCTCTATCTCACTTTGTACACAAGAGAGCCGAGATCTTATCACGCACGTTGCCCGATAAGCCGCGCCGGTACAACCTTATCAATCATCATCTTATCGATTGAATTCACGCGCATCTACAAGGCCTGGAAATGCATCGATTCTACGCGACATAAATATAAAATTTATCCCGAGGAAAATTGGATAATACAAGTATTTTCATAAGATCGAATCTCGAATTCCAAAATTGTTCAATTAAGAATTCTTCTGAAAAGGTAAATGTGTTTCGAAAAATTATATAAAAATTACATAAAAATTATAGAAAAAATTATACAAAAGAGAAAATATGAAAAAATGAGATTGAAAATTTTCCAATTGAAGAGTGTAATTAATGTTTTTCACGGCGGTAAACGCGCTATAGTTTTACCTTCGCTTTTCCGTGCGTGCGTTTTTGATGGGAGCGTCCTGGATTAATTATAACTTGCTTCGCCGCAAGTGCTAGAGGACCTCCACGTGCAAGTTTTAATTGACGCGTGCAGAGCTCGAGCGGTTTTGCCGCTCTTAATTATGCGATTTTACGTACACGCGCGCGCGAGTTGTTAATACTTTATCTCGTTTCGAAATTCCCTACTCCATCTCACAAGCCTCTCGTTCCGCGACACACTTTGGTCGCATTCTTCACAAGTCAAATTATAATATCTTTTATGCATTACATATAATTTATGAAATATTTTGTTAATACTAACTTTTAATAATAATTATATTTAATAATTGATCATTAATTAATTAATAATTAATGATCAATAATTATATTTAATAATTAAATATATAATTAGAATTTAATTTTAATAATAATTATTTATTATTATATCAATTGAAATAAAATTTCAACATAATTTAATACAAACAATTATTGATAATATTATAAAATTGAATTACAGGTCAGTCATGATTGTAATCAAGCTTGATTTTGTTTAACACAGAATATAGAAAATATTATGTTGTGGTATCACAAATTATCAAAATTGAAAAAATATCAAAAATCATGAAAAATTTTAATCGTAATTTGTATCGAACTTTATAATATTATTGTTGGAGTTTAAAAATTTACACGCACTTTACACGTAATTTCTCCGACTTTTATCTTATAGTTTCCCAATTTTGTCGCACTTCCTGTGGTGTTGATTTTTCTACCTTTTCACACTACTAATTCTTCTAGGCTTTTTCCGACTTTTCGAAATGTTTAAGAGACCGCGACGAGATGCTCGCTCTTGTGATGCAAGCACTATCACTGGTTTTCCAACGGCCCAGGAACCCACGGCTACCTGTTATCACTTTCCTTCTCTCTCTCTCTCTTTCCCTCTCTCTTTCTCTCTTTTATACACACACACACACACTCTATTTCTTTTCACCTTTCCCTCTGCCCTCTCTCCGTCGATTTTCTCACTTCATGTCACTGCCGATCCCTCTTTCTGTCCTTGGATTCTGTTGCCACACGATAAGTACTGAGTAAATATTCGACAGTCGTTCCTGTCTCTCTCTTTCCACTACTCTTTCGCTCTTTTCTTTTTCTTGTCGCTTCACCTCGCCTTCTTCATTGTTGACCTACTGGGTAGACACACCGGAAGATGGCAATTCTGAAATCCGTCATGCTCTTTCGAGAGAGACTCGGTGAATCATCAATTATTCCCAGGAACAATCGCTGACATCAGTTTAGTCAGATATTTTTTATTCGATCATTTTAATCAGGATATATAAAAAGAGTAAGATTCGCGAAAAAACCTCGCCTCCTTTGCGATACTATTAATCAAATTTGACGATACCATACCATTGTGTATAATAATAAATAATAATAAATAATAAAATAATTACAATATTTTTAATTTAATGTCGCTTTGATTAAAGTGTAGCCATAATTTTTGTTCTCGTCAGATGTTGGGAAAAATTCCTCGGATCGCACGGTTGAATTCAACTGCACCGCGGACCTTGGCAAGACCAGCCGGCGATATAGCGCTAGTTTTCCGGCGATGGAAGCGGCACCCCCGTCGCACACCCCGGTGCCAAGCTCCAACTTTGCTGATAACGCGTGGCGATAACGGATAACGATAACCGCTGCGCCGCTCGCGAGATACTCCCGCGGCGGCAACGCGCGCTTCGTGAGTAACGGAGCGATAACGATAAGGCCGGGGCGTAAGACACGTAGAGAACCATTTATATCTAATAAGCGTGCTCTTTGTCTCCGACACGTCGATGCGGTATCGCGACCGCCGCGCTTTTCTACATTTTTTTTTTTCCTGTTCCTGACTAAGAGTTTCTGATATTAACTCAGGTATTTCTAAAAAATTTTTTTTAATTTTTAAATGTTATATTATATTATATATTAAAAACCCGAACATGTATTCAAGATGTAAAAAGCACATTTAAATATAACATCAAGACGTTAATTATGTAATATAATATTAGATAGTTTCATCAATTTTTTTTATTATATAATAATATTATTAGAGCTCATATTATAATTAATTTCTGATAATATTATATTTCAAATGTGATATCAAGACGTTAATTATGTAATATAATATTAGATAGTTTCATCAATTTTTTTATTATATAATAATATATAATAATATTATTAGAGCTTGCCGATATTATAATTAATGTCTGATAAAGTATGTTATAATTTAAAATAAAAATCATTAATCATTTTATAATATAATAATATTTACTTTATCTCTGAATTTTTACTTTTATTCTATTTTAATCACAATCATTCCGTACAATGCAATTTTCTAAATCCTGATAATTCTATGTAATATAATTATTATTTCATAATAATATTCCACGAAAGAATTTCTATAATATTATTAATAATTCCTACAATATTATTCCATAATAATTCTACAATAATTCCGTTGTTTGTTATTGTTTGATTGTAGCAAACAGGTTGTATCGCGCTCTCTTCTAACCGCTTCGTTATTTTAAGTCCGTCTATTATACCGTGGCGCGTTATTGTTTATGCCGCCGATGCGAAAAATACCGCGGAGGTGCAACGGCCGATGAGACGCGACGCATTCGACTTTATTCGCACAGAGTAGAATCGGTAAGAGAGAAAGAGAGAGATAGAGAGAGAGAGAGACAGTTGGAGCCGTTCGATAAAAGCAGCGAGCGCGAATCGAGGAACGGTGCTGACGGAAACGAGTGCTGACAGTGCCATAAATATTCACACGTCGTTAACTACTGAACTCCGACGTTGCGTGCGTTATGCAAAAGTACACGTGCATTTGTATAATCCACTCCAACATTAATGCATCTATTCTTGCAGACAGCCTTTTTTTAACAACGGAAGAGAAAGAGAGACCGCAGCCATTTAGCTGTCCTAAGAAAGACAAGTGTAGTTCTAAGAAATATGCGTGATATATAAATAGTCGTTTGTCATTTTTCTGAAACTTGACGAGAAAAAAAGAAATGTGTTCCGATATAGGTGTATTAAAGTATAAGAAAACTAATGGTAATAAATTAAATCATAAATAGTAAGGGTCTCTTAAATTATGAAAATGTGTTCGACACGATATTATTACATAATTGGACTTAACAATTCAAGAAAATAATGATGAATTATATTACATTCATTATAATATTATAACGTTGATAATTAATAATAATTAATATCTATTTCTTTCCCCTCAACCCGAGCATTTAAATTGAACCGGGCTTCAAATAATTACGTATCCGTAGCGTATTTTATTTTGCATTAATTAAATATTCATCCAGAAGTACACGAACTCGATAATATAATTCATGATAATAATTTGTGAGATGATAATAAATGATCACTCTTCTCTCAAATTCGATATGATAAGCAAATTTAATTCAATCAATACATAATTATACGTACACTCGAATTGTGCATCAATTAAACACAATCAATTAATCTAAAAATGTAACATATTACCTTTTCTCAAATCGAAATCTTCTTCTGAAACGATATATAAATTTGGCAATTTTTTCGTTAAAAATTCGTCCGCAAAGATCTACTTTCTCGAGTACTTTTCTGATCTCTCTTCTGATCTCGCCGCGTTGCGCTGCAACGACGTCATCCGCCGATTTTCACCGATGTCCTCGGCGAACAAAACGCGGACATTAGTCACGGTGTATTGCTCGCGCGCATTTATCACTTGGCATGGATTTTTCGCAAGGTTTCGCAAGAGAAGCCGACTACCGATTCGCGTACAATAACAACGTTATTCGGCTGCCGGTTGCGTCACCGAGGAACCGTTGTGAAACGCGTTGCGGCCGTTATCAAAATCGCAATCGATAATTATCCGCTAATAAATTGTTCGCGTCAGTCTTACGCGATACTTGATAAAAAAAAAGACGGAGAAGAGAGAGATAAAGAGAGATAAAAAGGAAGAAAGAGAGAGAGAGAGAGAACCAGTTGAACTTGTATTTTCTCAGCCACTTATCGCGGAGATCTAACCGTTATTTGATATCGATGTATTGCGCATATTAATATGAGTATTAATTAACGATGAGAATCATGTGAACGAGTTTTCGCGCAAAGCGACTAGCAGATCTTCCATCCACCGTTATCTCGAAGAATAATTTTTCCGTTCGAAACAGCTGTTTTTAAATAAAAAATCAAATTAAACACCTCAAAATTATGCCCCGTTTAGCTATTATTAATTAATTAATTAATTTCTTATTTATTTTGAATTTTTGTCAGAATCTACCTGAAAAAAATATTAAGGATTTTTCTAATTAAATACAAGAAATGAGAGGAAGCTCAAATTAAAAATAAAAGCTTAAAAAGAAATAGAGTTACTTTTGCGTCTCTTTAGCCTCTCACTCAAACTGACACTGGTTGTTCTCGCTTGTTGAGGAGACTGGCGACCGATTACGCGGAATCCTCCGAAGACGAGGAGAACGATTCCGTTGATACGTGCGAGGGATCAATAACCCTAAGTGTGAACGGTTTCAATTAGGACACTCATAATGTACAAAACAAATATGAGAAAAGAGCGATTCTGATTTTTTTTGTAATTTATATAATTATCGATATCAAATATTTCTTTAAAAATATCTTCTCTTCAATTATAAAATAACTGGAAAATTTCTCTTCCATTTTTAACTCTTGCCTTCGATTGAATTTTTCGAGTTATAAATTAAATAAAGAGAAAATAATTTATATAATTTGTCGAAACCTCTCGGGAAATTTTACAAAATCATTCCATCATTTTCATAACAAGATGATTGTGATTTATTTTGCAAAAAAACCCCGACCTCTTTCCTAGAAGGAGATCGAACTAGTCGATCGTTTGTGCGATCTCTGGCGAGAAGAGGCACGAAAAAAACTTGCGGAGGAGAAGGGAAAGAGACGACGACGACGAGATTCCGCGTAATCGCGAGGAGAGATGTCGAGAGGACGGCCAGGATGGATCATCGTTGTAGTGTCGGTGACCGTTGGCCTCTTCGAGTACCTAATAGAGGGAAAGAAGAGGAAGAGAGAGAAGAGAGGAACTCCCTGGCGCCGTGTTATCTTATTCGTTAAGATCCTCCGGCAACGGCGGGAAGGGGGAGAGGAGGGAAACAGATTCGACACACAGTGGTTTCACTGTTTCGTCCAACTCTCTCCGTCTCTCTCCCTCCTCGGGAACGTCGGGGTCCCGGGGGAGAGAATCCAGGAACGGCTTCTCGAGTCTAGACGACGCGAAAGATAGCCTCCCCCTCCTCCTTCCCCCTCTCGCCTGCCATCCTTTATCGCCCCCGCCCCTCCCCTCTCTCATCTATCCCAGAAGATGAACGGATAACGAGGCTCGATGCTCGAAAGCCCCTCAGTGTCCGGTGCTGATTTTGTAAGACTGCGGAAAGAATGACACGTACCTTTGATCCGAAGCTCACAAATTCAATATTCATACATTTAACGTGTATTATAATTAATTCCGATCCTGGCCTTAACAAGCTCCTCATTAGGAACCTCACGCATCTTGAATAGATGCGTTCGCTTTTTGCTGCACGAGGGGATAGACTATCCTGAGAAAATTAAAGTAATTAAAACGCAAGAATTCTAACGAAGAGCTCGGGGGGGAGCGTCTTAATTTTCAAGGTAGAAAGGTAACATCTCGCCGCGAAAAATCGCGTCGTTCCTGAGGTTCGACGCGAACCTTACAGCGGCGTGATACGACGTTCGCCATGACTGTTGGTGCGCGTTATCGAGAAAATAAATTATACGCACCGCGGCGGCGGTGAACGAGATACCGCCGCTATCGGCGGCGTATCTAAAAAGCTCGGCTCTTTTTCCTCTCTCGCTCCCTCTCCCTCTCTCTCTCTCTCTCTCTGTCTCCCTCGACGTCCGGCGTCGCTATGCATGTATATCCACGTCGCGCGCAGATGCCGCAAAACCGAGCAGGAGCAGCAGCGACACCGAAGTCCTCCACCGATAGCCTGATGGTCATTTCTCATTTGTGTAATCTGCGCCACCCCTCGAGCCGAGCTCTTTCTCTATCTCTCTCCTCCCCCTTCCCCCTCTCCCTCCCGCTATTCCTCTCGTCCTTTCGAGCTCCTCTCGCCGCGAGAACCACTCCTGGGGGGATGCACCATCCACCGGAGGAAGAGGGTGGGGGAATAAGCGACCATTTGTTCCACGGGGCGGTTTTTGACGAGGCGCCCTAATCGCGCTGTTCTTCCCCCCCCCCCTTCGACCTCCAGCGGGCTAATCGTAATTGCGAACGACGATAAAAAGTGTCCGCCGCTTTTTCACCGTCCGGTAAAGGGGTGACGAGGGGAACGGCCAGGGGGCGAGTCGGAACCTCTGAGAAAGGACAACGATGAAGTGCAGCGCGAATGCACTCGCGCGTGCACGAGTCGCCATCCGGAAACGGTCGCGTAATTGTGGAAGATGGGGAGGGGCGGGTTTAACGCCGCGGGACCTCCGAGGGTGGTTCCTCGATGTAGGGGTGGCCTGTTTTCAGGTCTATTTCCCGCGAGCAAATCTTGCGCGCATTTATTAGCGAGGATTTACGGGCGCATCTTTTTATTAAAAGCATCTAATAATTTTTATCGAAGAAGCTTAATAGTTTGTTGTAATTTAAAGGCTATTTTTTTAAGGTTGACATTTTAGTCGCCCATCAAAGAATTATTCATTATTCTGTAACGCTTTGAAAAAATCATTAAATTTAATGAAAAAATTCTTATTAATCTTAAAAAGGATCTAGAATTATTTTATTAAAACCCTTTATAATTTTCATATTTCTCTTCAAATTTCTTATTCATAATTATAGTTATCAAATTAAAAAAAAATTAAATTACAGCATAAATAATACAGTTATATTTATATTAATTCGAATATCAAGATTTAACTAAAGTGGCAGTGTGCCGAAATAAATGCGATATATTTTTCACTTGAAAGAATGAAAATTATAAAATTTTTTAATCAAGACAATTTTATCGCCAATTTCCTTTCAACGTCATTTTTCGTTATCGCGCACAGTTTACGCAACTTTAAAAAATACCCCGAGTAGAAATCGCGCAAGAAACGACACGTTAGATAATTCGTAAGAACACACATTTCCGGAAGTATTTATTACCCGCGGCGAGAGAGAAGGACGTGTCCTTTTTTGCGGGTCGGAGGATCCTTGGACACGAAAGCGATGCGGCGTCGCTCGCAGGAGGAAAGACTTTGACAAATCGTCGATCACCCCTCAAGAGCCGCCGCTCCCTATCTCCGGGGCTTTTCATCCCTGACGAGCCGGACAATGGTCTCCGACAAAACTTTGCCGTCTCTCCCATCCACCACCACCCCCTCTCCCGCCGGGCGTAATTTTTTTTCATCGCTCAATCTAACGATTCCGCTATCGTGTCATCGTCAAGCTGACAGCATGCGAAAAAATCTCAGAATTCATCTCGATTGCCTTTTGTATCTTTTATCTTAAAATTTGTTTCAATATATTGCATTTTATCTCTCATCTCGAGCGTCAATCTTCTCGTAATCATCACGAAGGAGTCTACGAGGTCCTGGTGTGAAATCCCGAATTAACGTGAGTTGCCAAGTCTCCCTCTTGACCTTGGCATTCGCGAATAAATGGGCGCTCTGTCCGTCCGCGCTGAATCGCGCAAAGACGAGGACGAAGACGAAGAAGGGAGAGAAGAAGAAGAAAAAGACAATGGACGAGGAGGAGGCGAAGGGAACATTTCCGCGTGATAAGATAAGGCTTCTCTTATCGGCGCCGTTCCACGATACTGGTCTGGAGGCTAGTCGAGGGAGCCTTGTAATCGGCGTATTTGCGACACGACCGGCATTTGACCCGAACATCGATTCGCCATTAAGCCATTAACGTGGACAAGCTCGGAGAATCCTCGTTACCCAGCTCGATTTTCCTCCAAAAGACTGAAAAGTCCTATGAAAATGAAAAAAATTATTTAATTTTCATCGAATTATTATTAATATTTTCCCGTCGAAAAATTACACCAAGATTTATTTCCTTTTAATAAATATTGCTGCACTGTTTTACACGTGCAAATATTAAATAGAGTAATTATTTTCTTAATAATAATTATATAATAATTTAATAATAATGGACTATTTATATAATAATTAAATATATGGACTATATATTTTATTACAAGAGTCTGGAATGGAACCTTTTTCATCCACATGTTCTTCCCGGGAAACTCTACGGGCAAAGCTGTTTTTCAAGATCATTTAAGCTAGGTGCGCAAGAGCGCGACAGCCGGAAGTGCAACGGAACTCCGGTCGATCGATCGCGCATCCCGTCGCACACGTGTTAATGCGGGTTGCAACCCTCGCAGCACGTGTCTAGCGATCGTGACGACAGGTGCGAAGCCTGCAGCGAAGCTAAACGCATCCCTGCATTTACGTATCGCACGTGTGCGCCTTCCGGTCGCCTCCATCCTTGGGAGCGACAGGGCTCCTCGAACACGTGGCAGGACGTCTTGAGGTCGTCCGAGAGACGTATCTTGAAAAGGATCCCGCGGTGTCGCCTTGTGACATCGCAGATATATCGATATCATCGCTCGAGATGACACGAGCACACTCGTGGCTCCAATTACTAGGCGACAACAATATTCGCAGTCTTCTTCGACGTACCGTATGCACGCGTTGTGCTTTATCATTTAATATAATACTATAAGTATTTAGAAAGCAAAGCAATATTTTTCTGTATCGCTGATAAATATCGCATAGAGGAATAATTGTTAAGTTATTTTAATAATAATAAATTGTTTAATAATAATTATTTTCATACTTTGCAAATAAATTCCAAACAAGTTTCAACTGCACAACTTGAATCTTTTCGATTGTATTTTTCAATCGATGCGCGATCGTTTTATAAAACGCTATTGTACAAAAGATCTCACTTTCTCGCCTTTATTATTTTATATCAACCGTAAATCAAGCAAAGATTTTTATTTTTATCTCGAGAGCGCCACGTGTGGCACTTGTGCGTCAAAATCGAGCGATTGACTCTCCATTGAATGGAGAGAGATGGAGAATATGTATATGCGTTGAAAGAGAGAAAGATGCCTCTCTTTCGAGTTAGACGCCGATAAATTCGTGATCAATTACCGGGCTCGATCTCGCAAGCGCACCTCGCCTCGTCGACTCAATCCGCGAGATATCGATCGGCCAATTGGCGGAAGGAGCCGCCGGTGCGTGGAAATAAAATCCCATTTCCATTCCTGACTGACAGTCGACTAATTTTTTTCAGTCTTATTGAAGGACCGTCCCGTGCGAAGTAGACATCGAGCATCGACAGACGCCGTCGAGATTCTGCCGTTTGGACATTTCGCGTTAAAGCCAATTCAAACCGTCGACGATTGCGAGTTGATCGAAAGAATATAGCGAGACAATCGAGTTTTTACGATGAAAAATGAAACGAGAATAAAATTGTCACCAATTTCCTTCGTCGCTTAAGTAGTTATTGACTGAATGATAAATCTTGCGTTTTTTTAAATCATATGTTAAGTTCAATTTAAATGCAAAGATAAAATAATATCTTTATTTATTTCTGCGTAAATATTAAATGTATTACGTAAATTAAATCAAAATCAAATTTATCCTAAATTTTTCACATCGATACGCTTGATAATTTTTCATTAAAAATTAATTATTCGTATTCGATATAAAATAATATTATCGAAATTGATCGCGTAAATTCGTCTGGTCCGATTCGAGATTTTTTTACGCGAGAAAACTTTGCCGAAGAACCGAGAGTGCGAAAGAGGCGAGCTTGACGGCTTGAGAATTCGTTTTTAAATGAACTGTCGAACGCGCGCGCGATCGAAGAACGGGGCTGCGATCACAAATTGGCTCGTCGCCGCCAATAAAAATTCAATAACCCTCCGGTTATTGTCGAAAAGTTCGGACGGACCTTTTAGTAGCGGCTTGCCCGCCCCCGATTCTATTTTTTTTTTTCTATTTGTTCGTTGACACTCACTCTGGAAAAAATACTCGACGATGCTATCGCCGCGAATTGGCTGCTGACGTTGGTTACCCAATCTTTCTCTCTTTTTCATCCTCGCTCTCTCGCTCTCCGGGGGCAACTGGTCCACCAAACCCACCCCCGCCTCCATCCGCCTTTGCGGTCGAACGCTGCGTGCTGCACATTTATATTCCCGCCCGACCGTTCAACACAGCTGTGTTTTTGTGTACAAATTAATCTCCACCGCGTGAAAAATGGGAAGAGACAGTCGTTCAGACTTGATAGCAATTGTTTTGCCGCGTTTCAAGCGGATACGTCATCGAGTCTCGATAAGAGATCCGATTGACTCTTGACCCCCTCTTACGAGAGAGAGAGAGAGAGAGAGAGGGAGAAGCCGATCGACGTAGAGTTTATTACGTCAACTAATGCATCTGCTAAAAATAAAGAAAAAATAATCCCGCTTCGTTCATTACATTACGCAAACTATTTTAAAATATATTTAAATAGCTATATAATTGTATTTAATTTATATTTTTAATTTATTTTACTTATTTATTTATTTATTTTAATTTATTTAATTTGTTTTATAATATTTTTATTACTATATATATAGAATTAATTTCTAAAAAAAATAAAGGATGCAACTATTTTAATTAACATCATAATACGTATAAAAAAATTTATCGCTGCATTGGAAATATAACGGACAAACTAGATCCGTTTGTTTTCATTTCTCTTTGACTCGAAATAAAAGCATCTGGTTCCCGAGTCTTCTGGTCGGCCAGATAAGAATTAATCCGTCTTAGACCGGCGGGCTTCACGATCCCTAATGAGATACCGGGTGTCAAAACTCCGACACGGGCACAAAAACACGCTCGCCATGTATACATACACACAGTGGCCACCGAAATAACGGATCGACGCGATTAGATCGCGTCGATAAAGCCCTCCGAGGAGCCCAGGTATACTTCGTTCCTCCTCTGGCTGCCCCCCGTTCTTCCCCTCGTCATCTTACGTATCCTCCGAAATGAGGATCAGAGGAGAGAACAGCGGATCTTCCGAGACGAGAAAGACAAGAGGTAGGAGGAGAAGAAGAGGGAAGACGAGAGGAGACGCGGGCAGAAAAGATAAAGGGAGGACTAAAGAGCGGAGATTAGCGCTAATGCACCATCGGGGAACGAGATGACGGTGAGAAGGAGGCCGGGGAGAAAAAGAGAGAGAGTGGGTGAGGAGACGGGGGAGAGAGAGACGAGGTTCATCGTATCTCTCATATTTCAGAGCCCCGTGACGTCGCGGAGATACCGAATCATTCCTGACTAGAGTCGACTTTATTTTTAGTCTACCCTGTCTTGGTCTCTTCCCCCCTTCTCAATGGACCCGCCACGTCCTCCTGCCCCCTGAGGCGCTCGGTTCCCCGGACGCGATCTTCACGGAAAAATGCCGAGGAGACGTCAAAACTTTTTTTTTCTGAAAGAAATTATGATTAATACAGGTATATATATACTATTATATTGTGCGAGAATCTCGCAATATTATTCGCTTGTATCTTCGCGTATTAAAACTAAATATCTTTCCTCGAATTTGGTTTGAAAAAAAAAATTTGTCTTTCAATCAAAGAAAAATACTCGAGGAGTGTTTCGCATGTCTGATATTAAATATAACTTGATGATCAAATTAATTAGCACCTTTCCTTAAAATCAAGTAAAATCTTCCCCTAAGAAAACCCTTTTTAATTGAGAAAAAAAAATTCAATACTAGATAGCAATTAAACTAGGTGTATAGTCTTTGCTTGAAATATTTCTAAACAAAAGAAAATTGTCATCTTAGATTGGAGAAAAATACTCGAGTCTCGCGAGGCGGTCTCTTCTCTCAAATGTATCCGAGAAATGCCGCAAAAGAGAGAAAGAGAGAGAGAGAGAAAGAAAGAGAGAGAGAGAGAAAGAGAGAGAGAAAGAGAGAGACAGAAAGAACGTGAGGGTAGATCATGGAAAGAGAGAGAGAGAGAGAGAGAGAGAGGGAGGGAGGAAATACAGCAGGAGTAGCGTATCAAGCCAGGAACCACCGACACCGCCCGCCCACTCGTGTGGAAAAATGATAGCAGCGCACTGACTGAGTGCCCGGACTCTCTCCATCCCCCCTCGCGGCGGGAAGAGCGCGACGCGGGGGAGGGGGAGATTGAGGGTGGACGACGACGGGGTGTACTACGAGCGGGCTGCGGAAAAGAGGGAGGGACGTGAGCGGGGGATGGCGAGATGCCTGCTCCCGATTCCCTTATCGCTGCGGCACAGTTGTGTGTGCCTTTATGAAGATCTGTCAAACTCACCCTCGACCCATCCTCCCTCCCTCCCGCCCGCCTCGGCTCTTCTCCGCCCCACGACGGTGCCTTCGCCACCCTCCTGCTTCGTCTGTTCTACACCCCTCCCCTCCCTTCCTCTCGTTCTCGCGCGGATGCCGCGGACCTCGTGTAATGATCGGTATTCGCGCATTCCTTCCGAGGAGGACCATTGAGCTTCCCTCGCTCAATTTCCCTCGATTTTCGACTCGACCAATACGTTATCATAGAGTGCAGCAATCCACGCATCTCAGGTCGCGAAGCTAAAAGAGATTCTTGTGGGCTTAATTTTGCGTAAATTTTTATTCGATATCGCAGACGAGATAACATGGGACTCGAGAAAAAATATTGATTTTTTTGAAGAGAGATAAAGCTAAAGAGGCCCCACTGTTTGAAGAACCAACGGAATAAAGCTCGGAGAATTTCTGATTTAGAATATCTCTAAATTTGTTTTAAATCTGGATTTAATTTATGAGATTACATTTATGAATTTAATATTTTAAACAAGATTAATAAACACTGATAAATATCTGTAGATTCTTCCCGATAAATTTCCATCATTTCACAAACATCGATAAATTTCGGAGATAACAATAATTATTATTGTAAACGAGTCTCGTATTTTTTATTATATTATTAATTCTTGCCTACAATTTCGTAAACTCCTTTGCGAAAGACAAAAAGAGAGACACGATTCACCCCCAAATCGGAGCAAGAATCAACGGATGAGAGGAAGTATCATGGGGAAACTAAAGCATTCTGTATATCCACCCTTCCACCATCTCGAGAAGCTGATTAGTCGTCGACGACCCCGGCAGAAGTTCGCATTATCATGTTCGAATTCATTGATTCCGGAGCACCTCGAGAGAGAGAGAGAGAGAGAGAGAGAGAGAGGGGAGGGGGAGGAAAGAGGTGAAGATGGAGGAGATGGGCAGCAGGAGGGAAGAAGCGAGGAAACGCCGAAGGCGTACAACTTGGCGTTATCGCGGCGTTTGTATGAAAGTGTCTACGAGGTGTGATATCGGCTTGCCTTTTCGTCCGCCGGAAGTCATCGCGCGACGCGAGAGCACCCACCCCTACCCTCCCCTATCCCGCCTTTGACCGTGGAACGGCAAACGAGAGATGAAAATCGAGGAGGAGAAATTTTTAAAATTTTTTCACGATTCCATTATACGATTGATCCCAGTCTCGATTCCCGGCGTCTATCTCTACGTCGAGAATATCGAATGGGATCGGCGGCGCATTGAGAAATGTATCACGGATATGCGAGATGGATTCGTCGAGATATACCGGCGCTTTATGCAGATAATGCGCTCTCGCGAGAGAACGATTCGGATCGACAACGAAACTCGGCCGCGTCTCTCGCGTCGACGAGACGCGACTCGCGAGTTCTGCCTTTCCGCTTGAAAAGCCGCGATACGGACGTACGCTTGCGTTAACCCATTTATTAAAATAGATCAGTCTGGAATCCGAAGTCCGATCGACTACTCGCGGAACGATCGCGTTGATACAGCTAACTGAATGTCAACGAGAAAGGATCGATTAAAAAGAATACTTTCGGATTCAAAAAATTCCTTTTCGTCGCAAATTTAAATTTATGGTATCCATAGAGCATTCGTCAAAATTCTCAATTATCAATAACCCATTTTGAGAAAAAATATGCTGTTTAAGATTATAAATACATAATAAATAATAAAAGCAATGAGTGGAGGAAGCCATCAGACTGTCAAACTGACTCGGATTTTTAAGTCAAAAATGCTCCTTGATTTAAAATACGCGATTTAAATTGTCGAATGTAACGTTATTCGCTTTGGATGGCGCGAAATTAATAATAAGGCTAATAAGGGAATATTGAAACTGGCAAGTTATTTTCGGGAGATCAAGTATCGCGTTTCAATCTCTGAGCACGCGTGTCTGAATCTGCGATATCGCGGTGCGAAGGAGGTTGGAGGGCGACGGGAGAATCCGTCTTAAGAAATCGCCCGGTTCTTATCAACGTGGAGCAGGGAATCTCGCCGTTGCAGACGCGCTCGATCATCGGCGGGCGAGAACAGGCGGCGGACAGCTCGGGCGATCTGTTACGAGGCGAGGAAGGAAGAAGCGCGAAACCGCGTGAATGGCGGCGAACCGACGCCATAAATTCATCCGTCAGTCTCTATCACGCGGCCGTCTTGATAAAGAAAAAAAAAAAAAGATGAAAGAGAGAAGGTATCGACGAAACGCTCCGAGAGGCAGCGACGAGATTTCGAGATTGTGATATTAACAATTTAACTATAATATAATATAAAGGGTTCAATTATTTTACTTATACATGACGTGATAATTAAATACTTTTATATTTATTTTATAATAATTTTTATATTGATAATTATTAATTTATTATTTCGTGTTATATTTAATCTGAATTTATTAAAATTTGATAAAATATTATGTTTTATATAGATGTATAAAACTTAATTTTTTGAAGTATATTTGTTTGCGGATCTTATTGTAATATTTAATAAATAATTTTCTGTTTTTAGCAAAAATATTGAACGAATGCAATCATTAATATAATTATTACAATAAGAGAAAACAGAATGTAAAAAAGTATTACTAATAAAAGTATTATGAAAAAATATAATCATTTGATTTAAAAACTGTACTTACAAAAAGATGGACGAAAGGGATGAAAGCTTAATTAATAACGAGTGATGACATATTCTTCCACACTTACCTGTAACAAAAGAAAAATTTGATTAGCACAAATTGCAATAAATGTAAGTACAATTAAATACAAGTAAATTATTTCTACATAAAAAATACGACAAGTTTTAAAACATGAATTAAACTAAAATTCTTTTAAAATGTATTATATAATTGACATTTTCTTTTTACTTAAAATATAAAATGGAGTTTGCAAAATGTTTTTCCATTATGTAATGTTTTGTAAGGTATTATTACTGATATTATTGCAAATATATAATATTTGCAAAGTCAATATATGTTGTTTTCAAAGAGCCAATGGATCGTATAACCGGTGTGAAGGAAAGAAGCCACCCCTGACGAGGGAGATCGGGGAACGCTCGTTCGCCACTCCGTAACTTTAGAACCGAGCACAAGGGGTGCAAGGGTTCTAATTTCCGATAGAGCGCGTGACTTGAATTCGCGAGATGGGACACGCATCGTTTTCAGGACATCGCGTTTCCCTTCTCCTCTTCCCTCTGATTTTGATAAACCCTTAATAGAGCCTAACTTGGGTGACATCGAGGATTCGGATTCTTTGAAAAATGCTCTTTCGTGAAAGTATTCTCATTTAGCATCATGTAACTTTGAAAGCAGATTCATACTTTTGATTGGGGAATAATAATTAATAATAATTAATAATTATCCTCGTAGAATAAATTTGTATAAAATTATATATATGTATAATTGAACTTCTAGAGTGGAATGATTATTTTTATTATACATTTATCTTTCGTTAATAATAACTAAACATTTTTCAAATGTATTATTTTCAGGTGAAGATTAATTTAATTACATATCCTGCTTTATTATCTTTCGATTCCTTCCCTTTATGTTTTTTCATTCAGTATTTCAACAGTGTTTAAAAAATTTGAATAAATAAACTGTTAATATACGGTGCATCCAAGGGTTAATTATACTTCATGGAAAAAGCCTCTTACTCGCGCCTCCCCTCTTGTTCGATACAGAGCAGCGGCACGATCGAGTCCAGTGCTATCGAGCTCTCCAACTCTAAAAATGGCGGGACAAGAGAAGGCCCGACGATGATAGGCGGCGCGAGAAAGGCACGACGGTGGCTCGAGGGTGGAGAACGAGGAGGGGAACAGAAGGCGGCAGGGTGAAAAGAGAGAAATCGAGCTCTCAGTTCGCACACCAGCCTCCACAGAAAAAGCTGCTGGCGTCGGCTGGATGGATTTCCAGCCGCGAATCGACAATAATTGTCTGAATCAGGCGCGCTTGTCGAGGCCGCCCCGCCGCCGAGGGGTAGAACGACGGGGCGGGCGGGGGAGGGGGCGGCTTGAAAACGAAGCGAAAGACAAAGGAGCATCCCGTTCGTCGAATCGCGCCGAGCATGGCGTATCTACATCCCCTCGGTTGCGCGACCACCTCTATTCAGGGACGACTTCCCTTAATATGGCGCGCTGCGGCGTCGCGTTTCACCCCCTCCCCCTTATCCCTCCCTCTCTCTCCCCTCTGCCGCTTATCCTCCCTCTCGCTCTCTCTTCGAACTCAACACGCGGCTCGATTATTACCGATACATCCACTCGGCATGCCTCCTTTTCATCCCGTTACTTCAGGAACGGCGCCCGAGATTAGCCGCACCGGCCTCGTATGTATGATTGTACGCGATCGTATGTGTACGCGTGTGTGAAGACGAGCACGCTCCGAAACGGATCGCCGCTTTCCCCGATGCGATTTCTCACGCTTTGTCTCGAAAGCGACGAAGGCGGTGCTTGGAACAAATGCGACGGCGGAAAATGCAATGCCGCCGAATGCACGTGCTTTTCCGCGGTTTACACAGGTTGCCTGCCGATAATCGGTCGTGTGTCTCTTTGCCGGAGGAAAATATATACACAAGCAAAATAAAAAAGTCTAACAAATTAAATAACGTATTCTGAAGTACATATTTTTTCATCTAGCTTAAAAATTATCCTCAACATTTCCCATCGCCTGTAACTTAGTAATTTTAAGATCTTCTGTTCTGCCGAATTTTTTCTTTATTTTTATTTTTTAACCATGCATTAATTAATTTAATTTTTTCCTATTTTTATTCGCATATAATTTAAATCAATCAACAGATTGCGTGGAAAAAAATGCATATTTCGAAAATTAAATCGACTATTCGCACCTAATAGAGAAAGAATACTTTGCATAGAGGGATCGAAGAAACACTTTCCTTCTGTTTCCTACTTTCAGCGAGCTGCGTGCAAAAAATACACGCACGCATATCCTTCGTGAAAATCTTGACTGTGTCCAATAAACACATAAGACATGCAAATTAAATAATGTATTCTGAAGTACGTATTTTTTCATCTAGTTTAAAAATTATTCTCAAAATTTCCCATCGTCTGTAACTTACAATTAGTAATTTTAAAATCTGTTCTGCCGAATTTTTTCTTTATTTTTATTTTTTAATCACGCATTAATTAATTTAATTTCCCTATTTATATCCACATAATTTAAATCAATCAACAGATTTTGCGGGAAAAAACCGCACATTTCGAAAATTAAATCGACTATTCGCGCCTAATAGAGAAAGAATAGAAACTTTGCATAGAGGGAAAACACTTTCCTTCTGTTTCCTACTTTCAGCGACCGGCGTGCAAAAAATACACGCATGCATATCCTTCGTGAAAATCTCGACTGTGTCCGATGCGCGTAAAAAATGCGGGAAACGCGGGAAAAGGTGTACGTTATATCGTGCGTAAGTGTATCCACAATGGACCTCTCCTGAGCCGCAATAATGACTGCGATGTAACGCTGGATAAGAGCACGTGGTATCCACGCGAGTGCGCTTTTTCCGCGTCGGCCACGACGTTTATGGAAACAGATGGGATTCAACGTTGTTCCTTATACGAGAGTCAGACTGAATGCAAGCGTCGGCGGAGACTATCGCGATCTTGAACGATATAGCCAGATTTTTAAATCAGCTGATTTATTATTAAATGTCAGTAACACGAGATGCACACGACAGGAAAACTCGCTGCAAGTGCGGACAACTGTTGCTCAAATTTCCCGAGATTGAACTTTACTTTCGGCTTAAAATAAAGTTTGCGACGTGTAGATTACGTATATAAGTTTCCAGGTGAATCTAGAATTCCAGAGAAAATATCCGGTAAAATGAGTATTTTTATGAAGGTAAAAATTAAAATTTTTATTAGAGTGAAAATTAGCCGATAATTAAATTTTAATACAGATGTTGAAAAAGATGATTAATTAAAGTCCAATAAAGATGAGCGATGAAATTTAATTACATAAGAAAATCTACATTTATTATAATTATTTAATTAAAGAAACAAAAAGAAATAAAAAACAAATCTTTAGAAATCATCGAACAGCGAATTCCATCGGTCAGACGTTGCCATTTTGACGGTTCTCACCGTATGATTTAGTTGTTCGATCTGCAGGATGTCCGCATTCGCGAGAAATCGTGATCGCTCGCCTCGCGAAATCAGCCGGTCCATCTTTCGATCGCTCGATTCGACGACCACCAACTTTCTCCTCTCGCCAACTTCTTCCTCCGTTTTATCGCACCGTGGCAAAACAATCATAGTGAATCATAATCCGGCGCGCACCGCTCTTTCCCTTCGGTCCTCCTCTTCCTCCTACCTCTCTAATCGCAAGATCTCGCGCATGACTCGCGCGAGAAATGCTCTCTTCATCATCGTTACTAATTTTATTATCAACGCCGATAAGGCCGGGCGTACACAAGACATTATAAGATCATATATTTCGATTTATTGCCCCTTATTTTATCAAATTTATGTCAATTTTATTCTTGTTTAGCTTTCTTTTAATATAACATCAATTTCGTTAATTAAATAATTAATCCGATTAATATAATAGAGCCTTATTTAATTGATACTAGATTTATCATATATTTATTATTTAATTTTTATTTTGAAATTTATCATATTCTAACTTTTGTTGCGACTATTATCGATTGTCATATTATCCAAATGACAAGTCAGCAAACACAAGCGACGTAAAAACGATCACGGGAATTATGAATACGATTTGCCTCATCTTTATCAGTCGCGACGCATCGGGGGATGAAAAAAGGGGGTCGATGGTAGAGCTAATGCGAACAAGAGGGCGACTCAAATTAATCGGTGTAAAAGAGAAGAACCGGGAACGAGAGGGAGGGGAGGTAGATACCTTCGCCCAAGTTTTGTCCAATTTGTCATTCCTGCGAGGGACTTTGAAAGTATTTAAAAAGTTCGCTGGCCCCCGGGCCACGCTCTCCGTTTAATCGCGTCCCCCCTTTTCTCGTCACCGTAACGCTTCTTAACGCCAGCAACATTGTCTTCTTCAAAGAGAAAGAAAAAAAGAGGGAGAAGGAGAGAAAAGACAGGGAGAGAGATATCTCATCCCGCGGACGAACGACACAATTTATAATTGGGAGGGATTAAGCTAGGCGATAGCATCGTACAAATGTCTCGGTTGACGTGATTCATACGGGGTGGTATTTCATTCCGCGTCGGGGTCCACGTCAGTCGTGGGAATAATTCACGAAAAATCGCGCAAATTTCTATGCGTGTATGCGTTCATCGCGATGACAAGCCCGATCGACGCTCGAAGCTTTTACCGCTTTGAAAATAGTGACCAACTCGTGTTTATTAAAGATGATTGTTGAAAGAGATATTTCAAGATTATGATTATTATATCGTAAATGACAGATATCAGAGGGAAAGTTTCAGAATCTACCTAAACTTTCAAGTTTATCGTGTTCGTTATCTTAATAAATATTTATCTAAAAATGACTATCAGATGCAAATACTTCTGTATCTATGATTAATTATCAGATGTAAATATTTCTATATCTAAGAGTAATTATTAGTATCTTTATTCTAGTAATTCTATATCCAAGAATGATTATCAACCATGATAAAAAATCTGGAAAATTTTGTTGTATCGTTTCTGATATGAATTTTTGCCTCACCCCTCGAAAAATTACTTGCCTAAATATTTTGTAGTAACTACACACAAATTAATATCTTATCATTATTCTATCATTATTTTTATCATTATTCTACAGAAATATATTTATATATTTTTTTTCTGCACATTTTCTATGTTATATTCTATGAGATTAACAAGTAAAAATTAATCAGTATAAATTAATTTCACATAATAAATGATAAAACTTATATAATTTTATATTTTATTTATATTTTATATTATATTATATTTCATTTATATAATATTTTATTTATATTATATAATTTATATTATATTATATTATATTTAAATTATATCATTTATATAATATAATTTTATTTATGGAATCAGAAAGATATACACGCAAATTTGCCGCTGTTTTCTCCCTTCCCCTGCCCACCCTCGCTTCTGTTGAGTCGGTTGAGCCTTTTAGCCTAGGTACAGATGTTTCAGCGATATCAGATGCAAGAGCACCCGCCGAAGGGACGATATTCCATTTCCACAAGAGGCGGCACAATGTGCTCGCGAAAGGCGGCTGAAGTCGCACGAAGAAGGGAAGAGGGATGGAGGATGTTCGGAACTTGGCACAGAAATCCATTACGTGCGACGCGAGAGGCGGGAAAGAGAGATTCATTAGACGCGATAATAACGAAATGAACGTCGGCGCCGCCGCTTCCGAGCTCTCGATTAAGGGGTTTCGGCGGATTCTGCCCGGAAGTCGCGACAACAAAAGCCGCCGTTCTTCTTTCGCCATTGGCCGCACCAAGCGCGCCGGAAACCGCCGCGTCGTACGCGGAAATTGAGTCGAGTGTCGGTCCTCGAATAGAGATGGATCATTTACATTTTTGCATCCCGCCGAATGATTACGTCACGCCTCGCTTTATTCGGGACGGTGACGTACCGCGCTATGAAATATAGGATTTTCGTAAAATAAATGGATCGAATCTGCCCCTCGCACCTCGAGGAGAGTGCACAGAAAAAAAATAAGTGTCAAATCAAAACTTATATATTTAAACTATTTTTATTATTAATTTATAATCTTCTTAGAAGAATTTAATAATTTTAAATTTCCACAATATTATAATCTTATTTTAATATTTCAATTGTCACCTCAAGAATATATTCATTATTTAATTCTACTTTAAGAAAATTATAATCTTTGATTTAAAAATGTTATTTTCTGTAACATTGTTTCTTTTCCACTCAAGAAAATTAAATCTTAAATCATCAAAATATATTTTTCTTGAGTGAATTATATAAAATGGTTTCATTTAAATAAGCAATTATTCAAGCAATTATATTTTTCTTTAATAAACGCAATGTAATCTTATTTCAAGATTTCCATGTTAAAACTAAATATATTTTCAAAACAAGAATGTCTTTTTTTCTGTGTGAAGCAGATGAAAGGACTCTCGTACACGAAAATTTTGTACTTTGTAGGAATGTAAAAAGCAAATAAAAAAATATTCACTTCATTTTTTCATATCTATTTCAATTAATTCGTTAAAAGTAATAAAATATTGTTTTTATGTAAAACGTGTTACGTCGAGATTTTTACATTTCTTCCGTAAACATAATAACCTTTCATAACGCAAAAAAATAAAAATCATGATAAACATGACACGAATAAATTAATTCTTCGCGTCGTTGATTTTTCCAGTTGACTCATTAAAAGTATGCAGTAGCATATTATCTTTTGCGCACGTGCTGTAAAATTATGCATTTTTTTGCATCCTTCTGTCGCAAAAACGTAACGCTCTTCGTACTTTATATTACGTCTCGTAGCGCAGACACCGCGATAAATATAACCGATTGAAAACAAAGCAGCCGTTCGCCTCATTTCTCCGCATTTTCCTGATCCTTGCGGCTTCGTAACAATCTAATCTCGCGTTTATGCGTCAATCTTTTATGCGTCTCGCGATCAGAGCAGCGAGTTGCTCGCGAAGAAGGGAAACGGGCCGGCGCTTGTCTCTCTCTCTCTCTCTCTTCCGCCCTCAGACGAGCGGCAGACAATATAAATGTCGGCCGCGGGGGTGTCGGAGCGCGAGTGCTTGGAAACGAAGGCCGAGGGTGGATATCTGTGCTAGCGAGTTAATTCCATTCCCGTGTGTGTATGTGTGTATGTTTGTATACGCGAGACCAAGGAAGGGAAGGAGAGGACGAGGGGGAGTGGAACGGAGTCCTCGAGCCGCGCGGGTGAGATAACACATTTTGACGGTATAAAAATGAGTGTTTTTCCCTCCCCTATCTGCAGAGAGATAGCGCAAAGCCGCGCGCGACGAGGACAAGAGAGAGAAAGAAAAGAGAAAAAAGAGAGAGAGAGAGACAGGGAAAAGAGAGGACTCCTGTCTCGCAGACTATCCTTACCGCAGGGGTGGCTTTTCTGCTTTCGATCGACGACTTTTTTGGATATCGTCCAGGGTGTGATTTCTTCATTATATTTCTAAGCAGGAATAGAAAAAGAGAGACGAGGGAAGAGAAAGCCTTCGTAAACTATCGCGGTGAAATTTGTGGAAACGCAACTTTTTTTTCCTTTTAACACCAGCTACATTATATTCGTTTCATTACTTATTTAATGAGATGCATTATTTAATTGATTGACGATTGAAATAATTAATTTCAGATAATTATAATAAATCTCCGTTGCGCCACGCTTGGTTTATTGAGTATTTCAACAGCACTATTATTAATTAATTATACAGTATTATTAATTTATAAGGGAATATTAATTAATATATATTGTTCTACGAGGAATATTTATTAATTAACGCAAATTGTAAATTTATTATTACGTGTTGTTTAATAAAGTTTCTAATAATTAATATATTCAATATTGTAAGAGATAGATATATATAAATAATTGTCGAAGAATATATAATCATGTATAGAGAACAAAAATATTGTTAACAAATCATTCTGCAAAATGAAAAATTTATATAATATAATATTATATTATATTTATATATTTTTTCATATTGATTCATATAGTAATAATTTTAATTCAAAAACACGTTCTTAAAGAATTCGCGCGGACAAATCGGCGTCGATCGGGTAAAAAAAATTCGCAGGTACGAAGGAAACCGAAGGAAGGAAGGAGCAAACGAAGGAAGGAGTTTGCGCGATCGACGCTTTCGCTCGATGTAGATGTCCGGATATCGATTGCCACCGCGTATACGCAAGATATCTCGATCCTTCCCCCCTCCTCTTCCTCCTCCTCCTTTCGCCGAGAGAGCCCGCGTATTCTCGGACAAACGAGTGCTCATCGTATTCACACGTGTGCATTACTCGAACATTCGTATTTACGATGCGCTCTCTCCCCCCTTGACTCCTCTACCCCTTCACCCCCTCGCTCTGCTCCTCTCGTGAGGATGCACGTACAAACACGTGTGTGACCCTGCCTGTGCATCGATGTATGCAGCGGGAGCTGCAACGGCGAGTATTATTATTGCGATAGCAGAAACAATGCACCGCAGTCCCGGCGGGGACAGAGGGGGGGACAGGGGAGAAGGACGCAGCATCCGTTATCTCGCGCCGCATCTCGATATCTCTCGCCCGGCTCGCCTTCGCGACGCACGCTCTTATCTCGCGAGCCAATTTCGGCCGGTATCCGCACGCCCGCGATCCGAAATCCGATCTCTATCATTCTCCCACCCTCCCTCCCTCCCTCGGCGATTCAGCTCTCGCGTCTTCCCTCGGCAAGAGGGAAATTATCGTTCGGAGGAATCGATGGATCGACACGCATCCAGCCAACGCGCGATAAGGACACGATCGATGATTCGATGGCTTCGTGTATAAACAAGAAACGCGATATGCGTCCGCATAATAAATTTTGCACATGAAATTTTACTTTTTTTATATTCATAAAATCTTGTAATTTCGTTTTAATAGCTTCTTAATTTTTTTCTAAATATAATTTTAAAATCGTAGAGACGTAATTACATTTATAGATGTATTATGCGATATAATTGCATTTATATGTTAACAATGATTACAATTAAATATTTGAATTGATAGAGATTGAATGAATACGAGTATCTGGCGATCCTTTAAGGACTAAAACCGTATTTTTATTCTAACGGCTAAAAAGAATATAAAACATGATATGCAAAATTCGCGTAATAATTAATAATTAATAAAAAAAAATCTATACACAAAAAAAAATTGTAATCGTTCGTAGGTAGATAAAAATGTTTACACGCATATTACTAATGTAGAAATATGCAGAAGACGAAGAGGAATGCGTATCCTTCGAACTCGACATTCACGCAATTGTCACAAATATATACGCATTAATTGCACAACACATTAATTGATCAAGATCAATTTATATCGCTTTCTCTCTATTAATTTCAGACAGGTCACGATATATATATGTATGTATCTCGTGATCATTAAATGTATTTTAAATTACAGGCTACTCGATAAAATCAGGGAATTTTCTTAAGGAAAGATGTGAAAGTATCGATTGTTGTTTCGAATTATAAGGAAATTCGATGATATCCATCAAAGAAAGTGTATAAAATTTTAATAAAGCATTAAATATTCAAAATTGAATTTTAAAAAGATAGCCCCTTCAATCACTTTCGCTCGACCAACATTCAATTCCACTGGTGAAAAAATTCACGCGCGAATAAAAAGTTCGATTAATCGACACTCCTGGTAACTCGAACACCAAGCAAAGTTTGCTTCTGCGACGGAAAGAAAAAACAGCGTAAGAAATAAAAATGCATATCGAAAATCCTCGACGCGTATCTAATCCGCGTGAGATACTCTAAATTTCCAGGTGTGTTTCATGAAGAGGAATCATCGATCCGCTTGATAAGGTGGCCAAATGAAGCGATAAACGCGCGAGAAGCGCCTCGGGCTCTCTCGGGTTTCGCGATCGCGTTTCCGTTCGATGACGAATGAAGACGTCCGGGGCACCAGAGTTTCCGGCGACGATCCTGGGCCCCGACTGGCTGACTGGCGCGGCCCCGCTGGGTGGGTACGCGAGAGATAGAATCAGTAGCTGGAGCTAGTTAGACGATAGCATCGGCGAGCCGCGAAGCGAGGATATACGAACGAGGGGCGAGGAAGCGCGAGGGGTGCGGAGAGAAAGAGAGAGATGGAGACGATGGGGGAGAGGGGAAGACGCGCGATCGTTGATAAGAGCCGCCGCGGCGCGCGGCTGATAACGTTCCCTTATCTCAATCCAGTGGCGCCGCAACTCTCAAGGCTCTTCGCGCGAAACTCGCATATATACGATCTCGTCTCTCTCGCCAAATCTTTCGCGATTTCCCCTCCGTCCCCTTCGGCTCTGGCTCTCCCACGTGACATTACGTTTTTTTCCCCATCTGGTATCGACTTCGTTCCCTTTGACGGTCCCATCTGGCTCGAAGAGATCTCGAGAGTCAAAAAATGCAACAACTTCAGATGCGACACATGATGATGTTTCTGTATCCTTAACTTTGAAAATTCTGATTTTGAATGAATTCCTTGATATAGTTTTTATTTAGAGAATTTTATGAATGCTTAGAACAAAATTTTATTATTATTATTAAATTATATCGGCGATATTAATTATGCAATTGTCTTCTCATTTATAATTGCCTTTTTCGAGATCCATTGAATTAAATACATATATAATCAGCGCGGAGGTAAAAAAATAAATTTCAATCTGAAGGGTGAATCTTTCGCGCTGTCAAGTGAATAAACGCCCCCGTTTTGATCAGACAGGCGAATTTATGCGAGATTAATATCTCCCTATGCATTCTTGCACGTAAAAAAATTGCCACGGAAGCCTAAAAAAAAAAATAAGCGTGTATCCTTTGAAGCAGGAATTTTTGCGAAACGTAAGTCGCGACACCCTCGCGATCGTCGATAAATCCCTTATCAGGCCGACCGATACTTTCGATCGATAACGCCTTCACGCCATTTTTATCTCCTCCTTCGCGATGGGACCACCATTCTTGAAATTGCCATTGAGCGTCCGTAGAGCCCGTCTATGTTAACGTCAACATAGCGACCATGAAGAAGAAGAAGAAAATAAAGAAGGCGAAGGAGAGCACAAAAGGGGGAGGGAAGGGGAGGGGAGAGGAAGGACGGCGGTGCTGACTCGACGTGTTATCGCGAGGATATCGAAGTGTGTATAAACTAGGACACCGTCGCGGCGGCTCGCTGATATAGCGCGCGGGGAGGGGGTGGGAGGCAGGAAGCGACGGGAGGGAGGGGGGGCAGAGATTCGCCGGCTGATAAGGGGATACGATGCCAGATCTCCCGCGAGAGATTAGATCGCAGCCGCCAGATTAGAGGGGCTACCTCGACTGCGTACAACTCATCCGGTTCTCTTTTTCCTTCTCCCCCTTCGCCCCCCGCCTTCCCCCTCATAGATTCCACTATTTCTCTTTCCAATCTTTTTTCCGTCTCGCCGTTTCTCTCGCTCTCCTACGTCGGCAAACAAATTGCCGAACGTCTCGCGAAGCGGGAACGCTATTGTCCTTTTTTCTCTCTCACTCTCTCTCTCTCTTTCTTTCTCTGGAGTTCAAAAAGGGGGGAGAATGGGACGGCATAGATAGATGAGAGGATAAAATTATCGCGCGCAGAACGGAAGAGAAACGGAAATGGAGAACGGGCGGGATAAGACCTGAAGTGAGATAAATCTGTTATCAGTACTGCCTGATTAGGAGACGGTGATCCTGCAGCGATAAGGCCCGGGTAATCTCGGGCGACTACGAGGGTACGATTTCCGAGGTTGCTGCTTATCATCGCTCCTTATTCAGTTTCTCAGCCAAGTATTCATAAATTGCACATATTTAGATTTCTTATGTTTATTCGTTTTGATATGTACGGAAAAAGCAAAATCGATATCTGAATATCTCGTATATATTTCAATAGTCAGAACCTGGCTAAAGATGTAATCGACATCGCAAGATTCTCGAATTCTAAATTTCAGTCTTTTATTATACGAGCTTAAATTAAACACGATTACAAGAAAACTTTATCTTTCATAAATCTACATCTTCTCTCTCGATTTCGTCTTTAAAATTAAATCGATCCGATCCGATATTAATCGCCATTATGAGTTTCTATAAATGTGATAGCTACAGAATCTAATATAGATTTATATTTGAACTTTAACATCTATACTAATTTGTATCAAGAGATATATTAGTAGAAGTTAAGAATTCAGAGATCAAATATTAGCTATAAATCACGGAGAAAGAAAAGGAGATATATATCTCTGAATTTTAATTGTCATTATAATTCGAGCAACCGAGCCTTTTTAAATATTTATTACACATATCTACATGTGTGTAAAATCCCTAAAACTATATTAATTTAATGCCGTGCAAATTTCGTAATGTATAATTAGTTACACATATATAAATTTTATAATTTTATAATTTTATAAATTTTTATAATTTTATAAATTTTATAAATTTTGTTGTCAGTGATTTATTAGAAATTTGAACAACTAAAAAGTTTCTTTCTAAAATGGGATCAATGACCGCATGGATTCTCTTTTTTTTTCAAAAAAAAATATTTCCCATAAATGCACGCATACTTTTGAAATTCTAATCGTTCCCAAAACTGCATCCATAACGTGCCAGTTCTAATCGGCCTAAAATTGGTCCGACCTGGTTCCCGGCGCGAATTTCCGGCACGGGGGCGGATAGAATGCTTTCGATTTTCGAGAGCGGGGACAACAGGAGAGAGAGATAGATAGAGAAAGAGAGAGAGAGAGGGAAAGAGAGCAACGGAAGTGGGACACGGCACTCTGGTGTCACCGGCGAGCGCGGGCTAGTGACACAATGAGGATGACAAGGATGCGAGAATTGTAGAGAGCGAGAGAGAGAGAGAGAGAGAGAAGGAACGAGGTGACTTTATCTGGCGCACTGACGCATCATGACGAGCCATGACGCTCAGTGACGGCGGCAATACAAGATAGTATGTGACTCACACACGACGAACAACACGAGGAGATGGAGAGAGAGAGGGAAAGTGCGAAAGATGACGATAGAGCGAGCGAGAGATAGGGAAGGGTTGGCCGGAGTGCGGGGGTGGAGAACGGAAGAGGAGGAGGAGGAGGAGACCAGGAGATCGTTATCGACACTTTCCTGTGTCCTGCCACGTTCTGAGAAGAGCCACGTTCGAGCTGTATGAGGAAACGCCGGCCATGAATTATTCATGGCCGTCGCCGAACCTCGAACGCCAAAGCCGCCCGTCTCGTCCCGTCTCGTCAGCCATCTTACGTTCTCCAGTGTGCTAAGTTCCGCACGCGGACTCTCCGGACGCGCTAAAAGAAAAAAGGCGAACGTAATCACGAGCAGACAATCATATCGGAGCTGTCTCTCGACGGAGGTCAAGTCCAGATTATCGATGCGTTCTCTCAATTAGATAATAGCAACCATGAACTTCGGAAAGAGAACCTTTAAACGCTGCAGAAGCTATTTTAGCACTCGTGATTATGAAAGCTGCATCATAATCTTGCAAATATATCATATATAAATATAATATAATATTTATAATCCTACAAGAACTATAGGTAAAAAATTATGATACGAAGTTTCCAAAATTTTGTTTTCATTAAAAGTGCCAATATGATGACTACTATTACTTGATAAATGTATCCATATATCTTTGCCAAATTTCTAAATATTCTAAATACAATTATTAAATATATATGACATGTAAAAAATACACCGATATAAAGATTACTTAATCTTGACATTCGATTTTTGGCGGATATCTCGCTCAAAAGTACCCGAGAGATTCCTCGATTAAAATCCCTTCCCGAAATGTCCTTCAGGGTGCAAGTACGCGACACTGTCATCTTGCACCCCGCAATTGCATTTTGGTCCGTGTCACTGGAAAAGAGGGAGAGAAGCGAGAGTGAGAGATATGGAGGGACGAGTACGTTAGTTATCTTCCGGCCGTCAAAACGGTGCAAAGTTGTGCTGGTCGACAGAAAGACGGAGAGAGAAAGAGAGAGTGAGAGAGAGAGAGAGAGAGAGAGAGATGGAGGAGGCGGGGGTGGACAGAGACGTATCTCGGTCGCAGCAGCAGCAGGTTGCTGAGGAACAGACTCGGTGGCACAGATACCGCGACTCTTCAATGTCACAAGATAGCAGATACTCGCGGCTCTGGCGTCCTCGAGAACCGTCGGCGACGTCAGAAGAACGCACCTTGCACCGCGTGACAGCGCACGCCGGGTCATCACCCGCGTCACGTGACGTCCTTCGGGGCCGTCGTCCTCCCAAGTTGGCTTTAAAGAGCGCTTCTTTCGTGATACTTTTTTCCAAAGATTAATAAGCTTTTAATCGCGTCAGATCGGATTAAAAATTTTTTAAGTATGATTAAATTAATTGATAAATTATATGTAAATCAAAATGAATAAATATATTTTATTTTCATTCTTATTATTGTTTTAGGATTATTATTTTAATTTTCAGGAAATGTTAATTTTCTTGTCAAAATAAATTTACGTTCCGGCGGGAATAAATTCCGAATCTCCGATATACGCCTCCATCCAGTAACTTTCCGATAACGCAAAAATTAAATGATGCATCAAAGGATCGATCTCGGTGGCGGAACGATCGGAGAAGCGAGCTCGTTTCGGCGAATTTGAACGCAAGATTATATGCGTGACGCATGTCGGCACATGTCGAGTACGAAGGTCGATTCGGAAATAATTTTATCTCGCGGCATAATCTGCGAAAGAGAAAGAGAGAGCGAGAAAGAGAGATGGCGACACGCAAAACTGACCGGAATTGTGTCGAGCCGATTAAAAATGACAGGCCGACACTTATTGTATAAACAGATTTTTCACAATATTTCTAAGTATTTATAAACTTTCGCGCATGACGATTGACGTCCGAAAATGATAAGCGAAGATCATTAAAGAACGCGATGAGACACGCGCGCGAAAAATTAATAAATAAAATATCATCTCGATAAAAAAATAATACAAATAAATATACAATTATTAAATGATAAATATTGACTGTTATACAATAATATGTAATCTCGATTATTGATCTTCCACGTAAATTAAATGAGAAAATAATTTATTTCAAAAACCACACACATCTAATATCAAATTTAATTTATTCATTCATCCGTTAAACGAATAATTCTTGATTCGGTCCGAAAAAATAAATAAAATAAAAAAAACAAGGGCCGATTAATTCGCTCGTCTCGATCAATCGGCGTGACGTTTCGATAAGATCCGATTGCGAATTCGATTCGTTTAAAGACTCGATCGATATATAGTATACCCGCTCTTCTCTCGCAGTCGTCGCGCAGAGATTTCGAGCCTCGTCGTCTCCCCCTCCCCCCTCTCGCCCTCCTCTCGCCGACGGGAGGAGGCATAAATATTGACGATCGATAAGCGATTAGCATAATGTCTGGCGATGCGCCGGCGATAAGCGCGCGAATGCGCTTAACCAGAAACAGCGGTGACGTTTCGATCGCGCCGCCGATATCGAAAGCCGTGTCGCCATGTTGCTGTCGAAGCAAAAAACCTTCAACCCTTTTGTATTCCTCCTTCTCAATCTTTGCCCCTCTCCCCTCATGGATCCGATATAAATCCTGTCCCTTTTCCCCTTTACCTAAATTAATCCTTTGTCGAATATAAAGGATGATTGAGAAATATAAAATGAATCGAGATATTTAATCACAATTAATAATCCACTATAATAATGAGAATTACATTAATTTGTTTGTTAATAAAGGAAAATAAGAAATGTAATTTGCAAAAAGTCAATCCACTTCTTATCGAGAATAGATTAAAAAGATGGCAAAAAAAAGCTCTGCGCGAAGAATGCAAAATAGATAGTTTGATTAATAGCTGAATGAGCAAAATTCAATGTACGCAACTCGCGAGACACCCGGTACAATCCGGAGGGCGGGTTTAATGTAACATTAAAAACAGTCGGCGCGGCCCGCCGCGCTTTATCAGTCATTTCCATTTCTTGATAACTGTTTCTGCTTATCGGAGCCCGTTCTCGCCCGCCCGTTCCCCTCCGCTTCCTCTCTGCCTCCTCGTCCTTTCCTCCCGATGAGCTCTCCAGAGCTTGTTCTCTCTTGGTATCGCGCCCTCGCCCTCCCTCTCTCTCTCTCTCTCTCTCCCTCTATCCGGTAATAACTTCACCTATCGCCTTCATTGATCTCCCTATCACTGTTTTATCTCGCTACAATGGCGTCGCGGCGAGTGGGCCGAACCGCCACGTCCGTCTCCGTCCGGCGACTTACATGAGCGAGCAGGAAAGATCGTCGCCGCCGCTGTTGCTGCTGCTGCTGTCCTGTCGATCGAAAGGACGACTTTCCGTGCAGCAACGGCAGCAGCGGCAACAACGGTCCCGTCCCTCACAGCTTTGTCAGCTTCTATCTAGATTTTATTATCAAACGAGACGGCAGAAATATCTGATAGAGAGTGGAAATTCGAAATACCACGTATACGTCGAAACGTGTATAGTGATTTATGTTATTCGTGCTCTCGCGTCTACCAGAAAAATCAACTATCAAATACAGTCCCGTTTTGTCTCGGAGCATTTATTACTCGATAAGCATTAATTATCTAAATTGCTCGAGTAAAAATGACTATTAATTAATATTACAAAATTTCGAGATAAAATATGTAAGATTCACTTTGGACTTGTGTAAAAGAAAAATATTATTAGTTAGATTAATTAGTTAAAAATCTACGGCAAGACCATAAATTATAATAATTTATAATGTTGATTAAAACATAAATTTTAAATATGCATACTTTTTGTTCTTCGTAAAAGAGGCTGGGCTCGAGTCGAATTCGATGATTGTACCTGATGGCCAGAAAATAGATGAGCCCAGTCGGACGACGAAAATCGAGCAGACGAGAGAATCTGCGACAAGTGGGGCGGTAAGCGGGGAGGGAGGGCAAACCGGCGGCGATCCGATAAACTCGAACGGGGACGAGGATATCCCTAATCTTTCAGCGATCTATCGCGAATGAGCCAAGTATCTGCGAGCGAGCACGGTCCAGTCTGCTCTCGACGAGGTTATGCTGATAGAGGCCTGGCTACATTATTCAACGCACACACGCGCGCACACACGCATGCACGCGCGTCCATAAATGCGAGGGAAGACGCGAAATTCCGCCGAAATTTCACGTTCCAAAAACAACCCCTCTTGCGTTCTATAACTCACGTGTGCATCGTTCGGTCTTGAAATGTCAACGCGTTATGTCTGAGGCCTAAAGGAATTCTGACACTTAATTCTGACACTTATAAAAATTTAATTTTTTAGCAAAATTTTACATTTATCGCTTTTAATTTTCGTCGAATGCACCAGAGTCGCGCACGACTAGAATTGTCAATTAGGACGCAATATTTTCCGTGTTTGACGATCGAGTTGTTACGTTCTATGTTCCTCGAATTTACGAGCGCGATATCGACAACGCGCGATCGATACCGAGGACGAGAGCGAGCTGCACTGGTATCGCGTTCTATCGTATCGCATCGTATCGTATCGTATCAGCGCGAATCGCTCCCGAGAACCTCTCGAATTTACATAACGATATTATTAGCGAGCGATCGAGGCGTAAACAAGCGCGCGATAGTGCGGCGCAACCATTAAAATGAATTTGCGCCGCTCGCTCTTCACAGTCGTGGCACTCGTTTCAACTCAAGTCAAAACTGCATTTCTCGCACTTAAATGCACTTAAATGCAGTTCTATATTTGACGTTTCTCAAAGTTATTTAAAAAAATCGACATTAAAACGTATTTATTTAAATTCTAAGATTGATTAAATCAGAGATCAAAGTACAATATTTGACTTGTAAAACTTTATAATCAAAGAGAGATAGAGCAATGATGAGTAGGAAATTTGTTAAGATTCTAAGAGTCTAAAAAAAAAAAATTGAGAAATCGTATAAAACACTAATATATATTAGTAGAGACGAATTTCAGGATTCGACAAATCATTAACAATCTTCAATTAACAAAATGATACAATATATATTCAATAATAAATATTCATTGCAAACAAAAAAGGAAAAGAAAAAAATTAATTGAGATAGAATTGTAAAATCGTATTAATAAGGACATAATAGATACAGATTGCAGACAAGTATCTCATAAAAAAATCTCCAATTATTAAAGCAGCATCAACACGATAATAATAAAGGTAACAGCAACCATGACGCTATTTTTTCAATAATTGAGAATAAAAGAAAAAATTTATTTTAAATGTAAATAAAATTTTTACGAGAAAAATTCTACGACTCTGGTAAGATTGCTATAGATACGGATCTCGGTCTCACAAGATAGATCATCAATAATCTCCAATTAAAACGATGGCCTCGACAATGATAATAACAACGATAACAGCATTAGACACGATACTTTACAATCAATGTGGAGCGAGTGGAAAAAGAAGAAGCCGATAGAGCAGGATGAAGAAGCAAGAGAGAGAGAGAGAGAGAGAAAGAGAGAGAGAGAGAGACAAATGGAATAGGACGTGAGGATAGGGTTCAGGGAGATCCTCGTTAACGATACAGCGTTATCGGACGAGAAATCGGTCGATCGTTACAGCAGATTCAACGCGGTTGGAGCGTCTAAGACGTAGAAATTAGAATGTATTCATCAGCGGCGGAATTTTAACGGGCCCGCAATATTAATTAGCGATAGAAGGCCGATCGTCGAGAAAACGAGGCAAGAGGGTTCCCCCTCTACCGTAAAACCTTATTAATCCCATCGCGCCGAATAGCCTCGTCGAATCCGTCGAGTCGCGAGTGACTAATTAGTAATTAGCGTACGCGAGCGATAACCGATCGACCGACGCGGAAGCGATGACGATCGATCGATCATTCGTCGCGACTTTCTCATTTTCGAAATTCGGTAATCGAATGTTAAATTACGGATTCATTCATCTCGTTACATGTGTCATTATGTTCTTAATTTTACTTGTAAAAATAAATCCATTTGCTTATAAAAAATTATTATATTAAAAAATTATATTATAAAATGTTTAAAAATACTTTAATTTTTTCCCAAAAAATATATCCTAAAGTGACGCACCTTCAAATAATTATTCCCATGTAAAATTTCACGAATTTACGGGAGAGACTAAAAAATTCCGTAAAACATAAATGTGTACCTTCCTGCCTCTCTCTCGCTATTGAAGTCGATCGAGAGAGAAATCAGTTGACGGGCGCAAGAATGGCGATGGTGCGAGCTTCTCCTCTCTTCAACGAGCAGGTAGAGCACCGTGTTTGGCATCGATAGGTGGGATACATCGAGGACGACGTCGCGGCCACGTCAATCGATACCGGCCGTTCGATAGCCGAGGGCGAAGGCCCATCTCCTCCCCCTCCTCCCCCTCCTGCAGCGCGTACTTCCATCCGCGCATAATCATCGGCAATAAATCTCGGGTTGCATAAGTGTAACGAGAGATACCGGATCGCAACGCACACAGCCCGAAGCGCATCGTCGAAGCGGCCGGCGATGCAACCCGACGCGCGATGCAACTCGTGCACCAGGAATCGTGAGAGAACGCGGGGAAAGTCGACCAATGCAGGGAAGAGGAGGACAAAAATCTTTTATCTGATCCTCTTTTGTGCTTTAAGTTCGCTCGGTAGAAGAACGTTGACCTCAACTTAAATTCGAAGCGCAATGTGTCGAGAAAAATGTAAATCTTACGTGTATAAAATTTCGAAAACCTCCAATATAAAATGCCAAAGTCGTTATTTTTAAAATAGAAAAATATGATCTCTGCAGTCCAGATGACGTAATTAACAATGACGAGGAATCTACCTACTTTTGTAAAAAATTTCGAAAACCTCGAATATAAAATGCCAAAGTCGTCATTTTTAAAATAGAAAAATGTGATTTCTTCAGTCTAGATGACGTTAATTAATAATGACGGGAAATCTTACTTTTATAAAAAAATCTTTAATTTGTCAGAAGACGATGTTGATGAAAGAATTTCGGAGATTTTTCGAATTTTTTTCCAGAATATTTCGCGAAAGGAGAGGATGAATTCTTGACTTTTCAGAATTTCGCGCGATTATGCACGCGCGGGGTGCAATTAGGAGCACGCCAGGATACGCGTCGTTAACGGGTGTCTGAATAGAAACAATCGGGCAGACGCACAATGGAGGGAGCCACAACGGACCCGCCACTTAACCGAGCGAACTATACCGCGCTTGAGAACGCTTACTATCTATGATGCTATAAAGTGCGCGTGATAACGAACGCGAATCATGGCGCTTCTACTAATCCCACGTCTAATCGCGACTTTAATTTTTTTTCACCTCGACGAGCGATTGAATATATGTATAGTAGAGTCAACAAGATCTATAAAATATGATAATTACATCAAAATATTATTGTAATTAATTATTATCTCTTGCGAGATTTTATAATTAAGATTGCCAATAAATATAATTATTGATCTGAAATTTATCATTTCTGATATTCGTAAATTGATTTACGATATTTGTTATTATATTTAGAAAGTATAAAAAATATATTTAGCGCAATTTTACAAATATCAGAGATTAAAAAATTAAATAATCAAAAATATATATTTAATTAAAAAATATTTATTTACTGATTAATTATTTTATTATACTTATTTATTTTACTATTTATCTTTTCATTATTACTTATTTGAAGGTGGCCCGAGTAAGATTCGTGTACTGATGTCGCAAAAAAAAGTCCAGCCATCTTTCCAAATAATCTACGTTAACGCAATCAACCGCGAATTGTCAGTCCACTAAACTGTGCTAAAGTAAGGGAGAGCATTAACGTAACTATCGGTGACACGCTTGTTATCGTATGAAAATCACATGAAACTGCGAGCGACTCTGGAAAAGTTGCGGCGAGCTATCAGCTGTAAGTGCAAGTGCGCGCGCGCGCGCGGATGTTTTAATGCGTTGCAAATCGACAGATATCACCATCGCCGACATAAAGTTTATCGCAAGGCTAACGACAAATCGTAATCTGCACCGCATACCAACTTGGTATATCGCCGATAGAGAGACGAGCTAAGAAAGAGAGGGGGGAGGAGGGATCGGTTTATTGTTCTGGGGCAAGCCCCGCTGGAACGCGTTATGAAGATAAAGGCAAAATGCAAGCGATATATAAGAGGTTGCAAGATAAACAAACGTGAAAAAGGAGAAGCGAAAAATGAAAAAAATCGCGAGATACCGAGAATTGCATTGTGCAACTAATAATTTCTCTCTGTGAAAAGTGATCAAAGTTATTCGGAATAATTACAAGTTAAAAGTAATGTACTTATATTTTAAAATAATATTCATAATTTAGAAAAAAACTATAAAATTTAAACTATTTAAAAATTACAAATTTTCCGGATCATTTAAAATTTAATATTATAATTATATTTTAATTAAGTAGTTTAATTTCTTTACGGAGTTAAAAGTTTGTATTTATAAACTTATTTAAATCTCAAATTTTGGATATTTACAATAATTATCTCGCTGTTAAAATAATTTATAAATATTCATTAAACTACTTTTTCATACTTCAATTGTAGAAAAAGTTGATGTTATTTAACTTGTGTAATTTTGAAATATTTATTTACTTGCTACAAGGTTTTTTTTTAATCTCTCAGTAATTAAGAGATGTAAAAATCACGATTCTCGTGAATTGTTCGCCATTTAGTGATAATTTTAATCCTTTCCGACGCATTTACGGATGGATCGTTAAAGCTACCGTCAACGGGTGTTGTTTAACGCTCTAATCTATGCCACTCGCATAATGAATAACAATCATTTTCCGGTGGACATCGAAAGCGGACGCCCATTAGTCGCGAAATAATGAAGTTTAGTTGTTAACAGTCAGTGATGTTTCAACAAAAATATACAATACTCACTGGTTTCAGTGTTAAAGACATCCTTAGCGATAGAATCTAAATTCCTGACTGTCGTACTTGATTTTTAACTTACCTGAAACATAAAAAATGCAAATTTAATTGCAACAAATCATTAACACAAAACAGACAAATAATATACTTTATTATTTTAAATATACATAAATGCACATATTTTTTCTTCTTTTTTAAATTTGAAATTTCTTATAATCAATTATAATTTAATTAATTTTGTCGTCCGCAAGATTCTTAGAAACAGCTGACAAGAATCGAATGTTTGACATCGCGCCAGAATAATTAGACGCTCTGACGTGCAGCTAAGCTGCATGATTTTTGACATTTCTATCGTTGTTTTCAAATGTTCCGATTATCAAGTGTTCTACGAAACAAGGCAAAGTTTGAAGCGATAAATATTACGGCTGATATGCATGCTGACCCAGAGGATCGTTAATTATCACTCGGCGAGCATCGATAAGCATCGACGGCGCGATGGCGCATTTGGTATCACGGGCATATTTTTAACGGCGTTGCGCCTGTTTATTCCACCGATCGGAAGTCGCAAATAACATGCGGGTGCCTGCCTGCGCTTTCGTTATCATTATCGATCCCGCCGACGACAACCTCCTCCTGAAGAATCGGAAACTGTCTCCGAAATCTTCGATATTCGAATCAATCAATTCATCGAGAAAAATCGCGATCAAACACCCACATATAATATTCACAGTAATAATCAAATTTACTGATAAATTTTAAGAAAAAAAAATATTCTCCTATTGTACTTATTTTTTAAATATAAAATAAAAATATAAAATATAAAATAAAAAATATAAAATATAAAATATAAAATATTTACGAGGAAATTCTTGGTTCCAAAAAGATGTTAAAGTTTTAAAGTTTTATTCATTCTACAGCATGTAACGTGGTATTTAATTTTTTATAAATAATTTCGCTCCACTGGATGAATTAATTTTCATTGTACCGAGTGTCGCGAGATTCCCGATTCCAACTAAACGCGCAAACATGCGTCTTTAGCGGCGAAAGGGTTAATAAATCCCACGAGCGAGCGACTCGTAACTCTCTCGCCGGGCTATAACTCGAAATAGTTGGCGTGGCTTATCCGACGCGGATCGGTCGCTATTACACGATGCGCCATGGCGCATATTACGAGAAGCACTTCGATCTTATATAATTACGTAAGCGCGAATTAAAATTTATTTTAGCAAGAGCATTCGAGATATTCGAGCTACCATCGAGATTCGTCATATTTTATATAATCTCTCTCCTGAAAAAAAAAGAATATATATATTTTATCAATATAAAATTTTGTCAAAAAAAAAGAAAAAATTACATATAATAAATCATTAAAATTGTGATAGTTGCAAGTATAAATTTTTAGCAATAAGGCAGAATATAACATTTATTAATAATAAAACATATATGTAAAATAAATTAATGTTAATTAAAATCGGAGATTAAAGAGTACTCTCTTCTGTAATTTAGAAAATAAAGTATTGCATTTTTTTACATATTTGAAGCATCACGTTAATGATGTAAAAATACAAGAAATAAGGGAAGAGAGATTTCACAACGTGTAACCGCGGCTCGACGAGTCGCACCTGTTGCAGAGAGCGAGGCGGCCGGGGACTTCGGCGATCGATTATTTAGCAACAAGCCGCAGAAATTGGAAGGTTAATTTCGCCCGCTTGTTTACGCTCGTTCGCGATAATTTTGTCCCCACATCCTCGTCTCTACCTCCCCCGCTCTCTCTTCTCCTTTTCTTTCTCTCTTTTTCTCTTTCTCACCGTTTATGGTGAAAAGTCCTAAGATGCAACTCTTGAGATATTGATAGAAAAGAAAAATATGTAACAAACAAAATTTTGTGTAATAAGAGTAAATCGAGAAGATAATTCATGTGACAATAAGTTCTTTAAATAAAACAATAAGGCTCTGTTTTTCTTCTTCAAAATTAATCGCGCAATTTGCATATAATTATTATCATCTTTAATCAACTTTAAATCTGATCATTGACATCGCTCTTCTTCCGTAACAGGAAACGCAACGCGATGCGAACCTGAATCTCGCGTTGGCGCGAGGGGAGGCTCCGCGTATCGGAAACCCATGAGAAGGAAAGAATCCGCAGGAAAGTCATCCGGCGGTGTCCGATGGGACCGTCCGATATCGCGACGAAGCTCGGCATATAAAACTACACAGCTATCTTCGCAATCTGACGCCGCACGAACCAGTTTTCGGTGCGCGGGACCGGATCTTCCCGCCAAGAGAGGATCCGGCTAAGAAAACCGTCTCCTTTTACCTCCCTCCCACCTCCGCCCCTTCTTTCACTTTCCCCCTTTAGCGTCTTATATTACTTTTCGCATAAAGTAAACTTTTGATTTTATCTCCTCTTCTGAGAGATTTCGTCATTTTTTTGCATTCTACATATGCCCATTTATTATGCATGAATGTTTTTATTATTTTAAACGTAGAGCATTTGAAAGTAAATTTACATGTATTTAAAGATTTTCAGGTTAGAGAAAACTAGCTTTTTTCGCTATTTATATGTCTTTCCACAGATGTATCTTTCTCCGCGTTTGCATCTTTCTCTTCCGTGCTCACTTCAAGAGCGCAGAAATGTCTGCAAATCGGCGCCGCCAATCGACCGATCGCCAGGAGAAAGCGAATCGTGCGCGTTCCTCGATCGAAAGTCGAGGAATTACGGGATATCTTTAATTGAGAAAAATCCGTGCCGATACAAGCTGCCACATCTTTGCTCGCGGTTCAACTTAAACAATGGAAATAAATCTATGAAACATTCCTGTATCGATATTTAATCGAATAATTTATGTTGATTATTATTTCAATCTAATTTTATTGCGCACTTTTCTGTATTATTTTAACTTTATTTATCTCCTACGATCAATTTCCAATTATTATCTGTACTTAATTTCCTTATCGATTTTGATCGGACTTTATCCGAGATCGGGCGAATTTTCAACTTGAACAAGAAAAATAAATCTACGAAACATTTCTATATCGATATTTAATCACATAATTTAATTACATAAAATGTTGATTATTATTTCAAACTTATTTTATTGCGAACTTTTCTGTATTATTTTAACTTTATTTATCTCCTACGATCAATTTCCAATTGTTACCTATATTTAATTTCCTTATCGATTTTGATCGGACTTTATCCGAGATCGGATGAATTTTACGTTAATCTGGACCCGGTCTTTTTCCATCAGGCTAGAAGATGACCGATGGACGAAGCCGATGTTGATAACGTGGTTATCGAGTGATCTGGGGGCGTCCGAATGTTATCGCGACGGTGATAAGCGGCCACCGTGATATGCTAGTAATCTCATCTGACCCACAGGGTCCTCTTCTACATCTCGACTGTTTATCTGCTCCGGCATTCTCTCCCGACAATGCGTAATTCATTATTTATTCTCGTTGCGAGCCGTGTTGACTATCGTCTATTGAAAAATCACTGCGGATGAAGCTATCATTTTGAATCATATTCACAAAAGTCAAAGTTGAAATTTCCACTTGATAAAAGGAATCTATTTCTGCTGTCATTTCTTTTTATCTTATATTCGTTTCGGATCGTAGTTTGTCTTTTATAAATAATGTTTTTATTAATCTCAATTAGATATATTTAATGCAGTTTATACTTTTAATTTTTTTCTTCTTTTCATTTGCGCACATTCCTACCATTTATTTTTTGTCTATCGTCTTCCTCCGATGTTTTTTTTTTATTTGTTATTCTACTGCAATTTAATTTCTATTTTCTGGAATTATTTATTATTGCGACGGAATCTCCGCAATTAGCAATTGATAATTTCTATTGATTGACTGCATCTTCGTCGACGCGACTGCACCTCGGGGTGCACCGCTTATCGTCTCGTTTCCGCATTTAATCGTGCCAATGTGTTTTCGAGACTCTGGACCGAGCGTAGTTGCATTAGCCGAGATAAGGAATCGAGTAAGAGGAAAAAAAAAATCATTCGATATCCCGCTATCGATCGAGGCATCGCGCTCTATGTGAACTTCGAGTTTTCGAAGCGATAAACTTCGTATCGCGACAGAAAAAAACAGAAGAAGGAAAGAGATAAAGATGGAGAATAAGAGGGAGAGAAAGAAAGAACAGATTACATCGAAAATTCTCAAATTTCCTATCTACGACTCTCAAATCTACATCTCCACATCTCTAAAACGCGGCTAATCTCTAACTTCAAATAAAACAATCTATATATGTTAATTAAATATTATATAAATTTAAGTGTGTACAAAATCTTCTATAATTTAATGTTAATTAATATTAATTTATGTTAATTTTAATCAGAATTTTTCTTCAAAACAGAAAAAAAAGGTATTAAAGTATATCTGTACAAGATATTTTCATATGAAATTGCGGGATTAAATTGACGTCTCATCAAGATCGATACAAGTGCATCGCACGAAATTTTCATTGAAGTGAGATCGAGATGAAATCCGATCGCGAGCGGAGCCAAGGACGGGGATCGAGTTTCCGGTCGAGCGGAGGCGCTCTCTTTATTGTCGACCACCCTCGATTGCCAGTTTCTCGCGGCTCGCACGTCTCGATCATCCTCCACGTCGTTGTCAACAACTAATCTCGCGCCGATCGTTATCACAACCCGCATGCCTTGTAATTTACACCCAGGTGGACGATGGTCGACGGGGAGACTTATCTCCTTTCAAAGAAGGATGTCCATAAAAAGAGAGAGAAGAAGAGGGAATCAAATTGACATTAAACGCGATTTCAATGGAGCGTAGAAAGGATATTTATATCTCTCGTAATTTGGATTGTATATACAGGGCAATCTCTTCCCAAAAATAGTTCTTGTAGCTTACCTCAAGAGCTTTTCAAAACACTATAATAAAGTATTTTTTTATTGAGTACTTTTCGAGTTATGAGGCTTGAAATAATCTCTTAATTTCATATAAACCATAAAATATCTAGTAAAATATTCATTTTTCGATTATCTTACCTTAATACTTTTATGTACAAAATAATGAGAGGAATCAATTGGTGTAAAGAAAACACATAATCGTTTCGAAAAAAATGAATAAAAATGAAAAAATAAAATTTAAAGAAATTATAAAATTAAATTATAAAATTTAAAAAAAATTGAATATTTTACTAGATATTTTCGAGGCAAGCTAAGAGCTTTTTTTTTGGGAAGAGATTGCCCTGACATCCTGTATATTGTATGCATATCGTACGAAGAAAAATTCATGTCAAAAATTCGCACGCAACGGCATCGCTACGCACTTCATTTATGAGCATTATTTTAAGCGGTAAACACGCTCCGACTGCTTTTTAGACATCGAAGCGTGGCGCTCGTTCCCAATTAATTGATCTGCTTCGATGGCCAGCCCGCTACCAAGATCATATCGTTGCATAGAGCGAACTTCCTATACATCGATTAAAAGAGATAGATAGATAAATAGAGAGAAATTTATTGTATCCTGAGAAAAATTTCCAATACGCCATATATATTTAACGAAGCTCTATAAATAAGAAATGACAATGAAATTAAGCAATCATAAAATAAGAGAGATCAAAAATGCCCCGTATCTGGCAAATTTTGATATTATTTAAAAATGAAAACGAAGATAGGAATCCGTTGAAACAATGGAAATATGATAATGAACGAAAAAGGAAGTGGAAAAACGAAAAAGAGGAAATGATAAAAGAGAAGAGATAAAGGAAGATGAGGCATGTGATAAGATAATTAGATATAGAGTAAAAAAAGCAGCAAGAAGTGAAATAAGTAAAAGTAAAATATGAGGGAATAGAGAGAAACAACAAAGGAAAAGATTAAAAAAAAAAGATAAGAGAACAAAGAGAATAGCAGAGAGGGGTGGCAGAAAGAAAAATGATAGAGGGGTAACGGTAACGCGATGTTCGCGTTTATTATCGCGACATTCCGCGTGATTATCCCGCGTGCGAAAGCGTTATCGCGCCCAATCGATCGCAGATCGATATCTTGACCGGTCGGGCCGGTTATCGCGCCGTCGTTGTTATCACGATCGATAAACGGAAGTGCATGCAATGCGACGTGACACGTTGCACCGGGTCTCCCTTTCTCTCTCTCTCTCTTTTTTTTCCTTCGTTATCGATCTCGAATTTACCTCGCGTGCATCTCAATCGGGAAATTGCGCGATGGCGCTAAATTAAAAAAATTCCACTGCAAAATAAAATTGATCATGACAATTTAGATTCAACATTATTATATTTCATTATTATGCTATGCGATTTATAATATTCGCGATATCTAATAACGTTAAATCTGAAATGTCGTCATCAATTTTATTTTGCAGTCGAATTTTTTAAATATGCGTATACAGGAATTTTTTTGCAAATATTATAATTCGCATAGCATAATAATAATGAGATAATGTCGGATCTAAAATGTCATTATCAATTTTATTTTGCAGTGGAAGTTTTTAATATTTTCCTTCTAATATTTTAATACTTTTTTAACCGATGTATTTTTTAAATACGCGCATACAAGAAATTTTCTGCAAAAATATTATAATTCGCATAGTATGATAATAATGAAATAATGTCGAATCTAAAATTATCGATTATAAATATTGCAATTACGCAAAAAACTTTTTATACCAGTAAAATTTAAATGTGAAAAATCATGCTTAAATCACTCATTAAAATATTTTTCTTTTCGATCGCGGAAAAATCAAGAAATAAAACGAGGCGCGCGTGTCAGACTCTGACACTCTGTAATACAGTCACAATTCATCCTGCCGAGGGTGCAAAGGGTTAATTCCGGCGAATAAAGTTGCCAGCCGCCCCCTGTGGCGGGGTGTCAGGTGGAGAGTGGCGTGTTACGTGCCAAGACACACGAGGAAGAGGAGTGGGAAACGTATAAAAGCGATCCCGGTGGCTCCTCGTACCCGGTGGCGACCGGCCAACCGAGAGGAGGGGACCGAGCAGGGAAGTCAGAGGGTTAAGCCGAAACGAGTGGCGGAAGTAGGGGTTGGAAAACTAACGCGGGTCAATGGAGCGGCAGTCGCGTGCCCCGCATCCCCCATCGGACGCGGTTTACAGGGCTCGAAACCTACTATCGCGCCTTCCCCGAAGTGCACCTATCGAGAAACCCGACGCATTTTTCCGTTCTCCTTTGAAAGAAAATGTAAAGTCCGAGTCAACCATATATTTATTACGATATTATAAATCTATTCGATTTGTTATTTAATTGTGTATTTATCATCGGCAAGAATTATATTTCTACATTTTTGTGTGTGTACGTAATTGATTAATTAATTATATAAACTACATTATTGAATTATTTAGTTTTGATAGGAGATGTATTTTATATATTTTATGTATTTTATATATTTTTTGCATCTTATTATATACGTTACTCTTGCACGTTATTAACGAGTATTATACATATACATAATTTTTATAAAATATGCAAATATTACTCGACTATCTTCAAAGAGAGCCAAACTTCAGCGTTTGATATACTGATGTACTGATAACGAAACTTCATCCTTCGAGATTAACCGGACTTTTTTATTTAAACAGATTTCAGTTTGAAGAATTAATTAGAAACACACACATCCACGCACACATACATATTCAATGTTGAAGATTAAAATCCCGCGACAAATTCTCTTCTTTGATTAAGAAAAAGGCATATGTATAATAATAATAATAAAAAGAAATTAAAAAAAAAATAATAATAATAATTATTATTATTATTATTATTGATACTGTGACGTTATATTATTGAGATATTTCTCTTCTTTTACCTATCATTATCTACCTCTTTTTCCATGCAACTTTCCAAAGGGCTGTGTCGCCAAGTGGCGCGAAAATATGAGTCGGTTGGGCGAAATGGCGTCGGCGATGTCGACGAATACGAACGTAGGTAGGTAGGTACGGGTAGCCGAAGCAAGCAAACCGGTGGGCCGATAAGAGCGGCGGCGAGGCGTTATCGCGATCGCCGCACGGCCACGTCGCGCGATAACGATAACAAACTCCCCCACACCTTTCCCGCCGCGGCTCAACCCATCCTACCCCCGAAGTGTGTGTTCCGCGCGCTTGTGTAGTCGTGTGCGAAGAGGACGAGAGGTGACTCGTTGCTTGCCGCCCTCGCCGACCTCGAGCATCGACGCTCGAGGTACCTCAATTCGCCCATTTTTTATGCGCTTCGAGACGGATAAATCGAAGAATGATTAAAATGACAGCCACGCATGCGGCTCCTATTTGTTTAGATTTATTCAATTATTTATTGCAATAAAATTAATGCCCTTTTAAATTGGGGACAAATTTCTTTTATTCTATTTAATCCTTCTTTTCTTGTGGTCCTCCTATGGAAATCCTTCCTGTGGAAAAGTTACTGCAATAATGTATTAAAATGTAGTCTATTGTATTAATTTTACAATTGAGATAAATCTGTAAGGAGGACGAGTCACAATTGCATCGCGTAGGCGGAGCAATTGGCGGTAAATGATTCATTCGGATGAATCATTTGAAAAAATTATCCTCTTCTCGCCTCACATTTATTTTCCACTTGATTTCTCAGGTGAAAAACGTCAAACGACATTCTAAAAAAAACATTTCCATCGCCTTTTCGATATTTCAGTTTCGATAATTCCGATGCGATTAGCGCCAAATTTACGATGCCACCAATAAACATCCGAAATGCGAGCTTCCTAGAGCCGCCGCGATTTATCGAGTCCAGCCGACTTTTTCCTCGCCATCTTGATAATCCCCTCTCGGCAACAGCATCCATCGGGAGAACGGCCGGGCAATCTTCAAAATGACGACGCACCACACTTCGTAGCACACACGTACACATATATACACCTGTCCCATCCGTATATGCGGGAGTTAGTCGTGGGTTGGCGAGGGGGGGGAGGAAGGAGGGGAGGGTTGTCCGCCGCCGCGGTCGGCCGACGGTGTTATCGCGTCGGCCCAGATTGAATATATTTCATATGTTTTCATAACTACCGCGCGCTACGTCGTCCCGCTATCTGCTACCTACCCTCGGTCTCCCATCCCGTCCCACCCCCCCCGGTTCCCGCGGAAGGGTGACGGCGGTCGCCGAGGGGCGGAAGGTTGGGAGAAGGAAAACGGAGGACGCGGAACCTCTCGGCGAGCGAGAGAGGAGACGGCGGAGGGAATGGATGTCTACACCGTGTGCAGGGGTTGCGGCTTCGAGGGGGATGAAGGGGGACGGGAGGCCGGGGCGAGTCGGGGGCGGCCACGGGAAATCAAGCGTGAGGAGATACCGGTTGACTGATGTGCGCCTTTCTGTTGTAAAACGATAAAGGCGCCATGGCATTGGTCGTGGAGGGGTCAAGGGTTTCCGATAACCACCCCTGCCCTCCCCCTTGCCATCTCATCGCTTCTCACTCGCGGGTGTTCGCTTCACCTCTTTCCTCGTCGTCTCGACGCGCGAGAGGCGCAGAAAAATAGACGGCGGATCGGATCGGGATATTCGGGGTTTGCGATCTCTCTGCTCTCTCTTTCTTTCTTTTTGGACCACACGTGGCTTTCAATCTTGTCTACGAGTTATCGCGTTAGAGTGGGATCTTTATTCAAAATGAAAATTGCAAGACAAAAAGGACCCTTCGGCTTTTGAATTTTTGAGATAATTCTTCGGACGTGGCAATCGCTTTAATAATCGATCGTGAGAATTTGGATAATATAATGCTGATAAAATTGAAATGAAAGAGCAGACTTTCACTGTGGCTGCTCATTTGCATGTCTACGAGTTTGATTCACGAGCAAATCTTCGTTTTAAATCGCGGATATTAATTTCGCGTCGCGTCGGAGGCTGCGCGCTGACGTGGACCAGCTCCTTATCTAATATCTATCGACTTCTAGAACGTCGCGCGTTATCCTAACTGACGCGGAAGAGATACACGGATGATTTTCGAGGAAAGCGGTGCCGAGCAAAGCCGAAAGCGGAGCTGTGCAAAATCGAGCCGAAAGCGATAAATGTAGATGAAAGTAGCTGCGAAAGAAATTGTTGAAGAGTAAAGATACTATTTCAATCAAAGTCTTATCTTGTTCAAACAAAATCTATATAAGAATTTTCATTCGTGATCGAATTAAAAGTCACATTGTCTCGTCTATCTATCATCAAAAACTCAATATTAAATTGAGTAAAATTAAATATGTCAATTTTTATCTCAAATTTTTTTATATAAATTTAAATTTATATAAATTTTATATAACTATTTTATTTTATATATTATAACAGTTTAATTTTATTAAATTTATATTAATATTATTAAAAATATTTATATTATATTATTTATATTATTAATATAAGTAATATAATATAAATAATATAATAATATTAATTAAATATATTAATATTAATATTATAAATTAATATTATTAAATTAAATTACAAAAATCATTAACGCAGCTCTTAAGCGTGCTACCGAGTCAGGAACAATCTATAACGCTAATTAATTAAATTAATACTGGAAACAAATTATCCTCGCGCGAGGCACTCATTATCGCGAATGTCCCAGGGAAGATTTCAGAATTGTCGCTTGGAAATCGCGATATAATTTCTCGGATCTGATAAGCGCACCATCATGATGCACGTGAGAAATTAAAAATAGCGGAAGCAGACCATGTGCTCGTAATTCGCAATCAGCCGGCGAGTTATTAAGGCGCGAGTCACTTCATTACCAGGGGCGAGGATAATTTTATCAAAAGACAAAGTCACGCACGCCTTTGGTGCGGGCGTCCTTCGCGATAATTCGTCGATATAGCCCGGGCCTTGAGGCCCCCTCCCCCCGGGTCCTTCGGTCCTCTTCCGTTTCACATTCTTCTGCGTCGCAAGCGATGCCAAATCCCCGCATTTTAATTTTCGAGACAACGAGACAAAATGATATCAAATTAAAGTCTTCATTTTTGTCGTAATATTTTTTTTTCGTTTTTATTTTACATCTTTAATAATTTTAATTTAATTGTAACTTTGTTTGTAATTTTATTATAATTGTTTAGTCGAAAAAATTTTTAAGTCGAGTTTCAAGGAACCAAGTGAGATTCCGATTATCTGACAGTCTGACAAACATGGCAGCGACACTTTTAGATGCGCATGCAACGCGAGTGCATAATCAACGGGTGTGCATACGTGGCCTGTTATCGAACGCACGATCGGGCCATAAAGCCGGGCATTCATTCGATATCAGGGCAATACCAGCCGCGAGGTGATAAGCAGAATAGGTGAGAGAGAGAGAGAGAAAGAGAGAGAGAAAGAGAGAGAGAGAAGAGTATATAAGCGGGCCAGTCTTGACAGAGCGCGTTGCTTTTTGTCTACCGACGCCCCTTCTCCTCCCCCTGATGATTTTCTATAATAATCATCTATAAGAAGGATTTCTCGTAGATATTATGCACTTTGTGTATATTCATATTTTTTGCAGGACAGCAAATTTCATCCTAAAAATCCTTTCCTCGATCATCATCTGACGAGGAGCTGGAAGATTTTACTTTTCGGAAACGATTTCTTCTCGAAAGAATTATTCAAACATGACGACACTGGATCTTGTGCATCGCGTAAGCCTACGAATATATGTAAATCGCTTAAAAAATCGAGCCGAAGGTGACCCGGCTCCTTCCATGAATGCCGGTAGATTTCATTCGAAGGTCGGTCGGCAGGATATCTCTTTCTAATGAAATCTAAAATATTTTTGCGGTCTGTAATTCAAGATATTTTTTAATTCTCCAACATTTTCTAATTTTTCCATTTTTCCTCTGTATTATTTTTTTTATTATATCAATTATTTTATTTTATTTAAAATTTTTCTCATTTTAACTTTATTATCGTAATCTGCTAATATTGCTACGTCACGTAATTTGACTGAGTTAACATATTAATTGCATATCGCATAAATAATCGGCCAGCTTTCCTCGAGGTTTCGCGTGTAAGACGAACGTAATGGAGAGTCGACGTCTTTTGTGCAATTAATTAGCGTCATTAGTGCCATTGGTTGAACGTCCCGTCGTTAAGTTTCCCTTATTCTCACCTCAGTTTCTTCTTTCTTAGCATTTTCCTTTTCGCGAGTAAACAACTGCTTTCGCCAAAAATATGAAATTATCGATAAATAAATTAATAAAAATAGAGAAAGTCATTTTCAAAAATTATATAATATTTCTAAAAATATATTGTCGCAAAATCAATCATTATATATGTATGTATGTATATGTATGATGTAGTAGTACTATTTAAATATAAAAAAAGAAAAATAATATAATATTAAACTAACAGAGAAAATAATTTTGTACAATCGATTTTATACAAGATGTATAAAGTCGCAAAAATATTAAAAATAACATTATTACGATAGCCTTGCTCTTTCAGGTATTTGAAGAAAAGAGAAACATTTGAGTTCTTTTTTTTCCCCAAGTCTTTTCGGAAGTGATTTAGAATTCTCGATAGAATACGTAGGCGTTCTAGGGACGAAAATCCGATGGGAGCGATAATTATTCGGACCAAAGTGGCCGTGGAACGTTATAAAATTCGTTCGATCTGCTTATCAGTGTTAAATACGACCGAAACGAATCTCGACACGAGTTTATTTGGAGTAATCTACCTTACCTCCCCCCGACCCATAATCCATCCCACTTCCCTTCCTCGGGCCCACCAGCGGTCCGCGGTATCGTTCCCGGGTCTTTTTCTCTCCTCGCGAGGCCCGCAGCAGATAAAGCACCTGCATTCTCGGCCAGAAGACGGCACTTCGAAACCCACGCTTCGTCGATAAAACAACGGTTGCATTCCTCCCCTATCGTCCCCCTTTTCCTCAAGCGCCTCCACGACGCAAAGATAACTAATGCAACTCTTACACAGGGTGTCTCTTTCAGCCGCAGATATCGGAAACCAACAAGAGTGTCGGTTGTCTCAATGTATGACTCGAAATATCAATAATTATTAAGAGAAAAAAATTATTCTTTATTATAAACAATGCTGATAATTATCTGATAATTTTTTAGTGAGATTTCATGGTGACTTGCGTCTTTCCACTATTATGCAATATTATTTATTTTTATCTACATTTAATGTTATATAATTTAGCAACTCAAAAAAAAAGATGAAAAAGTTTTGTGCAGAATTGCAACTTTACGTGATTATTGATTTCTTGTAGAGAGTATCTATGACGAAGAAGAATTAATTCGGGACACCCTGTATGCAAGAAGTTCTAGCTAGCCTGTAATGGTAAGATTTTCGTGAATTAAGACCCAGAAAGACCCTATCGCAGTATCAGTGACAGCCTAAAGATAGAAGCCCATCGCAACGAAAGCATTACTTTTCGATGCGCCGCGATTAAGGCCATTACGCATTGTAGAATGTCCAGTATTCTAAAATCTCTAATGTCCGCATAAAGATCTCGATCTTTTAATCTTCCATCGCTCATGATAAAAATAAAAAAAGACGGACTATCCTTAAAATCTTGATCCTGAATAAATTTATTTCTTAATATATAAATTTAACAATTTTCTTCTAAAGTTTTTCTTTCCTTTACTAAATATCTAAAATAGATTTAAAAACTTTTAATTTGCGAATTTATATAAATTAATTTATAAATTAATACATAAAAGGAAAAAATTAATTTCTCTGACAAAGCATTACACTAAAAAAAAAATTCATTGAATATTGCCAAAAAAATATTCTATGTAGTAACTGTACATCGTTGTACTGAACTCTCTGTTTTGATGGTTTGAATAAGCTTTTTTTACATCAACAAATTATTTCGGAATATTTTAGTTATATTTATTTGAACATATCGGACAATATATTTAGTTGGGAAAAACAAATTTTGCCTTTTTCAACCAAGTTTTTTTTTCAGTGTATTTATATTCAAATCTCGATCGAAAAAAAAATTGTGTTTGCAACTGTAAATTGAGACATCGTTACGTTATTTGTGCGTTTCTTACGTTTCTTTTCCCAGTTGTTCATTTAATTGATTAAATGATTAATAATTAAAACTCTCAGAATGGCTAAGTAAAGAGAAAGTGTGATGATCGTGTTCGACCTAATTTTAATTGGACCATTGGAACATTTTACGTTCGGTAATATGTGAGTGCGTGTGTGTGTGTATGTGTATGCTGCGTACGATATAATGTTTCGATAGTGAAATTCGAGGGAATATAGAGAGAAGGATATGCAATCGTGAAACGGGGTACTGCCTTCGACGGAGGTCTTAGCGCACTTATCTTTATGAGAAGCGTACTGCGCCTGGTTTATTATACAAACTTTTAAACTCGCATTTCTGATTCGTCAAATCGAGCCACTGAAAGAGAAAAAGATGAGGAAAAATCGAAATAAACAAGGGTAGAAAAAGTAGATATTTAGATAAAAATTAATATAACAAAAATCCATTTGCGTCAAAATAATAATATAATAATAAAAAACTAAGAAGCAATAATAAAAATGTCGTTAATTTGTGTAAAATAAATCATTATTGTGTTTCCGAGATTTGAATTTAAAAAAATAATAAAATATTTAGATATAAAAATTATAATAAATATTATATTAATATTATATATTTTAAAAACATTCATTCTTTATTCAAAATTATCCTTATCTTTATTATCGTTATCTTTCTTTTTATAATTAATGTAAATTGGAGTTAATGTATTATTTTTAGCATTTCAAAAAAAGAAATTGAATATAGTTGAAAAATATGTGTATTAAACTTATTAAATTTTGCATAATTTTTAAATTCTTTAAAAATTAATTAATCGATAAAATCTGCATTTATATTGCTGACAATAATTTTACTACAATAAATGCTAAAAATTAAAATCCTAAAATTATAAAATTATGCATAATAAATATTGACACACTTTGCAATAAAAATGAAAAAAATTTTATATGTCAAAATTCGCAAAAAAAACGCGTATTGTGTCGCATAATTGCGGAAGCTATCACCGCAATTATTAGCACGGATTTCTAGCCGGAGTTGGAAGGCATCGCATCGCATCGCGTCGATCGTCGGCAGCAACGCCGTGGTCGAATCTAATTAAATATAATTAGCCGCGATTTGCATAGATGTCCGATAGAGACCGGACGCGGTGATAAGCGCGATAACGGCCGTGCACGGCTGATACGAGGGACGATTATGGCTGCCTGGGTCTCTCTCGTTGTGCTCGAGCAGACATCGGCACGATCATCGCGAATTCTCTTTCTCTCTCTCTTTTTATCTCTGTCTCTGCCATTTTTTCTCGTTATCCTGATTCCCCTCCGGTCCTCCAATCCTCGACCTCTCTCTGTCTCTTATCGCTCTCGCGCCCGGCTTTGTCTTCGCTGGACCCCGAGAACTGGACCCTTCTCGCAGATCGTTCAAGAGTAATTCTTAATTAATGAGCGGGAAGAGTTTAGCCCGCGATGGCAGATGTTTTCTAAGATATCAAAAATTAAATCAAAAAAATCGATTTCGAATTAATGACCAAATTGCATCGTAATGTAAATATTTTACGCAGCAAGCAGGAAAAATTCAAAGAATTTTTCTAAACTTCCATATTAGAATGTATATATTATTTAAATTTGATTCGAGCTGAGACAACCTCGATTAACATATCTAAGTTCAATCAATTTAATTTATGCTAATTTAATTGACTTGTACTTTGTAATTCATATGCTTCCATTTAAACCTGAACACTTTCAATGTCTTTATATTTTTCGAACATCTTAATCAGAGACGCTTCTTCGATCAAATCGTTTTCCATTTCAAATATTATAATTAAAAATTGAAAAAAAGGAAAGAGGGGAAGGGAAAGAGACGACGAAAGTTTATCCTATACACATTTTTTTTCGCGGCGAACCTTTCCTCGCGATCTCGTCGCGATCGTCGCGTGTGCGTGAAACCATGCGTGCGAAACGCGTTAAGCAGGAGGTAGATGTGGGGGAGGAGAGTCGTCCCCCCGAGGACACGATAGCGCGAGAAACGAGAGGGGGGAGGAAGAGGCGAGGGATCCGATATCTATGTTCGCACGTCATTACCCCAGACACTGCAGCAGCAGCAGGATCCGGCCAGAATCTCGTTCCGGTCGCAGGAGCTTCGTCTCGCTATCCCCTCCCATCCTCCCGTCCGCCAGAGATTCCTCTATCCCTATCCGTGATCTATGGATCATAGTCCGTTTAATTCCGCCCCCTCCCTCCCTCCCCCTCCCCGAAACGAGAATCTATCGCGGAAGACGAAGATTCGATTCGATCCGATGATGTATCGACGACGACGACGACGACGACGACGTCGTCATCGTCATCTCGAACTGATTTGCTGATCTCTCACCGACAATGTATTCCCTGCTCCCGGAATCGGAACGGAATCAAAGATAATCGATCTGAGAAAATAATTTATCAGACATTTATATTGAATTTTCAGAGAGAAAAGATGCCGTACTTTGAAAAATATACGAGATATTAAAATATCGTAGCGTATTATTAAATAGAATTTATTAAAACAATTCGAGATAATTATATTGTTATGTCTTTAGGAATCCATGTTTATTTATAACTATGTACGTTAATAATTTTCATACCTTATGAAAAATTTACTTTGCGGAAATTTATTTTCGTCAAAGTCATTAATTTTTTTTTTAATGAAAAAAAATTATATTACTTTATTTTATCTTATTTTATTTATATCGTTAAAATTTCTCAGACTCTTGTAATATATTCTAATCTTTCATATTTATTAAAATAATAATAATAATAATAAATGCCTGGACTTTTCTCTCGCGAAGGAAAGGTCCAGGCAAGTCCAGAAGAGGGACATCCAGGGTGTCGAAAAGCGATGGTGAAAAAAGGTGATTAATCACGGTTACGAAGGGAGGAGGAAAGACGGGAGGAGGGTATTTCGTGTGAATCCACTCGCATTTCTCCCCATCGCGTACGAATGTTGGCGGACACGTACGAAAAAAAGGGTTGCAGATATGGTTGGGACGAGGCGATCTGATTAGAGCAATCTAATTAACGCTGCTTTTAATGGCGTTCATTAGCACACACATCGTCGGCTCGTGGCCCTCTAAGCCTCGCCCTCCTTCCCACATTGACACTCCGTTAACCCTACCGTTTGGCGCGTTGGCGAGATGAATACGTAATAAGAATAAAAACTCGCGTTTTCCTTTTACACAACAAATTAAGTTGACGTAAAGTAGTAATAAAAAATTAATTTTATAACATTAAAATTTAAGGGAAAGCTGTAAATTTTATAAAACATTTTATAGTGCCTATATTAATAGAATTATTTCCACGATTTAACATATGTGATTATTCCAAGCTTTTATCTGCCAATTTTTTTGCAATTTATATCAAATATCTGCTCTTCTCTTTCGCGCGAATGAAATGTTTCGCGATGGTGAGGATCGATTTAATATAATGATCGTCATTTTAAGAGATCAGTTGGAAAGACACGCGTTTGTAAAATTTTCATCAGCGACGAGGTAATAAAGTAGGTTCATAAACGTATGTAGGAATGCGCGGATCTTAGATCTGCGGAATCGACGGTACTTTGGAGTCGTCGAGCGAAATGACGCTAACAGCGTGTCGTGTGTGCGAGAAGTGCGTGACATTGTATGGATATTAAGCTGATTTCCCGGCAGATAATCTTCAACCAGGCATACCGGGTACACATTACCCGATTTCCCCCCGCGAGCAAAAATCTTAATTCAGGCCGACGCCATTTTACTCCTATCGCTCCGAGAGATATTATCAAACAAGATTTATTTTCATTTATGTATTTCGAAATTTGCAAAATATGCAAGAGGCTTCACATTTTCTCAATGAAATTTTTATTCTTCTCCTCGGATCGCGTTTTATCCTATTCATACCACAATTATCGCCTTCTCATATCGTTATCACGGTTGTGGTCCTGAGAATGATTCAAGAAATTTATTTTAATTGAAACGATGCATCTTTATAATTATTATTTCTCGATAATGAAAATATCATTTAACTATTAATTAAACCTATTAATATAACTAATTAAACATAAGGATGATTGAAACAATCATCATTCTTCGATGAAGACAGCCAAAGGAAGCTCTTTTACAGAATAATAAAAATAATATTGTCTCCAAGTTATCATCATCCTTTTAAAAATTAATAACTAAAAGACACAAAAATTACTTAAATAAAATTATTAAATATATGTAATAAATAAAATATATCTCTTTGAAAAATTCGTACAGTAAGCAAGTCTCATTATTTTCAAACATGGATATGAAGAACAATGAGAATCCGCTATTTCTCCAAAAAAAAAAGACACATGTGTATAAGCCGATTATATCCTATAAAGGCAAGTACCTTGCATATTATCGGATCGTTATCGAATCTATTGGACAGCGGCGCGGAATTCCGCGGGTTACTTTGCTCCCGTGGACCACGCGACGTCGTCTCGTAACCGTACACGTGTAGCGGCAGCCCCGCCGGTAGATACGTAGGTAGGTAGGTAGGTAGATGGTTAGGCAGGTAGTACAGACTTTATACTTGTACGTTGCTCGTGCACACTCGGTATAGCGTCGCTTGATATCTGCTACATATCTAGCAACGTGTGCCATGCCTTATCTCCGCTGCCGCGTTCGGCCCGTGCGTCGTGCGCGCCTGTGTGTAAGTAAAATGTGTGTGCAAGCGAAATGTGTGTGTGTGTGTGTGAGTGAAATGCGTGTGTACGTGTGCACACGCGAGGTCTTATCGTCGTGAATCTGCTTCGCGGGAGCGTTAGTGTTCGGCGCGTTTAGCATTGTATGGATATCAAACGATTCTGCGCCGCTCGTAGAACACGTTACGTGTACACACGTGGACGTGTATGCGTGCGTGCGTAAATGTAAGGTGCAATGGGGTGTGTGTCGCGATGCGTAACACGTTGGTCAGGGCCCGAAGAATCCGCGAAATTTCACTCCTGCGATCAAAAATCGTTGCGAAATTTATTTATCGTCGCATCATTTTATTCATTCATTTATTCATTTATTTAACGAGAGCGAATCTCTTTATTTTTATCTGAAAAAATTTGGAGTAAAATATCCTTCTCTCTCTTTCTCTTTTCTTCTGTCATGAAGCATTTTTCCGCGATTCTTGGGTGAACGGCTCGGCGAGTCGAGTCGAAACGCCCGCATAAATCGACGACGAGCCGAAGTGCAACGGCAACGAATCCATATTCATCAAGCTCCGAGTGCATAAAATTACGATATAGCGCGAGCGGTTCGCACTCGCGTGTCGACATGCAGGCACCGCATAGCCACCGGATAGATCCGATAAGCGTTAATACCTACGAAAAGTAACCTGACAGCTACTAAAAGATGCCCCCTCGTTGCCGAATGCGCGACTCGCTTTTACGTCCCATTCCTACTCCACTTGAACATTTCAATCAAATGATTTAGAAATAATCAATTTAAAGAAAAAACAGTTGGAAATTATCACTCAAATATTACTCAACTAACTTAATAAAAATTAAATTCTAAAATTAAAACATTTATCTTTATGTGGAATAAATGAAAATAGCTTGAATAAATATAATAATTTGAGAGGCAGGAAAGAGAAATTAAATCTAAATTAGAATTTCGCTTTAATAAAGGCACGTCGGGTGAAAGTGACAAAATAGCATAATCGTTTATCCTTTCGGTTATCTTTTGTAGAGCCCGCGTGAAATCGCAGTATCTTTCACCCCGTGGAGGCGGAGGAGAGTGGCCCGAGTTTCGGCGCGATCGACGGAATGCCAGCAGACGATAAGCGGGTCCGCGGTGATTGCAACATTATCGCTGCGCAACATTACGAAATTATTTACGATCAATAATCCTTTATCTTGCGCAGCGCGGCCCATTAACGGCCCCGGCTCACTTACGACTTCGCCACGTATTTACGCGTAATGCGTGTATCGCGAACACTTGCGCGTATTGTATATAAAGCGTTTCTCTCGTCGAAAAATGCGCGAGTTGTGAAAATTTTCGCTCGAAAAATGATTTTAAATTCAAAGTCGAATATCGAATAAAGAATTTATTTGATAAAAATATTATTTTTAGACACGACAAGAGAGATAGAGAAAGAATAGATTTCGAGCGACTGCAAATTCATGAAAACGCGCCGTTAAAGTATCCTTTGTTTTTCTTTGCTCTTTTCGCGCCGCCGCCTCGATCGCGAGTATCCTCACGATTGTTTGTTCGCGACGACCTCGCAAGAATAGAACGGGGGATGCTCGAGAGAAGCGGTTGTTTGATAGAAACCGCCTTGAGGAAAAAACGACGACTTGAGAGGAGCCGCGTCCGCGCTGCCAATCAAGGGAGGCGCCAGGAATTCCGCGATCGGCTCGCGGTCGGCATCGCAAGCGTGTGCTAATTGTCTCGCCCCCCCTTTCCCCCTCTCCCTCCTCACCTTATAATCCTTCATCTCTCTTTTCCTCTCCTTCCTCTCTCGCACGTCGGTAATTCATTATATACTTTGCCGATATCTGCGCGCGTAATCTTAATTTCGCGCCGAGTGTGGGGAGATTTCTCTTTTTTATCATCTGTTTCGCCGAGATCCGCGCTATTAAACCGCGAATCAAGCTAAATTCGCACTTCCTCTCGCATCTGTTTACGAGTGTAAATAAGAGATATGAAAATTTGCCCAGAGCACGAGAAAACACGGCGGGAATGCCCAAGCGCATTCCTTTCGTCGCGTTTATATCCTGGAGGATTATTGTGAGGAATATAATTATAAATGTATTCAATTATCTGACCCGATACCAGCCAAAAATTGTTCGATAAAATCTGTATGGCTTGTAGATATTTTTCAATCTTGTACTTTTCTTGTACATTCGCGGCTTTCTTTTTGTATAGATGTTTCTGCGAGAATCTTTTAATTCTAAAATTCAAATTATAATCTTTTGAGTTTCGAACATATTAAATTTTTTTTGCACAAAAGGCGAACAACATAATAGATTAGTTTATTAATAATAATCGAAGTATCCTTCATAAAGAACAAAATCCTTATAATATTTTTTCCTCAACTATTATTAAAAATTTTTCTGGAATTTTTTTGGAATTCGTTTTATATATTTTCAGATTATAATTAATCCATATAAAATTTCTAGAAACAAATCATAATCCACTACTTAAAAAAAAATTATCTCTTAAATAATATCTGCACTTTGAACCGTCAAGTAGACGCGTGCTGTCTCGAAGAGTTCCTTGGATCTCTTTACCTTTGCCAATTCGGGACATAGAGCGGGCAGGCAGAGAGAGAGAGAGAGAGAGAGAGAAAGGAGGAGAAGAAGAGAGGGTAAATTGTTGCACGGGGGCGGCAAAAAGGGGTGGCTGGTGTTGTCGGGTCGAGGGATCTGCTGCGCCGGTATCCGGCTGCATCTGGGAGACGGCTATGCATTTATGCATGTTTCGCGACTATCGCATGCTTCTTGCCAATAACGGGCATGCCGACCAAGGAACAACATACCCGGGGGCCACCATTTTTGCGGCGACTTGCTCTCTTATATCGCGCTTTTTTCCTCTTCCGCAGAAGTATTCCTTCGGCACGCGCTTCGGCGCGGCACAAATCGACATATTTTCAACAGATATTATAGATAGAGGTATTTTCAACATAATTAAAAAATGTAGCAAACATATATATAGATGAAGAGTATAAAATTATATCATTATGATATAAAATTTATAAAATTATGAAATTTTTTAATTAAAATTAAAATTTATAAAATTATGAAATTTATAAATTAAAATTAAATTAAAATTTATAAAATCATGATATGAAATTATATTCTTGTAATACTAATCACATTACACGTTACATTAAAAATGTTTATACAAATTTTTAGCGAAAAGCGTTATTTGTAAGATCTCTCAAGATTTTTCACATTAATTTACTTGCTATTCAATCTTTTCATTTACTCACCAAGATATATAATATCTCTGAAATTCCTTCAATACTTAGCGTTTGACGCTGCACTCGCGATTGTCGTCGATTTCGTGGTCGGCGCGCCATGATTGAAGACACGAAGGCGTGCAAAGAAGAGGATAATCGACAACCATGATCGACGGCAATTGACAGAGGACAGAGGAAAAGGTAGACATGGCTCGTCCATTACCGAGATTGAGAAAGTCGCCGCGTGAACGATTTGCACGACACGCTCGTACACACACGCACGCATGCACGCACGCATGCCTCTCTTCGTGACGAGACTTTCGATAGAGCGCGTAGTACATGCGTCACTGCAAATTAAAATAACAAATAAATATATAGCAATTATTTGCATTATGTGTTAATCCTTTCGACTTTCAATTTTTATTACAAAAAATACGTAAAATCAATTTTTACTATAAAAATACCTCACCTAACGAATTTTACATGTTACATATCTAAATATAAATTTACATAGATAAGTTTATACCATTTTTATAATAATATATGTATAACATCGTTTTTTAAATGTGCAAAAACTTATTTTTTCTCCTTAAAAAAAAATACTATGTTGTAAAAAAAATTATATATCAAAATATACGTGTATGTATTTCAGGACATTTTAAATATTGAATGAATCTCTATCTAATCTCGCAGAAAGAATCAAGACTAAGATTTAATCATTTTTAAGACGGCAATCGAAATTTGTCTCGTGGATTTTCCACCCTCTACGGACCACGTGTCATGTTTCTATTCGCCTTTTAAAAAATATATAGAGTAAGGATCGGATCCTGCCGATTATCAGTTGATCACTTCTACGCAGAGTCACGCGTAACCCGATAAAACGATATATTCAAGTTGTTACGTAAGGTATCATCACCGACGAGGTTCCATTACTACGGCCGGCTTTACAGGAGTTAGCGTGACTAAACAAAACTCGCTGCCATGTAAATCTTTCCATCGCCGATGATAAAGTAATGATTTGATAATCGAAAATACTCGTAATACGAATCGCGCGTATATCTAAGCGAAGGATCGAGGATCCTCGATTCGAGCCGTGTATGCGTGGTAATGAGTTCAGAAGGGGGGTTGCGGAAAAAAATTGGGTGCGATCGGGGTACGTGCTTCGCACCGCGGGGTGTCCGCGCGATCGGCCGCGATTCAATTATCGAGATTGATATCTGGCACAGCGCGGCGCAATGGCCTTTCTTGGTCTTCCTTCGCGCACACGTACGCACGGCACACCTGTCCGTCCCCCGAGATGACGATGAGCGCGATGATTAATGACGTCACTCATGGAACGAGCCTAACCGCGCGATCAGGTACAAATGCGTCGGACACGCGGAGAAAAAAAAACTGACCGGAACAATACGAAGAATGTGCAGGGTGTCCTTAAGAGCCTTGATATTAAATCTCGGGTCAAAAGAGGGATAGTGAAATAAAATTGAATTTTTAAAGAATAATGGATTTTAAGAAATAAATTTTTTTCAAATAGAGAATTTCAATACAAATATTTTATACAAAGCTTCTAGAGTTAGAATTTCTGTAATGTTTAACAAACATATTCCAATTATTGATTGTTTATCGCGAAAATATTGAATATCAATAAATGTCAGTCTAAGCAAATTTTAATTTTTCTAACTTTCCATAAAAATTTTCTGACGCAATGATGAGAGACTAAATATTGAGGAATAAGATTAATTACTCTTACCGCAGCTCCCTCTTTTCGTTTCTCATTGCTCGCTATCGGAGGTATTGGTTTGGATAAATAAACAAGAGAAAAAGAGGAGAAAAAAAAAACACGGCTGGCGAGGGAGGAGGAGAAGGAGAGAAGGAGAGAGCGTGCGAATGTGGGCATCGGCGATCCGATAAATTCGCCCTTTCTCCGCCCTCGCGGTGGTCGTTATCGCCGCCGGCAATGCTTTTCCAGACACCGGAGAAATAGTTCTCCAGATAGCGGCGGGAAAGTGTGCGCTTTTCCGACTGCCACCCCCTCACTGCCCCTTCCTCTCGCTCGATATCGCGAGCGATTTCGTATCGCCGGACGATTTCGGCCGCGAAGCAAAGTTAGCATCGGTTAATTACCGAAATCATGTAATTCGCTGTAGAATTATTTCTAACGCAAATATTATAGCGCACCTCATATAACGATAACAAACAATAATTGCACAAATAAACAATAATACGAGCACATATATATTAGAAATTATATAATCGTGTAAATATAAGCCGTAGATTTTAATTAGAATATTTAAATAATTTTATTTCGCTTTAATTCATTTTATTATAAATAGAAATAAGAGGGATATATTCCAGACTTCTCAATAATATATAATTTCTTGAGATTAATTTTTCCTCAACGGAAAGCATTTCGATATTCAATGATGTACAATTACATGTTAAAACGTACTGAGACTCTTTTTAATTTTGCTGAGACTCTTTTTAATTTTGAAGAAAAAAATACACGGAACGCAGAAAAATCTTCAAACAAGTCATTTCTTTTATATCGCGATACTCGGAAAAAGCACCGATATCCTAACTTTCCCCTCCGTCTCTTCTCAGTTGAAAAGAGGTGCATTCGGGGTGCAAGAATTGCCCGCGCTATGCCCGCACCTATTCTAACAGCAGCCCCCGATAAGGGTTGCTGCAGCCCGTAAATATCGGCAAGCAAGGGCACCTCCTCCCCTTTCACCTTCACACCGTCTACAGGGTGCTTTATCGTCGTCGGTATCGAAAGTATCGCGAGAACCGGAGTCGCGCCAATTGTTTTACGGTCCAGCGAGGAAACGTATTCTCTTTTCGCGACAGGATAATCCCTCCTTATTTCTCGATAAACAGGATAACGAGGGGATCCTTACTAATATCTACGTTTCTTTGCGGATCTCTGCAGTTTTCTCTTATCTTGTTTATCTATTTTATTTTCAATATCGCGTCTTAATATTAAAATCGTAATTTAATATAATTCTAACATCAAGGTATAATTAAAATATAAAAATAAATTTAAAAAAATAATATAATTGCATAAATGATTACGATTAAGTAAAGTATACATATGAGTTAAATTTAGATAGTAATTTAGAATTAATTATGCGTATTTAATATGAATAAAACGTTTATGTAATTATTTATAAAATTAATAATTTATTCAATTTTTATAAAATTGAATAAAATATTAATAAGAATTATAAAATAAAAAATTGAAAAATTATTAAATAAAATTACAGAGACAGAAAATCTAGTATAAAATTCACGAATGAATATTCAGGAAACTGAAACTCTCTCGACACTAAACGTTAACCCGGAGTTAACGGAATCGTCCCGATGGACGTCGGTGACCGCGTGAAAAGTACAGATAAAGGGCCGTCGGTACCGCGACGTCCTTTGCCGCCTGTAGGAGTTTTCGTGCCAAAAGGGACAATGGAACATCGCGGACGCAACGCGTCGCGACGCGGACGCGACGCGGGCTTGTACTTTCGCGGCTGGGATAAAAGCGACAAAGCCGCTGATTGAAAAACACGGTTTCCGTTAACGGACCGACGGAAGCCGCGTCTCTCCCTCTGTCTGTAATATTCAGTGCCGATCTCGTGCTCGCGCGAATTTTTCTCTTTCGCGGCACTTTGTTAACCTCGCATTACAATCCGCATTGTCGGAAAAAAATCGAAAAAATATTTTATTTAATTGTAAATTGTATGCAATGTTTAAACATCACATTTAGAGAGCTCTTATAAGTAAATTCCATTATTATTATGTTATTGTTTTATAGGTTGAAATTATAAATTATATTAATAATGTAACAAATATATCCCTTCCCCCCAAGAAAAGAATTTAAAATATTAATTATGAATATAATAATTATGACTTTGTCAATAATATCATTATTCTTAAATTCTAAATAAAGATAAGATAAAAGATACATCTACATCAAAAAATTAAAAGTTTTATACAAATTTGTCAAGAAAAAACTATGAAACTCTTTAAAAAAAAGAATTAATGTGATATTGATTCTTTAAATTACACATGATAATTATTCGATTAATGTTTACGACACACATTAAACGAAAAAAAATTTTTTCAATCTTAATTTATCAGTCATCTTTTTCTATTTCAACTTTTTGAATTTCCTTTGCTTGCTTTAATCGAAAAGCGTCGCGTTGAGAGAAAAATCAGATGTCGACAAACAAACCAGGAAAAAAAATGGATAGAACTAACGGAGCATTCAGACCGCGAGAGAGATTCAATAGAGGGTGTAAAATAATAGCGTAATAGCTGCGTCCCTGGCTCGGTTGGCGCATAATCACGTGTCTCCTCTTTTTTCTCCCCCTTGCTCCTCCCTCGCCCCCTCTGAAACGGTGCTACTTTTGAGACTTTTATCTGATCGGCTCTTTTCCCTCTCCACCCTCTCCGTCTCATTCTCCAACGACTATCGTACAAATAACAGGAAGGCACCCTCTCCGATAACGTTCCGCAACTCACCCCCCTCCCCTCCCACCCGACCCTCCCTCGTTCGACATCCCGTCTTGGCATCGAACCAGTTAGCGCTCGCAATTAGATGCCGCAATTACGAGGTAAAAGTGCCGCCGCGTCGATTGCCGGCGCGTGATTTACCCGTCGATTTTACGACGTCCGAAAGCAAACGATGGAGGGAACTATTTCGCGCGATATCTCGCTCGCAAAACGTTCCGCTGGTTGAAACAATCGATAGAAACGCCCGTCATTTTTTCCCCCCTGAAATAACACGCAGACGTTTAGGCAGATGGATAGACCATGATAAATATCGGATGATTTTTGTTTACGAATTAAATGCGATTCGAAAGAATTGCTCTCGTATATGATAAATATCCGACATTAATTAATCAGAAACTTAAGAAATATCTCTTATCTTATCTTTATTTAGAATAATGATATTATTGACAAAGTCATTATTATTATCATAATTAATATCTTAAATGCTTTTCTTTGGGGGGGGGGGGAATATATTTGTTACATTATTAATATATTTGTTCAAGATATCAATATCGATTATAACTAATTTATAGCTGAGATATTTACAAACATTAAGAAAACCGCCTACTTTTCTGCAAGATTAAAATTCTTGAAATCGTTTCAGGGAACAAACTCGTAATCGTGCTTCGGATGTCTCCCGGAAATCGATATTGTCGCGAGATAATTTCGGAGGCGTCCTATTTATCAGCGTTAAAAATGATAGGGGGACGATCGGGAGAGGAAGGCTCGAAGAGAGAAGGGGAGAGAAAGAGAAAGAGAGAGAGAAACGCCATTATCGTCGCGTCGTGATACATCATCCGGACTTTTGCCAATCTCCTCGCTCGAGGACACCCGGGCGACCAGGACGAAGAAGGTGATCCTGCATGCCGGGGAACCAGGAGTACGTGCCCTGTGTCTCTGATTTCATAATTTCCGTGCGGCGGAACGTGCGCCGGCCCCCGACGAAAGCGTCGTCCCGGATTTAATGCGAGGCATTCGACAAGGATCCCCGCATCCTGGGCACCGGGATAAACTAGGATGGGAACGACGTCTCTCCCGTCTTTCTCTTTCCCTCCGCGCGACAAGATGGACAAAGTTCGCGAGGAGCCTGCGAGATCGGCGAAGGAAACGCGCGATCGTCCCTCTTCGTGACTTCGCTTCCTATGTGATTCCACACTTCTCGCAGATAAAATGCAAAATAGGATTTCCAGGGGGTACCGGAGATCATTCTCTGAAAGTTATCCCTGGGCTTTGGGGTAGACTAATGAATTAAATGGACTCATATCCGTCGTATAGGGATTTTAACGAAACGAAAACGGCGCGATGGAAAACTCGCTTTAACGAACGTATTTAACGCAAGTAACTTTTTGTTGCAAAAATGTTACGTTTTGTAGCAGGAATTAATTAAGAGATTAAATTTGTCGCCTGAAGACACAAATAAAATATCGTTGATTTAATTTTTCAACATTCATTCTATCAAAGATATTAAAATTTTAGATATTAAATAATCTTACGTAATCGAAAGAAATTGTCGCTTTCCGCAAAATTTTATACATTATAATTGAGACGCTAAATAATAATATTATTCAGATGATCAAAAATATTGGATAATACGAATTATATAAATTCCACAAAAATATCAATTTCGCACCCGAACTTAATTTTGCGTATGCAAAGTATTTCTGATTATACGCCAGATTTTCGTTACAAGAAAAACCACCACCGGCACTCCATTGTTCCCTGACGCATTCCCTGCAGTAGCGGAAGAAATGCGACTTCTTTATATGCACCCGGTGACACGATGGCGCGAGGGGGGATGGGGGGTGGAAAGAGACACCGAGCGTCGCGACGTCGGGACAAGGGGGACTGCTGCTCGCCCGAGTCGGCAATTCGGGGGAAGGAGAGGGGGAAGGGGATACGACGCCTCGCTCGAGCGCTTTTAGAGGCGCTTAAGTAATACAAATGCGAGTTAAGAGACGCGACGAGCATACGGTAACGGATGACCGCTGTATCTCATTGTTTTCATTTCCTTCGCCGCGCCGGCCGGCTGTAAGACGCGGAAATGAAGTGCGCCCGCCGGCTTGCCATCTGGGTAGCTGGAACGATGAGCGGGAGGGGGAGGGGGCGCGGGGGTGGCGGATGGCGGGCTGGATGGCTCCGGCGAGAAGGGGGAGGACGAGCGCACCGCCGCCTTCATCCCCCTTCGCGCATCCTGCATGACAACTAGAGGACTGCCACCCTCCCCCTCGGTCTCTCTACCCCTCTCTCTCTCTCTCTTCTCATCTGTACTTCATTCGTGTATCTATATACATGTGGATGCGGCTCCACGCACGCGTGCCCACCACGAGAGGGATAAATGGCTTCTACGCTCTTTCGCGGCGTTTTCTCCTCGCGGAGAAGAATACCCTTCATGGGATGGGGATTTTCCTCCTTCTTCCTCGATGCGCGATTTTTTAAAGTAAGGAGAATTAGCTCGTGAACATGTGCACAGTTGGTACTCGACGTGTTTGCGGGATTTATTTTTCGGGGAGGAATAATGAAAGTATCTCTCTCTTTCTCTGTTTCTAATAAAAGATAATTCTCCAAGTTTTTCGCAAATTATCTACTCGTAAATATCTTTTATACACACACACACACAACTACATTATTATATAAATTGCGGAAATTGAAAATAAAATATTTCTCTTAGAAAAAAATAAAAAATATAATATTAATGTCTCTCTCACAGAGAATAATGATGTTAAGCGACACATGCGATAGATAACCATCATATTCTCTAAATTTCCCTTATGGGTGCAGTGCACGGTTCTCGCCATCATTGCGTGCCACGTGCGTTTGCGTGGGAGGAAGAAGGGCAGTGTAGCATAGGGATGGGGAAGGAGGGAGAGATATAGATTCCAGGTATACGGAAGGATGAAATGAAGGGGGGAAAGCGAGGCGGAAGAGGCGAGCGTGGGGGAAGCTGAGCGTGAATTAACACCTCCACGGCGAGATCAGATAGCGGTCTCCTTCCCTCCATCCTTACCTTCCCTTGGAAGAAAGCAGGAAAGTGTTGCTTCTCGTCATCGTGCTACGTCCGATTTCTCGGAAAGAAATGCGGTAAAAAAGCAAGAATACAACTTGGAATAAGGAAAGAACAAGAAATGTTAAAGCAATGGAGTCGACGATTTAGCAGTATGTTTGTATAAATTGTAACGATTCTTTAAGAATCTTTGGTATAAAATATGATCGAATATAAAAAAATGGAAGGTAAGAAAGAAGGGTATATTTTAAAAATCATAGAAATCAGCTGGATATCGAAATTTAATATTTAACGAGACATCTAGTGTCTTTGAAGATTCTCTTTTAAAGTAAAAGAATAGAAACGTATATACGCGTAAAATCTGAATCGCGAAAATTGATTAAATATAATGAATATAAATTTGACAAAATATGAAATGGATAAAAGAAAATTAAAAATAAGAGAAGGATTATTTATGAGAATAAAAAAAGAAACAACCTAACGAATCGAATAACTCGTTCTTTTTTTAAACACAAAATCTATGATTTGAATTATAATAATTGCAAGATATAATTTTAAAAAAATGAAAGGCTAAGTATAAAGAGATTGCCATGTCAAGAGAGATTGCGATACTTTAGCGAATTCAAATGATTTCAGGATAACCTTTCTTATCAAACACACACGTGTAGGGAGCGATTAAAATTTAATCGCGTCACTCATGGAGTCTCGATTAATTTATAAGTGCGCTTATTCGACATCGATGCGTGATACGATAATGATGCAATTATCATGGCGATGCATACTCGACATCGATTTATTTTCGCGGCACAAATATAGCACACGGACTATCAGCGATATCGCGCTACCGATAAGGATTGCGGGCTCTCGCGTCCGTTGGAGATCGCACGACAATCACAAAATGTCCAATCGCGATTCGCTTGCACGAAATAGGCGTACGTTACGTTGATTAAACGCGTTATCAGCGAGCACTTCGGCGCGGCCTGCTCTGATTTGCCATTGCGCGATGATAAGACCTGATAACGACTCGATAAGGAGACGCCTTATCGCCTATCGTAATGATAGAAATTTACGCCATCGTCAACGAATCGCGAATGCCAGATCTCTCGAAAGCAGCGGATTAAATCATTTTTTATTTTATTTTTTTATTTTATTTTATTATTATTTTATTTTATCAGTTTATTATTTTATTTTATATTATATTATTTTATTTTATTATTATATTATTTTATTTTATTATTTTTATTTTATTCTTATATTATTCTTACACTATTTATTATATATTATATATTACACAGAGTGATCTATTGTTATTTATTATTATAGTTATTGAAAAAATCTAAAACATTCGTGAAGCTTATATTTTCGAGGAGACCGTTGAAAATCTATGCAAGACGCAGTAAGAATCTGTTACAGCTGTTACGAAATTTGCGAGATTACACATAATCCGTACACGCGTATAAATAAATCTACCTCTCTCCGATAGATTATTATTCGAGCTAGTAATCTAGCTTTCGAGACGTGCTCCGAGATGGGAACCGGTTAATCGCGACGCTCCGCGCGACGGAAGCGGTATCACGGCGGCTGATAACGCAACGGCAGCAAAGAAAGAGCAGGCAGGTGCTGGTGCCGTCGCTTTTAACTATCGCTTTGCGCGAGCGTGCTATCAGGAAATGCGCGGAAACAGAAACGGAGAATCGCAAAGTCCTCGTCGTCCCACGACGACGACGACGACGACGATGATATCGTCGGGGTCCGCGTGACACGTAGTGTCCCGCGCAGAGTTAGGTCAGGTCAGCTGGCTCGGTGGGAGGTGTGGGTGAAAAAGGGAGCGAGGGGAGGAGGGGGGAGGAAAGAGAGGGAGAGTGACGGTTGGAGCGGCGTGTGCTGGTAGCGGTCTCTGGAAATCCGACCCGCTCGTGTGGGCAGAGAAAGAACGGCGGAATATAGGTAGGTAGATAGGTGGATAGGTGCACCACCTCTCTCCGATAAGGAGACATTAGCGCGACCCGTATGCGATAGCGCGCACAGCTGATAAGCGTCACCGCGTCGTTTTTGACGTCGCGCGGCGTCGGGAGAAAGTCACCGCGACGCAACGCGACGTCCTCCTCTCTCTCCTCTCCTCTCCTCTCTCCTCCCACGCGCGTGCAGATCGGGCTACACCGGAGAGTTACGGGCGCGATTAACCGGTTATCCCGGTTATATCCGAAACGCGCTACGAAAGTATTTATGTACCTCTCTCTCTCTCTCGTCCGCGTGCAATAAAAAAAGGAGAAGTGGCAAATTTGCTCGGATTTCCTCGGCATTTTTCTCGCATGTGCACCGCGTGCTTTCTCACTTATATATTACTTCGAATTAAAAAGTTAGAAGTGTTTACATTTATAACGTATCTTGCGTTTCTCCCCGATAACTTTGAAATTATGCCGCGCGTGGATTTTTATTATTACGATTTTTATATAAAATGTCGCGAATATGCGTCATCTCGGAATTATAAGTCCTCGGAGCTCACGTCGAGAAAAAATATACAAATGCATAGGTTCGTTATATTTTTAATAATTCGTGCAATTTTAATAAGATCGAATTTTTAATTTAAGCTATCGTTTGTTTGCGACGTTGATTTTTAACGTCCGAGCTGTGAACGTGCTTAGCGTTATACAATACAGTGAAACAGTCGGAAGAGGGAGGAGAAGAAAGATTCTCTCGGAAGCTGCGACGAGGCGCGCGCGCGCGCGCAAGTTATCAGCTCGATAACGCTCATCCTTTGAACAGCCGTCTCGACGGACGCGAGAGATTGCCGATTTCGAACGACGTTTCATCATCTGTTTCCTTCTCCTCCTCCTCCATCTCCTTCACTATTGGCGCACCATTGACGTGTCATCGAGAAAGAGAGAGAGAGAAAAAGGGAGATATCGACGATACTAACGACACATGAATGGAACGAGTTTGCAAAGCTCGCAAGAGACACATTTTCCACGAGAAAGTTATTATCTGATCATTATTCGTATAATTAATATTTCGTGCAATTTATAATTGTAATTATAATAAATGGAAAGATTCGTTGACAATTGAATTTATGAAGAATGTGTATTTTTCTCTTCGCAATGGACAGAACAAACATGAGAGAGACCTCTGCGATTGTTTCGCGGCGACGATAAAGATTCCGACGAAAAATGCAGAATGAAGCGATAATAAATTTATTCCGCAAGGGACACTAACCGCGCTTGTATTCCGCAATTTAAGCACGTCCGTGTCAAGTGATGATGAAAATTACGCCACGATTAAACTCGCGCATATTTAAACCGCAGCCGCGTCACGATAAGACGTGCCAATTCGACAGAAATGAGGCGTATCGCGCGACTAATTACACATTCGGCGATTAATCGCTTTAATTATATACTTGATACAGGAAAAAAATTCAATTTTCAACACCATATATTTGTAAACTCAATAATTTGTCGATAAATGCACAATTATAAATGAACAATTAATTAAGTTCGCAAAATTATCGCTGATAGCTCTTAAAATTGACATTTTTATAAAAAAAAAATTTACTATGAATTTACTATGAAAATTTATTATGAAATTTACTATGAATCTCATCGCGCCAGAAATAAAATTTTCGCAAAATCTGAGACATCTCTATACCTTTTTTATATTTGTTTAGAAATAGATTATTTCTGACAAATTAAAACTGACAAATTAAATTATTGCCATATTAAATTGCAACTTTGATTGCGAGATGATGATAATTATTCGATTATAATTACATTTCGCATTATTTTTTTCTTATTACCATATTTTGTTATGATTGTACGTTACGTTGTATAATACAAGGAAAGAGTTATTGTTAAGCTCCAAGATAAATGCGTCAAGCTCGTGCGACGCGATATATCGACATCGATATAGTTATTCGCGATGGAGCTCTTAACGTCGCCGTTATCAGCGGCCAATGCGAGACCCGGGCGATATCTCACCGTCGGGTTTCTTCGGGGATACGGTAACGTAAGCGTCCGTCGTGAAAACGCGCCTCGGTCACGTTCGCGGCCGCTATCGCGATTTCGGATCTTTACAGCGAGCTGTCAATAGAGCGACGCTATTATGCGGCCGCGTCCATAACGCGCGAAAGCTGCAAAACCTCGCCAATACGCGACGCGACATGTTGTGACACCGATAAGCCGGCTCGAATTCAAGAAACTAGATTTACAAGCAGATGTGTGCGAGATGAATAAATTATAAAAATGTAAATAAATAAATTTATTCATAAAAAAGGGTTTGAATGCGCGCTGTGAATAATAAATGGAAGGTGTTCGTTCTTTTTGAAAATTTAGGAAAAAACCTTTTTTAGGAATATATTAATTTATTTTTGTAAAATATAGATGTATAAGGAAAAATATAAATAGTATTTAGAAATCAAAATTATTATTAAATTACGCTTTAAATCAGAGGAATTAAATTATTTGTGCAAGCCCATCAATAATATATAAAGCCTAATTAATTTAAATTACAAAGGATATAAAATTAATTTAATAAATACTTATTTAAATAAATTTAAATAAATACTTATTTAAATAAATTTAAATAAATACTTATTTAAATTAATTTAATAAATACTTATTTAAATAATTAATTTAATAACTGAAATTAATTCTCAAAAAATTGTAAAATTGGACGCTCTTTGAGGAGGATAAATTTAGAGATCGAAAAGCAAACGCGATAAAATAAAATAATTTATCGGAAAATGGAGTTTATATAGAAATAATAATTTCCTAATTCTCTCTAGCGGGCGTGATAATTATTCGCGAAAGAAGAGCGCGCAAAAACGACGCTGCTTTTTCGGCGGCGGTCGGCGGAATATGGCGGTTCGGGCTTTTCAGCCGTTGGCTTTCAGAGCGGCAGATAATGAACGAGTACCCTCGGCGTGTGCCCGGGTAGCACCACCACAACCGTAACACACTTCCTACTCTCGGGGCCGTCCGCCCCCGCGCCGCGCGTTCCCACGACCCGCCGCCAACCCCGAGCCCACCCCCTCCGATGTCAACAGGTGGGCGCTCGCGGATGCCACCGTCGACGCAACCTGGCACGTCCTGGGACACGTCGATCGCCCTCGTCATCCTCGTGATCCTCGATGTTCCTCGTTACGTTCCCACCTATCCTAAATGCGAATATCGCATCGTTACGACAGGTTAATCCCGTAGCAAAGCGAGAGATTGAAAATTCTCGACTCTTTATAACTGAAAATTTCGAGCATTAATTCTTGTGGGTAAAATTTGAGAACCAAGAAATAAAATGTAATTTTAATTATTACATTAATAATTTTTTAGATATATTATATTAATATTTATAAAGCGAAATTTATCCCGTGAAAATTTCTCTTAGAAAAGAAAAATTCACAGAGATTGGAGATGATTATCGTGAGAATGAAATTTTTTAAGCAAGATTGAATGCTTATGGAATTTTACAAATTTCGAGAGTTTGTTAAATCTGTTTTTTTTCCGAGTACTATTATTTGCAAAAGGTTTATCGACTTTGCGAACAGAGGTGAATGAGACGTTGCATCGACAATCGCGAAATACGCGATAATGTATTTTTCAGAATAAATCAGCGCTAACGGATATGTTTTCACGTGACTCGTTGCTGCATCGTTGCAGATAAGTCTTACGCATCGTACAGGTCGATTCGATATTCCCGAATCTCGCTATAAGTTTACGACAGATGCGATCATCCCTTATTTTGTCAAAATCGTGTACAACATTTAAGCATCGTGCGATTTTTCCCAACCATTTTCGAATAAACGAATAAACTTAGATTAATGAACAGGTGTCAAAAGCCTCTCGCCAAGGTATCGTCGACAATGATTATCGCTCATTATTTTCGCCGCCATTTTTCTGCCGTCGCGCAATTTTCGTCCGCTCTTTTAAATATCGTCGCGAGGCGACGATAAGCACTCGCTGTTTTCCAACGATTGCGCTCCCGCTATATGCATTCGCATTGCAGATTGCATTGTTGTCTTGTCCCAGAGATCACCGCGAGGGTATCGGCCTTAGCCTGCCGCGATATCAGACTCAGAACCGATAGAGCCCGCGAGAGATGACTTTCCCGCGGGATAAAAGACGACCGAGATCGGGACAACACATTAAGTATTGTGCACTAGGTATCCCTGTGTCAAATTTCGCAAGCACTTATATACATGATGCAGTTTTATTTTTCTAGATCTTTATTTAACATCTACTAAAAAGTCTTTTCTCCCTCCTTTTTTCTTTTTATTTCAATTATTTAAACATTTTATATAAATATATTAATATTCTTCAAATATCTGCGATCGCGTTTTGCGTTAAATAATATATAAATAATGTATAAAATGATATAAATATGTAAAACAATTTTATAAATAAAATAAATAATGTATAAAATAATTTTATTTACATATTATATTATTTTTTATTTTCATAACGCAAACCTGATGTCCCAAGAACACGTGTTTAGTCTGTGTACAATGCGGGCAATGTTATAGGGATCCTTGTTGCAGTACGCCAGTGCAGTGTGTAAGCCCAGTTTTGTGACATTATGAATTTCAATGAGGTATGCGTACATAAACGGTGTATCGATTTTATCCTGGCGGTAAACTGACCCGAAATTTTGGCTTACAAGGCGGACATATTGTACGGGGATTAACAGGTTTCACATGGACGGATTATCACTTAATTAGCATATTATTATTATTACATTATTAAATGTAATATTACTTTATATTATTAGCGTATTATTTTGTCGTTAATGTATTTTCATCAACATTTCCTAACATTTAATGAGCGAATAACTATATAAAATAATTATATATGATTCGGTATTTATAATTTTGAAAAATATACAGCTCTGTCAAATTGCCATTTTTTAATTTTTTAATAATATTTCAGAAGAGAATCACGATACAAAATATTTTTCTTAGAGCGCGATATAATTTGCGAGTAAAGACATTTACGAAAAGCCCTCCCCATGCTTATCTAAATGAATGCAAATTAACGCGAGACGCAAATTATATCGCGGTTATTTGTCGCCCGTTCGATAAGAGGAGATCAGGCGTGATCGGAGCCCGATAAAGTCCCCCTTTTAACGGTGCATCTCGTAAGACACATAAAGCGACGTGACGACGCTTGGAATAGGTAATTTCCATGATTCATAATCGTTATCTGCAAGATAATGTGTCTTTTTCGAGCGGCTCGCGCGCTTATCCGCACCGATATGCACTCGCAGTAATAAACTTCCGTCAATGACACTTCACACAATGACGGAATCGCGAAATATTCACAACGTTGTCTTCCTCGGCCGTTTAGATCTTTCGGAGAAACGAAGGATTCATGTTCACTTATCTTCGAGATCTCGCACAAGATGTTCCACATAAGATATCTGACAAACATCATGTGTCAACTTTTATGCAATTTAGAATCGAGGAACATCATTTTTTGCAAAAATTATGAAAAATGCAGATATCGGTCGTTCTTGAAATATACAATTTTTTCACGAAACATGTGATTACTTTCGCAACTATAGAGTATTGTAAATGACTAATTTGATATATTTAAATCATTCGAAATGCAGTCTTATTATCTCAAGTGTGCGATACTCTGTTATTGCCAACGTTTAATCGTTCATTTTTCCACTCAAAGTGTAAGAATTTGCACTCGTAATGTTAAACATAACGCGATGCATCATCAAGCAAGCAATCTATTCGACTTCAAATCGAATCAAAAACAAAATTAAAATTAAATTCAGTTAAGACTGAGAGATAAAAAAAATATATTTACGTATCTTGAAGTAAAATGAAATAAAATTATCGTTCGCGTTTATCAATACGTGCAAAATTTCCGTCGTTATTCTTGCGATTGTCAACGAGTTCAACGATTATTCACGATTGCGGTCGCGCACAATTAAAAGTCGAGGAAGAACGGGAAACCGAGACGAATGACGTCGTCGTTTTTTAAGGAGGAAAAAGAAAAGGAACGGCCGTCGAAGACCGCCGTCGATAGGGTATCAGCTGATGATGATGGTCAGCCGGACGGAGATAGCGGTAATGAGTGCGACGAGAGAGGAAAGTTTCCATCGTGCGAATAACCAGTCAAAGGAGCTGCCCGCGGGGAGCGGGAAGTGGACGGGAGCGGGGACGAGGGGGTGACCGGATGATGGAACGATTACGCTCTCCGGTACCGAGATACGCGGTACCTGATATACGTCGGACTTCTAGGAATCCCAAATGCCCATCGAATGGATTCTCGTGACTTTTCTCTCTCTCTCTCTCTTTCTCCTTCCCGCATCTCTTCTCTACGACATTACATTGCATTACGGCGTCGTTAATGCCTGCCGCTTCCGGTTCACGCGTTTCTAGGTCGAACGCATCATAATCTAGATATCCATGTGTCACGACTCGGAGAATGTGTTTATAATAGTTTCATGCGAGTGCAAGATTAAGCATAGGCTTGAAAGTAACCTAACGAGAATTATGCGGCATTAAATGAGCTAATAAAAGACGCAATCTTAAATTTTCCAAATCAAGTCATTCAAAAGATTCTTTATCACGCATGATTCTCAGCATCTTAACTTACTTATTATTAATTTATACAATATTTAATACATATATTATTAATTTATGAGCGTTTTTATATATCTATTAACTTTTGTTTTTTTTTTTTTAGATTGATAAAAATCAATTTTTCTCGCTTATCGTCAATTTCTCGATGTCGCAGCGATGCGTAAAGACACGGAAAGGCGAGAGAAGGGACGGCGAGTAAAGAGAGAGCCAAACCGAGAGAACCTTGCCGAAAGTTAAAAGAGAATCCATCCATAAATAAGCGCAGCTCGCGAGCTTCGCCTCGGCTCGAATCGGCGCGCGATCTTCCAACGGAATAATAATGCGGGTGAAATAAAACCGGCCTCCCCTCACCCGCATACATACATCCCACATACACACCCAAAGAGAGAGAGAGAGAGAAAGAGAGAGATAGGGAGAGAAAGAGTACCCACATAATATCCCTATAGAGAGATGGGAAGATCAAACACTGAAATTACAGCATTGTGAGCATTCCTCTCGCCGGACCACTCTTCTTCTTCTTCTTTCTCAACGTTGCGCATACCGATAATGTTCTCTCCCCCATATGTATCCTTCCCTCTCTCTCTCTCTCTCTTTCTCTCTCTGCTCGCGCGCCCCGCATAAACACACACTCGCCTGCATAAGGCTCTCTTTATTATCGAGCCCACGGATCGCGTGCATATTGCATCGCGGCCGGTACTGGCATAAGGACGACCGCACCATCGGATCTGTCCACGCTGGACGTATCGAAACGTAGGATGTGGACCTCTCAGAATGATCCATTCGATCGATTTCGAGTAAATCTTGTATCGAAAATGTCCAACAAGCTTGGAATTATACATAATTTATCACGGACATTTCTCGCAAATTAAACTCGCACAAAAATAGATATCAAAGTTTTTTTATTCAATTTCAAACAAACGTAGTTTCAATAAAAATGTAATTAATTGAAATTTGTATTTAATTATCATATAAGATTTATTGAAAAAATTATTTGAAAATTGAAAAAAATAATATCTAGTCAGTTTTCTCTGGAAGAACCGAAACTGATGCTTTAAGTGAGTCACATTAATTATACAATATCTTCAAGATTTTTTTGATTTTTTCTTACGTTAAAAAATTGATTAATATATAAATTAAATTTTTCTAGTTCTCTCTCTCTTTCTCCTCGGATCTATCAATCGTTCCATTTTAGAAAAATCGACGCGAAATTCGCCGCCTCCAACAGCAGGCTTATCACGTGGCACACCTGCGCGCTTTGTGCCCCACGCTCGGCGATAAGGATCGGGTCGAACCGTGTGAGAATCGACGAGGACGAGGACGGACGGCAACATTCGTCAGATGGATCGATCGTCCTCGTCCTCGTCCTCGTCCTCCTCGTCGTCGTCGTTTCCATCTCGCGCGGAATGCATTAAGCCGGACGTCGCGTCGTCGTCCTCTACTAGCGAATGGAACCAAGTGCGCGGCACGCAGACGATTTTTAACTAGATAGGATTTCACCACGCTCTTTCAAGACACTCCTACACACGCGCAAACGCACGTGCTCGTAGATGTTCGCGAGCCGCATAAAATGCGAATTGTGGAGAAGAAGGCGAACAGGAGTGGATCAGATATATAGGTTGATCTCTTTTCCTTTTTCTTTCTTTTTTCGAATCTGCTAAGTGATTTCGAGACTCGAGCTTTAATTTCTTGACAGGAATATTTCTGCATAATAAATAGAAAATTTTAATTTTATTTGCGCTAATATATCGCACAGAGAAAAACGAAAAAATAAAATAATAAAAGAAAGAAAATATATTCGTTTTTATTTGATATTTTTTTAGTAAAAACAAAATCAAATTCCACACATAATGTTCCACATTAAAATACAATATATTAAAGTTATGTGTCATTTATTTAATTATATTTTAATGGATTTTGTTTTGCTGGTTTTTAATTGATTTATCATTATCATTTGCTATTATCTGAGATATTTCAATTTAATGAAACAAAACATAAAACTTCAAAATTATCAAAAATATATTTTCCTTTTGATTATTCTTATAAAGATAAAGAAAGAAAATATTTCCTGATATAATTCCTTTTTTTTGATGCGAGCAGCACAACTTTTTTCAACGCTGTGACGAGGTCAAAGATCACATCCGCCCCTGGCAAAACGCACGCACATATATACATATATATCCGCCATGTGAAGAGAACCCGGGTTGCCACCGAGGGGGTTGTGGCAGTCAGTCTACGAGGGGATGTGCGGCTTCCTCCCGCCCTCCCGAGGGAGGTATAGAGAAAGAAAGAGAGAGAGTGCAGCGGGAGAGGTAGTGGAAGGAGAAACTAACCCCAGACGATGCAGGGGCTGATAAAACTAGGAATGATAACGTCTGCAGAGCGCTCGCCCGACTGTTTCTGACTTTTCGCGATAATCTCGTGCCTCGCCTACTGCCCCCTGCCTCGTCTCTCCGCGATTTTATCCATCGTATTTCCTCGCGTTGCGCGCGGAAAGAGAGAGAAAGAGAGAAAGAGAGAACCGTCTCAAGGTCTTATCCGCGAAACCGGTCCTCCCACGCTTATCAGCGTGTCCTCAGAAAAGTGCTCCGCGATGTCGCCGCGGCGATTATGGCGAGATAAAGTGGCGATCGATCGTACGTTGCCCGACACACATTTTGCAAAAGTTGTGCACAACAATGGACCCTTGTCTGCCTCCGTAAGAAAAATATCATTTACAATCATTTTTATTTCTAGCATAAAACTTAAAATTCTAGATTTTAAGATACATATATATGCATAATAAATTTTATGCATAATTTAAGATGCGTGTATGTGTGCGATAATCTTCTTATATTCAAAGAAATTTTATTTTTATTTAAATCATTGCGTAAAATCTTAAAAATTTAATAAAGGAAAAAACAAATCATTTTTTTTTTATTTTTACACTAAGCTAAACACGCTATATGTGCTAGATAATTACAAAAGGATGTGGAAGGACATTCGTGATTCTCTCTCTTTACGAGGTAATTATTAACGTCGCTATTAATTATGTAAGAAGGATATTACGAATTTTTAATTTTAATTAAAAATGCAAAGTCGCTAGCAGATTTGTTATGCAAATGATCCTTATCGACGACTAGCTTTCGCAGGTGACATTAAGAGACAAACTTGTATCATTTCTATTCTATTTATCTTCTCACGCGAGGTATACAGAGTGTCTACCAATGATTGGATCTTAAAAGGCTTTTAAAAGCCTTTTAAAAAAATATCCTACAGTAGTTTTTTGGCACACCTTATAAAAAGACGACGAAAATCAGATTTCCTCCTTCTTTATCCGCCTCCTTCTACGGTATAAAAGAGAGAGGGGAGAAGAGAGAAAGAGAGAGAGAGAGAGAGAGAGAGAGAGAAACGCGGCTTGTTCGTACAATAATATCTTGTTTAACCGGACAAACAATGGCACGTGCGCCCAAGACACCTAATTGCCCGCTCGTATTTGCTCGATAAACACCTTCAACAGCGTGTAAACCTCTTCCTTCACTTCTCCTCACCTCACTCGCGACAACGATAACGAAAACCGGCGTCTCGACGTCTCGCGCAATTATTATTTATTACTCTTATTTCTCGCATATTAGAATAACTTGGCGTTGCAATAACAAAGATTTATAGATTTATAGAACAAAATTAAAAATTTTTGAAACATATCAATTTTTTCGAGACGTCGCGTCGCGCTGATAAATAAAAAGAGAAGTTATTACATAAATTATTATAATGATGATTAATTAATTAGCCTAAACAATGTTTTATCGCATTTTAAAATAAATAAATAAATATATGTACATGTAATAATAAAAATTCTTTTCTACAAAATATGAAATTTTTGCAAAAACAAAGAATAAATCAATTTTATTAACAAGTAAGTGTAACGAGAATGTTGGAATAATTAAATCAGATTGCAATTTTATTATTACATTTATTATATGTTATTTTATTTATTAATCTATTTAATTAATTAATTTATTGTATTTATTATCATGTAAAACTTTAAAATCACACACATAATTTACAGATTTAAAGATTATTATTATCACGGATGATTCCCGATCTATTTGCTTTCACTTTACGCGACGATAATCTATTCAGCAGCAATTCTGTGAACGGATGATTGAAGATCGTCGAGGAAACGCACTTTTCTGAGACTTTGCTTTAATTTCCAGTGAAAGGTTACGCTTAATTTTTCAACGCCATCCCGAGCACTAGCGGTGCCTCTTCCTCTCCTCCACCCGAGTACCGGTTCGAAATGACCAAGGCGCCACTCTTATCTGAAGAGGCTCAGATAAGCCCGATGATTGAGGAGAAAAGGGGCACTCGAGATATAATACCGACGCGCTACTCGCGGGAGACGAGAGGGTGAAGGAAAGGAGGGGTGGGGGAGGGGAAGGGGGAGGGAAGGGAGATCGCAGCCTCCCGATCGGAATGCACGCGCGACGATTCTTACGCTTTGATACCGCGAAATGATAGGGACCTGAAAATCTTTCGATGATTCCACGTCAAGAATTTCAAGGCGAATTGATACGCTTCGATTTTGACAATCTTCTTTAATCGTCATCCGTAAAGTGAATTTATTCGAACGATAATCTCAGAAAGTGCGTAAGAAATTAAATATTTGCAATCTTAAATTTGATCCGACGATTTTACGTGATAAAACATTGTTTCGTTTATTTGCTTATCTCTCTTTCTATCAATAATATTGATTCTCTAGTAAAAAATCTCCGATAAATTTGATTGATTCTCTAATAAGTTTGATTGATCTTTAATAAATTTTCGAAAATGATAATTATAAACGGACTTTTTTACGTGGGACATCGCAAATATATCGCAAGTGTATTGCAAAGCGAATAATTCATGTTTTCCTCGACATTTCCATTTGCAAGCAGTTGCAATTGCTTAAATCCGTTCATTTATCAGCGTGCGACAATCTAGCGCGAATAACTTTGCATAACTCGCTGCGACTGTGTAACAAAGGTTACATTTACATTAACGCCCACGCTTTGTAAAACTGATGCGTTCATGATAAATATCTATCGGTTGTCTGCTTGCTATTTTCTGAATCCGTTACAAGAATTTTTATCTTTCTGTAAAGTTTTATATCACTCGAAAATGTGCGAGTCAAAATTAGTCATGTATTTAATAAAATGTAGAAATAATTATTTTTAATAATATATGAAATTTAATTTATACATAATAGAATAATTGATAATAAAATATCTTTAATTGTCATTTCGCGTATTCTTGCCGCCCTTATCATTAAAATTATTTATCAGATTTTTATCAGATTATTTATCAGATCTGCCACAAATAAATAGCGTATGAATAATTGTAATTTTCGCACAAATTCAAAATTGCCGATACCTTTTCTTTCATTCTTTTATTTACATTTTTAAAAGATTCTATCTGTTTCTAGAACTGCATTAGACATATTTCGATTAGCACATTCGCTGCAATTCATTGTCAGATAAGATTAAACAAAAGCTCATCTGTCCGATGCATTCATTTTATATGATTCACTTAAAATGATTCATCTATCTCTGAAGGAAAAAATATATTGCTAGTTTGACTTCTCTTTTTGTCAGATATCAGATATAAATAAACATATATGTAAAGATTTTTAAATTCTAAAGAGATGCAAAGAGAGAAGCGAAAAATATTTCCATTTCAAGATCATTCCATTGATTATACCGTGTAATCATTATAATTTTTATTACTAGACGCATTATTAATTTCGAATCATCTTCGGGCAATCCAGAAAGATCAAAACACATAAAAGTTCATTCGATATTCGAAATCGAAAGAGTGCAAGAGAGAAGAAGAGAAAATCTGGCAATCATCCCATCTTTCTTGCTGTCTTATCTCAAGGTTTGAGAAAACGCAGATGCTTCTGGTAATCTACATGATATCGGATCCCTAAAACCAACGGTTGGAGAACAGAAAAGAGAAAGAGAGAGAAGAAAAAGCATGTGTGGAATGAAAGACATTAGCTTGTTCTACTCTTGGAAAATTTTTTTACATAATGGATAAAGTAGATAAAGGATATCTAAATGATAAAAATAGACAAAATCTAAATATCATAAATTAAAGTAAAATTAAAATAGTTTTGCGTTATTACGAGATATTGATAAAAATTTCAATAAGAAATGACTATCTATTTCCTATCTATTTTATCCAATTTCTTAATGTATGTATTTTTTTATATATGTATGATGATATACATTTCCTGATTTATTTCATCATTCATATTTTCTAGAATCTAGAGAGTGAGTCAAATGCGCAACAAAATGAGATCCAATAATTTCAATATTTTTATGATTACATAATTTCGTTGCTGCAATAATGCATTTGCAAAGGTGTAATGCATTGTTTTTATAAATAAAATCCCAATCTTTTTTCACAAACTGAAATTTCAAATAAATGCCATTGTAGCTATTTTATTTAAAATTAATTATTTAAAATGATTTTATCCACAAAGATTGAAAATTTTCACATCGAAAAATAAACTTTGCAATTATGCATGGCATTTTATGAGAATTAAAATAGTTTTGCGTTATTATGAGATGTTGACAAAAATTTTAATAAAAAATGTCTATCTATTTTCCACCTATTCTATCTAATTTCTCAATGTATGTATTTTTTATATATGTTATTTTCATTCTCGAAAAATTCAAGATTTTACTCTCAAGCGGGATTCCTCTCGCAAAGGATTCCCCACAAAGATGGGCGATCGAACAACCGGTACGAGGAGAGGAGACGACCAAAAACGGGAATGTTGCGCGACCCCCAGGTACATGTGTGCGAGGACACGGACGGTCGCGCAAAAAAGGCACGATCGCGATATACCGTGGACATGCCGCGAGCTGAATATTAGCGTAATGAGCTGATAGCCGACCGATACCGGTAGATTTTAACCCGCCATGAGTGTCACGTTCCGATCGCGATCGACTGATCTGTGACGTACGCGAATAACCGCGGCGCGTGGATAATCTCGCTCTCGAGAGCGATAGACGCTCGACAATCGGAATTGGGATAAACACGGGTAACGGACCGATTGGACGGAAATCTCGAGCAAATGTTTCGCACAAATGTTATCGGGTCGATATCGACCCGAGTATATGCATATCGAGAAAGTTCTATCGTTCAGGCCTGACAAGGACAGACTCGCAACAGGATTTAAAGCGATCTTGGGCGAGAGCAAAAAAGCGAGAAACCAGTTTTAATCTACTTTAGTAAAAAAAAAATTAATGGATTAAAATTATTAAATAAGATATCGAGATCTCCGAAGGCGATTAGAGAGAAAATTATAGTGATTGAAAGAAAACAAATTGAGAAATCCGCTGATACTCGTCGGAAATGTAAAGGAAGACGAGCAAAAATCGTGCATCAATTTCGTCGCTGGGGAAAAAATTTCTTTATAACGTAATAAAATATAACGTTTCGTGCCTTATTCGAAATGTTGTCGTTAATACACGTATAATCTAACGAGGCTCGCAATCAAATTGATCGTCGATTAGAATCCACATTTTTATAGAGTTTAATTTACAAGTTACAACCTAAATCACTTACTTTATTTTTCTTCTTGTCTAGTACCTCCTCCTCCTGCTCTCTCGTTTGTCCTAAGCTGCTCTTTCCTCGCTCCCTCACTCGCGAAAACACGATTAATTACGATCGCGCGTGCATTAATTACCAAAAAAACCATGTTCGCACGACACTTTACGTAACACTTGGACGTTAATTACACATTTAAGCGCGTACTTTACGCACATCGCGAAGGAACAGCGCGAAAATCACGAAACAGCAATCTTTAAAATCGTAGAGAACAAGTGTTTGATGTTTCCTCGTGCTTGTATAATACTTGAATGACCGCGTTTCGAGAAATAATAGGACGCACGTAGCGTCGTAACCTCTCGAACCTCGCCGCAAGGATGACAACAAGGCCGCCGCAAGTAAACAATACTGCGCGAGTCAAGGCCGCCGGCATGTGTGTGTAAACGGTATGTGTGTGTACCATGTATGTGTGCGGGTGTATTAAGCGAAATTAGCATCGAAATAAACTATTTCTTACGATTGTTACTGTTAGATATTATCCGCGCGATTAATTAATTCTCCCACCTCGACTAATCATTATTCATTATTCACGTGGTACATGTATACGCGTGATATCGGGATAAGATTGTCGATGTCATTTTCAAACTTTTCGATCATTAACAAAATATTACTACTAATCGCTTTAAATAATTATAATATAATTATTCATAAATCGGCAGTTTAATTGTGACTATAATTCTGACACTTTATTGGAGAAAGTTGATCGAGGGAGCAATCACGGTACATCATTGTACATTTCATTAGGAATATTTTGCGGTAATACAGTAAATGTAATTTTAGGAAATACACGTTTTAGAAAAATATGTAATTGAAATAATACTAGCAATATAAGAAAAAAAGTAATATGCACCAAAAATACTTTTTAACTCTGCGGCAATACTGGCAATATTGACAATAAAACAATAATATTGACAATAAAATACTAATAATAACAATAATAACAATAACAATAATAAAATAATAATAACAAGAATAACAATACAAAAGCAATACAATGGCAATCACTGTACATTTTTTAAGTAGTGATTGACCCCTCGATCTACAAATCGAAAAAGATAATATACCTCAAGCATCTGATACACCAAAAAAAGTTTACGAGATAAAAATGAATTAATAATAATAGTTTTTTTTATTAATTCATTAAGCCAATAGTCTTTTATTAATTCATTATCTAATGACCGCTTCGATTGACTGAAAGAGAAATAAAAGGAGAAACTAACGATGAAGGGAAGAGAAGATAATGAAAAGAAAGAAGAAGGTCTATCAACAGCTTTTATCTTCTTTGATCGGGTCTCCTTATTCCGCGCAAACGCATGAATCCCGCCGCCGCAGATGTCTCTTCCCGCCAAGATGTTCCTCTCCTCCTCCTCCTCCTCCTCCTCCTTTTCTCGAGGCCCTTCCTGCCCTCGCAAAGAAACGCGCCGGAGACAACTATCGCGCCGTTGATCTCGCCTAGTTAGCCTTTCTTCCCTCTCGGTGCCCCCTTTAGCCTCCCCCTTTGCTCTACCTTTCGTGCCCTCCACCTGTAAATCCCTCTCGTTGGTGCATCTCGTCCTTCCTTCGCAAAGCGCGGAACCGATACCGAGGCTCGCCTCATAAATACAGTCGAGGAGTCGAAGCGAGGGGAACGACGCGAAAGGGCGAGGGGTGAGTAGGAGAGGGGGAGAAGGGCGAGCCTACAAATTGCTACACCGCATTGTGGTGTCACTCCGGCCTGTTACGACACGGTCCCGGCATCTCGCCGGAATGGTGTACGCGCGAGTCGGTTCTCTTCTACTTCGTGTCTCCCCCTTCGCGGCCCCCCTCCGTCACGGTGCCACCCCGCGGCGTTAACCGACTAAGGGCGGGAGGGGGCCTTTACACGGGTGTAAACGCGCCTTTACACCGATAACCTGCCTGTTCGGTTGCAAATAAATTATAGACGAGACCTCTTTCGAGCACTTTTCTTGTAACGTTATAAGAGCAAAGAAAACACTGATATTTTTTTCTCCCATCCGCGAATTCAATCAAATTTAGATGCTGAAAGTTTGTGTCTCTCTCTTTTGGAGCTTATAATAAAATCCTTGAATTTTTAGAAGCACTTAAATTATAAAATTTTGTCAAATTAAATTGTTGAAATTTCACGATAATTATTGTTGTAAATGATCAAAATTGCAATTTGTTGAAAATTTAAATTACTCTTATTTGTGATTTTTCAAAATTGGAATATGCAGAGGATTCTGCTCCGATTTTTAACAATCTTTAAATTTTTTCGAGGTTTCTCTTTAAAATAATTGGAGAAAAATATATAAAATTCTTTAAAAATTAAATAAATTTATTATTGTTATAGAAATGTATCATAAAATCAATTGTCAGGATTGTATAGCACGCTTGCCGACAGATTGATCAAATAAAGACTGTAATATCAAAGTTATTCTAAACAGATACAAAATACATCTCACACGAACGCAATACTGTCACAATACGATCAGCTGATTATCAAACCCCGACTTAGCTAGGATACATCAGCGTATTGGCCATCGTATCTATCAGCGATATGAAGCTCGCGTTACACATCTCGGAGGAGGAAAAAGGGAGAAAGAGAGAGGAAGAAAACGATTATTCGATCGAAGAGTGTTCGATTAAACGGACGAAAAGACTCCGAAGGTGTCGCTATCGAATAATCTCTTTCCACGCAATGATACGCAAGAATTTACTAGAGGAATCACATTTCGAGGGGAAGGGAGGCACGGTCGGAGGTCTCGTCATATTAGCAACGATACACCAGTAACAACAACAGCAACAACGTAGAAGAAAGGAGAGACGCACCTCTCTCGTCAGTGTCTCTCAATCCTTCTTGGGCCCCTCTCGAATATCATTCATATCTTTTTTTCTTCTCAATTCTCGCAAATCTCTAATTAATTGTAATATAAAATTAAATTTACAATTAGACATTAAAATTTATAATTAAACGTATAATTACGTGCAATTTAAAGTTCATAATTTAAGAGAGAAAAGAAAAATTCACGTGCACAGTCGTCTTAATTTTTCGCGTTGGGAGGGGGAGGGAAGGAAGAGAGATCGCGGTGAGAACCGTGGTTTTGCGCGATCGATGGCGAGCGAGGCGATGGGAGATATTCTTTACGGCGAACACGATTCAATAAAGCATTCTATAAAATCATCGCTTATTAATTTGACGCTCGCGCTCGGCGGGGGTCGCCGCCGAGACCCCCGCGGGGTGCCTCCTCCTTTATCCCGCTTCGCATCGTCGATCACCGACGTGATATTCGGCTGAGCCCCTCCGGGGGGGAGGAGGGGAGAAGGCACATACGTAACATTAAGCATCTTCAGGTGGCGAGATGAGTTTGAGGCGTCTCGTTTCGAAATCGCGATTATGTTTTTTACCTCGGAAGAATGAGGAAATTTTCACTGTCATTTATGTGGCTCGATATAAGAAGGGGTGTGACGAGAGAAGACTCGATGATCTTTGTGATACAATGGAAACACACGAGCCTTTGTGATGTAATAGAGAGGAGAGATATTAATAGATTTCTCTATCTCGTATCATCTAATTCTATGTAGAATGCTATCTCCTACATTTAATGAGTATTTAAAAATTACATTGTGGTTGTAAATTGCGTTCGTGTAATTTATTTCCTAGTAATTTCCGTGAAAAGATACATTACGATAACATTATAGTTTTTATTACGCGCTAATTTTTTTGATGAAATTACTTAAAAATGAATTCAATTAAGGTTTAGAGACCTCACGTAAAATAATTAGATACATAAAAAAAATAAAATAAATTTTAAAATAAAACGATGTACATCTTATTTAATTAAATTTTATTTAACAGCTACAGATTAAACATAGTCAATATAATCAATTAGCACAATTAAATTTAGTGTAATCATCAAACAGACGTGGTCGTACATTGGAATTACACGGGAAAAATGATTGCAAAGTTAAATATTTCGCGAATAATTTTCCTAATTTATCATGCTTTTCATATCGACAATAAATCAAAAAAAAAAAAAAAAGATGAACACGAAATAAGTTATCAAATCGCTTTTCCAAAATGGTCGCGAAATAAAGAGACTTCGAAAACAATTAAAATATCAATCGATCTCTGTCATTCTAAGATGCGCGATTAATGCGCATAAATTTTTAATCGAACGAGGACGACCAAGTTTACGATTAATCGTCGTCGCTGCATGACCGTATTTATAAGCTAAACGGAGATAGGAAAGAGAGAAGGCACGGTTGTCGCAACCGTGGCCGTCGAGCAATACGATGAGATAAGGGAGCACCGGGTGACTACAAAATATTGACGACGTCAGAGGGACTTTATCGGTCTACACGCTTTTCGCCCGAAATCCGCGTTTTTTTTTTCGTCGCTTCGCTTCGCCATCGACTTCCGAGTCGCGTACGAATGCGCCATCGGAATTTACCGTGAAAGACCGAAATACCGAAAGAGAAAAAAAAAGAGAGAGAGAGAGAGAGAGAGAGAAAGAAGCCACGATCGTGCCGCTCCAAGAGTCACGAATAGCGATCGTTATCATCGTCACATGTGCAACGCACAGCGAAAAGTATCGGCGCATTATAAAAGTGTCGATTCTCTTGTGAAATTGTTTCTATAGCAAAAATTAAGTCAAGAAAAGAATCGAAATGCGACAACAAATAACGAGAAAATGGCTCTCTTTTATATCTTTGTTATCTTGTTCTTATTTTTTAATGTTAATATGGATTCAAGAGAAAGTTTAATAACGAAGAATTAATGTGCAGTTCCTTAATGTGAAGTAAATTAAAAAATTAAATATAACAAAATTAATAATTCAATTAACTTAATTAAATTATTAATTTTGTTATAAAATTTTCTTAAATTTAAAAATTAAATTTTTAAAATTTTAAAATTACTAATAAACTAGTAATATTTTATTTAAATTTTTATTAAAAAAAGAAATTTGCATAGAAAATAATTAGAAAATTTGATAAAATATTGGTATGAAAAAATATTAATTGTAAAAATCGAAAAAATTTGAAATAATATTGTTTTTAGCTCGATATAAATAAGCCAATATTATTTCTTCGCACTTAAGTAGACACTTAAAAAATGGACATAAAAAAATGGAAATAAAATTCCCAAAGCGCTGCACATTAATTCTTTCCATTTTTGAAGGAAAGAAAAAAGAATTAAAAAAAATATCACGTGATGATATCATGATATCATTTGGAACTAATATGCTAATGCAAGCAAGAAATAAAGAAAATCAACGATATTATACGGCGATTTAGATTAGATTCGATTTAATGGGACGATCGCTCGATAATTTTTCGGATTTTATTTTAATCGCAAATATATAAAAGCCGCGTAAATATACACGGGAAGCAAAGATTAACGCGACGACGAGGACGCGAAAGGGAAGAAGACGCGCCGGTGGGTGGAAAGGGGGGCGGGCCTACTATTTTAACACAGCGTTATTAACTCAATTACGGTCGCTCCCAATTAGCAGTCACGCGCACGAGCCGGCATCACAATAATTACGCGGCCATTAACGTCGATGTCCCACGGGAGGGCCTTACAATGCACGTCGTGCAGACGTACGATTTTCCTGCCCCAATCTAGGGAACCTTTAGCAAAAATCCGCGCTAGCTTTCTCATTCCCATTAATACGGCATAATATTTAATATATTAAATAATATAAATTTATCTGTAACTGGTTTTATACATATGAATGATGACATGATTGATTCTTTTTTAATATTGATAAATGATATTTTTATATAAATTAATATATTTATATAAATTAATAATGAAACTAATTTTTTCTCTTATAAGATTGTAATGTTATAAATTTTATTCTATATCTAAAAATTATTTTAATTATTTCCAAGTATAAATAAAAAATTGAATAAACAAATTCTCATATCTGATATTACAAGTAGCTGATTCTTTCAATCATGAAATCAATTCAAGTCTCCGAGGTAGAATACGTTTCTAAAAACAATTTTAGAGCAGACAAATAATTACGCGTGTGAAAAAAAATTTTTTTTTCTCTCGACAGTAACCGAATGCGACCGATTTCTTCGAAACGAAATCGATAGCTTTGCGAAATGCAAACGTCACGAAACAAGGAACTAGAGACAGATAGAAAGAGAAAAACACAGAGAAAAAGAGAGAGAAGAAAAAGGAAAAGCGGATAGAAGGAGAAAAAAAAGGACGACCTGGTCCGACGAGTCGCCACGTGAAAGTGTTCCAACTTTCGTGATCGAGCCACGTGATCGCGAGATCGCATGGTCGCCGCGACAGAAAGGGGGGGAGAAGATCCAGATACTGGATCTTGTCTTGCGCTCTTCGCGGAACGAGAAAAAAAATTGAGAACGAAAATTCACGGAAAACTGATAAGAAATAATATCTCGAGCTAAGCTTTCTTTAAGAAATACTTGAAAACAAACTGCGCAACTCAATTACGAAGATATATCGATTACAAATGAATCTATATACGTTCTGATACGAATCATTTTTGCGCGAATCATTGAATCACGATTTGCAAGAGGCTCTATAAAACTTGAACGTCGTCGAAAACGTCATTACACAGAAAAAAATTTATCATGTTATTAATAATAAAATAATGTTAAATATAAAATAAAAGCACATAAAATCTTAAAAGATATTCTTGTAATTTGCACAGAATGACTTAAAAATCGCAAGAGCCAACGAAATAAAATTATCAAAGTGCCGATCGTAAGATCGCAATTACAATCGCGCGAAATCCATATAAATCGTGACAACCATGTTTGCCGATCGTTGAGTGTGTGCGTGTGTGTGTGTACGTTCTCATATTAGAATCGAAAAGTCAGCTGACAGGCAATGACAATCATAAACGCGTCACGTTATCGCTAAGGACAAAAAAGATTCGCGCTGTTTTTGGTATCAAAATGTATATAAATGCAGCTGAATACGTTAATCGATTGTGTATTTCTCATATGTATGTATAAATAACCTGTGCGCTTATTTTTTACATTATCATAATTTTTATTCCACATTCTCATGTATATATGGATTATTCACTTATGAAATATAGTCTTAACATAATAAATATTTATTAAAAAAGTGAATTAATAATTTTTTAATGAAAGAAGTAATCGATAAAAATTTACTGAAAGCCTCTAAAAGCTAACATTTTCTAAAAAAAATGACCTCTAAATATAATAAATTTGATCATTAATATTATACCAATTGTTTATATATAATTTATATGTTAATTATGTTAACATATGTATATTTTAAGAGTATAAATATCTCATTTTCTCTTTTATTAATATAACTGTATAATAAATTCTATAAGTTTAAAGTGAATAAATTGTATTCTTTATTATAATAAAATAGCAAGAAAATTTATGAGCTCCGAAATTTAAAATAAAAATTAATTGAGAAAATTAAAAGACAAATAACAAATCAGTTCGAGCTTCTGACAAAACTTGCAGTCTATTGTTCAAACAATTATGTCCTAATTTAATTTTCTATCTAACTTTTTATCTGTTTGATACTTCGAAAGATAAAAGGAGACAGCGTTTTGTCGAGAACTCGTTCTCCTTCACCGGCGCCGCGAATTAATTTACTCGGGGTCATTGATTTATTTTTGAAATTATCGCTTATATCGACAGAAAAAGAGATATTTTTTTTACATTGATGACAAAGTTTCAAGCGCGTTTCTCGCGCTATATTCATCATAATAATAGTTCGAAAATTGCATACATCGTACATTTTCTATCAAACTTTAGAGGCAATTTTTTTTATACTGTCGAATAAATAATTGACAGCGTCAAATTAATTTGCAAACTGCTATAAAATTTTAGTATGATTATAATCTTTTAACTAAAACATTTTATCGTTCAAATTTATTTGAAATTAATTGTAAGCAAGATATAATAAGATTCTATCTCACTCATTTTCGATATTACATGAAAATAACTGTATTAAATAATTATTCATTCATTATTTAAACCTACTCTTCTTTGAATAATCATACCAATTTCCAATAATTTCAAATTTCCCTCTAACATACATACCTTTGAAAACTGCTGCAGTTATGAAAGTACTTGACTTCGCACGTTACTCTTTAACTTATATCAGTTTTCTTAACCACAATTTTTCGTTTGTTCCCGGGGATAAAATTTTGGAGCAGGTAAAGTCCAAAACAGTTTACGACTAAACTTTAGCAAAACTTGTCAGTGAAACAACCGGCTAGCGCTAACTCGACACGAAATCCCGTGTAACGGCTAAATTCAAATATACAATAACAAATATGGCGGCGATATAATACTTTCCCAACTATCGCGGCGCAGGAAAAAAAGACGCGGGATCAAAGCGCACGCGATGCCCCCCTCGCGCGACACACGACACACACACACACACACGGACCGAGGAGGCACGTGTCACCGGACACCAAGCATCGGACGCAGGGAAAAGCCGGGAAAAAGAAAGCACAAACTCACGTTTCAGCGGCTTGGGGTTGCTCTGCTTGCGACGTGACATCCTCTGCGCTCTGCGACGTCACCCGTCCATCGTGAACATGTCGCGTTGCAACGCGAGTGCAGCGTGATGTTGGCGACGATGGTGACGCTGACGATGGCACAAGAGACGCTGCTGAGGCCAACGATCAACAATCGCACAACACACGATACAGACGGAGGACAAGATGCTTTTTGGAAAACAGACGAAAACGGGAGACAGCGAAATAGCGACTCACAAACGATTAAGGGACCGGGGAAGGACAGCAGGGGAGACGGAGATATCTGTGCGCACTCTTTCCCGGGGGAGGGAAAAAGCTCCGTTCGTAACGTAATATGTAACGCGAGAACGCGACGACGGACAATGTGTCACGATTGGCGACCGACGACGCCGGTAACGCGGCGTTTTCGTAAAACGCGGACACGCACGCCGATAACCTTCAACCGCGGCCGCTGTCAGCGTGCAACTAAACAAACCGCGCCGCCAAACACTCTCCCCACTCTGTCGCGCACGCGCCGTAACCGATGGTGGGGATGACGCGCGGCTCGGGTAGGAGAACGTTCGCTAGCTTGCCGTGCAGCATCCGCCAAATTGAAATGCCTCCGCCATCTCGCGAAGGAGAGAGAAATAATAATGCAATAGTGCATAAATGATAAATGATATCTTCGAGTCTTGGAGATGGTATCGCGGAAATGGTATATAGCAGCAGTCGCTTCGGAAATATTGATACGACTAATCGGGAAATTTCATCGGTATTTAAGTTATGCGAAATATTGAAAAAATTCAATCATATATTATTTAATTACCATATACGAATATATATAGGTAATTAGAAAATATACAATTAAATATTCTTGTAACATATATCTTAATGAAACTTCAATGATAATTCTATCAATATTTTTGAAATCATTTTTAATATATATATATATATTTATATGTATATAGAATTATTTGAAAAGGGAAAAAATATTATGGGTGAATAAATTTTAAATAGATAAATCAAGCTGTCTTTTAGAAAAATATTTTTATTTTATTATTATTATTATATATATATATATATATATAATATATAATATATATATATATATATATATATATATATATATATATATATATATATATATATATATATGTGTGTGTGTGTGCGTGGCTAAAAAAAGGTAACACAAGCTTTAAATATTTATAATGCAATATCTTAATGTATTCGGTATTGCAGAATTTTTACAAAAATTCTTCATTAAACGACGAATCAACTAAAATTGCGGAAATCTTTATAAGCGAAGATACCTCTTTGATGGAATTTTTTTTTCTAAAACTTGTTGCAATCTATTATCTGTAGGATTACTTTACATAGAGATTTGAAATCGTTTTTGGTGGAATTACTTAATATTTACAAAAATTACATGAACATTCATTCTTATTAACATCATTCTTAATTTCTATTTTATAATTAAAGCATCATATCTTAAAAATACCGTGTCTTGTTTCATTGTTTAATATCCTATTATTTGTAATTGTTTCGGTCCCAGCAGATCTTCCTTTCGCATATGAGTGCCAACGTGTACGCACACATCTACAGGCGCACACGTTGGCACTCACCAATGAAAGAAAGTCTCGTTAAATCAGGAACACCAACTGCTTAACTGTGTTGCTTAGTTTATGTCTTCAACATTCAATATTACTCTTTGTAAGAGAGAGAGAGAAAGAGAATAATGTGTTTTAACATTAACTTTATGGATAATTCAGTATTTTCTAAACTGGCCTTCTTCAACAGGCTTATTTTATTATAAGTGTGCTGCAACTGTTTCAAAGACATCGAACTTTAGTTTTAGTCAGTAAATGATAGCATATTACAGCACATGTTGATACTCACCTTTCATAGTTGAAACAATTACATAGGTTTTTTGTGTGATGTTAAAATAAAATTTGGACTTGATAAATGCAAAATATGCAGAAAGTATTGCAAGCAGTAAATCACGCAGTAGAACAGGAGCCATCGAACAGAGAGAATTCATCCATGCAGTTTCGAAGATTATTTTCATCCAGATATACCCTTAAAACAAATAAATTATATTTTGTGATAAGCTTTTATGTTCTCACTTTTTTAATTATATATTTGCAACTCAGTCCTTTTATATATGATAACCAACGTATGCACTACAAGTGCATATATTGGTGCTTACTAATAAAGAGAATCTTTTTAATTGATACATCTCAATGATACCATATTTGCCAAGAAAATATCTTGCAACGAGTAACACAAAATATAAACAATAATTTAAAAAATTGAAATTAAATTAATAAGATTATTTTTATTAATTTATTTGCAATGAGATTAAAACAAAAAGAGAAAACATATAAAAAAAAAGAAATTAAAATATTTTCTCAACGAATTAAAATATTTAACAATAGTAGAGGACAATGCAGAATTTTTTAGAACAGTGAAAAAAAAGATTAAAAATGGATAGTAGAAAAATTCGGAATTAAATTAAAACAGTTTACTAAAATAATAAGATCAAAATGTGCAAATGAGAGATATTATAAACGATATAATGCAATAAAAATTCAATGAGGCAATTCTGCAAAAACTTACTTGGCTTCAACAATCGCCTGTTCTCGTGGTTGACGATTATCATTATTATATAATATGGTGATTACTGATAAGAGCGAGATATACAGGCCAACGGTTCGACGTTATCAAACTGCTGTACTAACGAGCCGCAAATGTAGTAAAATGGAGGGAAATTTCCGTACCAATTTTAGAATCCTCTCATTCTCTTTCCATCTTCATGTGTTGTCTATAATGCCTTCCTCGATCAAGCTTGTCACTATTAGATTTCACCATTATCAGAAATATAGTATAAGATTCGTATTATAGTATATGATACGTATTACATTTAGAATATTCCATTGCCATCGCAATCTCACCATCGCAGTATTTGCGTCCAAGTCCGAGTCCAACAGAAGAAGAGACGCCACGCCATGCCACCATGCCAAAGATGCCACGCCATCACTTCCACCAGACTGTATTTCCGTTTCGGGCATTAGAGCTATTACACACGAAATTGCATAGCTGCATATGCATAAGACTATATGGACCAATAAGCATCGAGTATTAAGTCGCCATATTGACTTCATAACATAATATTCGATGCTCATTGGTCCATAATCTTATGCTATGCATATGCAGCTGTGCAATTTTGTGTGTGATGGCCTTTAGTCCCGATTTACAATAGACAATTTAGTCCTAAGCCTTAAGAAATTGACCAATCACAGTCGAGTATTCTCTTCATACTTGATTATGATTGGTCAATCTCCTTAACATCTCATTGTAGATGACGCTTTATGCAAAATCTATAGCAGAGAGAAGACTGAGAGATGTCATGGCTCGCTTTTAGGTGATCCCTGGAAGCGATACTTCCTCTGTGGACATTAAAAACGTGAACATGAACTACAAAGCCAATGTCCACGAATGTTCTCAGAGGATAACATATACATATGTCTCTCTGATAATATAAATAATATAAATAAAAATATAAATAATTTATTATATAAAAATATTAGTATGTTCTCTCTTTTCACACTATTATTTATTTATTTATTTATGTGTCTTCTTTTTCTTTTCAATATCATTTATTTACTTATTTATTTAGCTCGCTATAAGTCAATCTTTTAAAAAGCAAAACTAAATATTATAAAATTTGACTTCGGAAAAGCGCGGTAAAATAATCGAATAAATACAAATATTATAATTAACTCCGTGATAAATAGTTTAATAAATAATCAATTTTAATCAATAAATTAAAATATTTTCATAATTTAATATTCCATGCTAATGTATATTTTATAATATATAAAATATTTCGGCAACGAATTATCGATAACATATATATATATATATATATATAAGAGAATTATATATATATATATATAAGAGAATTAAATATATTCTTCCGATCATCGATACTTATTACATTATTTTTTTAACAATATTAGAATTAAATATATTTCGATGAACGCTTTAAATTTTCTCCTTGGTAATTAAACAATATACAATTTAATCGAGAATCGATTAAATGATAGGAATCCAAGATATTAAATAATTACTTTGATGATTGCGATCTTCACGGACAATAATTATTATTTTAACACTTAGAGTCAAAAATATATTTCATCCGAGTCACTTTATCGTTCTTGACAATCTAAATATAATTTGGATTGTGAGTGAACACGAAGTAAAACAATCGAATCATAGATGCAAATAATTAACATAACGAAAAGATTCATGATAAATTGTTAAATAAATAATGAATTTTAATCAATATATTAAATCAATATATTAATCAATATATTAAAATACTTCCATAATTTAATATTCCGCGTTAATGTATATTTTATAATATATAAAATATAAAAATATTTTAGCAACAAATTATCGATAACGCCGCGTTAAAATACATTTTGATCAATGAATTAAATATTCTCAATCCTTTTTAATTAAACAATATACAATTTAATCAAGAATTAATTGATTAAGTGATACGAATCCAAAATATTAAATAATCATTTCGATCATTGCGATCTTTACGGACAATAATTATTATTTTAATACTTAAAGTCAAATATATTTCATCCGTGTTGTTTTATTGTTCGACAATCTGATAATCTAAATATAATTATAATCTAAATATAATTTAGATTATGAAGGAATACGAAATAAAACAATCGAATTATAAATGCAAATAATTAGCATAACATAAAGACTTCATGATGAATAGTTTAATAAATAATCGCGTAAACATAATATAACAATTCGTCATGTAACAATTCTTTTAAGAAAATAACCAGTATATTGAAACGGTTTCACTGGTCAATTGATCGGTTTTTATATCAGTAATTAAATCGATGACGAAACTGTTTCAATATACTGATTATTTATTTTAAAAGTTTATTCATTGTTGCCGCGATGTTAACGTACGGAATAAACGGAATACATTCGTAAGTTACAATTTTATTATTAATAAATAGTTGATTTGACCATTGCTCTTTCCATTATTCAAAATACTAGATTATACGATTGGAATATAATTAGAATATCATTTCGAAACACGCATTTTGCATGGTGCGTTCATTTAATTAAGCAATTAAAAAGAATCGAATGCAATTAAGAACCAATGTGTGTGACCGGAATAAAAATTATAAATTATCATTTTGTTGCAATCCTTAGGAACAATAATTATTCTTCTTTTAATATTTATAATTAAGAATATTTCGTCCGATGCTTTATCATATAATTATGTGATGATTTAAATATACATAATTCGTCTGAGAACGCGCAGTGAAATGAACGCGATCAAATGAAAAAATCGAATAATTAACATAATGGAAAGCCTTGTGATGTATATTAATCGTTTAATAAATAATTAATCTATGTGTACATGTGTGTGTGACTTTAAAAATATACTTGTATATAAATTCAATTTTCGTATATGTATGTCATAGTACGAGTAAAATATTTCGGAAGCGAGGTCAATAACACGACGTTCGGCCTTGATGACGTAGCGCTGTATTGTTTACATAGGCGAAGACCTTGTATCATTCGCACGGCGACATTCCAGTAGTAAAGTAGTGATACGGAACACTTCGTATTATTGAATTCTTTTTCTAACACTGCGATCGCGATTAATATCGAAATATAATTCGGTACGACTATTACAATTAACAATTAATTAACTCTTAATGAATAACATGAAACTATATGGCGATGATACATCCATCGAAACGCGATCCTTCGTTATTCCAAAAATTGAAACAAAAGAGGCAAAAATTATAAATACATAGACGATCTTGTATTATTCACACGACATTCCAACGGCAAAGCAATGATACAAAACGCTTCGTATTATTGAATTCTTTTCCTAAACGCGATCGCGATTAGTATTGAAATATAATTCGCTATGCTATTCTAGAGCGAATCGTACTTCTTTATCCCTTATACAATATATTAATGTGCATTTCTCATGTAATTATTCCGCGATCGGGAGTGTCGTGCAAAGTGTCTCGCGATCGTTCGATGTATAATTAATTATTATTATTCCTATTTTCGGAAGTGAATGTGAGTGCTACCAAGAAATAGCAAAGAACGAAAAAAGGAGAAAAGGGAGAAAAACATCGAACAACACATATGGAGCAACGAAATATAAAATGTAAGTCATTTATAAATTATTTATCATTCATGTTACTTTTAGACATATTGCCTGTTCCTATTTCACCTTTTCGAATTTATTCTTAATTATCATCTAGCATATATAAAAAATATTTCAGTTTTTATTTTAAAATATTCCAAATAATATAATAAAATATTTTTCGTGTTAATTGATATTTCAAGATAGTTCAATATTTTATAAAATATTTCACAATAATGTAATTATTATATACTTTATATATAAGAATTGGATATTTTTAAATAGACTGAATTTTTATTAAAAGTTTATATTCAAGATAATGCTTGATAATTATAATTTACAATATTAAATATCTGTTTGAAAGGCAAAAAAATTGATTGCGCATAATAATTAATTTTACAATCAATTAATTTAGATACTTAATTTTATTAGAAAATAGATTTATAAAAATATTAAAATTGAATGTATTTGCATTTAATTTGTGTTTAGCCTTTGCGTAATGATTAATATTCGCGTTAGATGTTCCATATATGTAGCATCCCGAATTTTTCCTGACCTAAATAATCCGCGCGGACTGCTGAGCTAAATACTCCACGCGGACTCAATCGATAGCCAATAAGCATAGTTCCTCGATCCTTAAATCCAATAGAAAACCCGGATTTTGTCACTCGCGTCGTATCTCACGTCTTATTCGCGTTTCTTCTCGCATCCTTGTCGCATTCTCGTTGCATCCTTTTCTCTAATTGCTTTTAAAGGGCAAGCTCGAGCCTCGACTCGGTCTTATCTATTGTAACTCGATATGAACATAAAAACCCGATATGAAGATAAAAACTAAGCCAAAATAATACCGATTTTCATGTCCGCCTGTCATCACTTTCTTATCGCGTACAAGATTTATGTCTCAATTTAGTTACACACAAATGTACTCGCACAAATGTATTTCATATATTTCAGTTACTTATACACTCGTTTGTACGGTGTAGTTTTGAGCATTTTCTTTTTAAATTCGATTTATTAAAGGTGTACTTTATATATTATTCATATATTACAATTAAAGCAATCAATGTCATCTGTATAAATGTTAGATATACATATATTCTTTTGTTTTTCAGCTATAAAATATTGTTGTAATTAACGTACATTAATTTATTAATAATTTCGATTTGCATTTAGAAAACAATATATTTAAAACATTTTAACTATATCTTCTAAAAAATTATTTGCAGATTTTAAAAACACATTTATTGTTCTATATAAATAATTCGCAAAAAATGTTATAAAAAGACAATGCTTATTTAAATGAGAAATACGCTGTATTATATTTTAATCAATAAAAATTTTCATTGATTCAGTTTAAGATAGTATGTTTTATATATACAATTAGACAACTATCCAGATTGCTTTTATCTTTCGGTCGACATTTCGTTCATATAAGAACGGAAATAAATAATAAGAAAAAGAATTAAGCAGTTATATATTAATATGAACGCGGTTGCAAATCTAAGGAGCAGCAATTGTGATAATAATTATTATATATAATATATAGAATATAATATTATATATAATATAATTATTATATAATTTTCTCATTGTTATTTATTATTCTAACATCTCTGTAAATTAGATTCCAATTTTTTTTTATTAAAGAAAATGATCGTCGTGTACCTAATCTTTTATTCAATAATATTCATATAAGTAGACATTACAATGAGGAAAAAAAATTTTATTTTAACTAAATGCTTACATACTTATTTCGTACATGACGTAAAAATCAGAAGCGCTATAATGAGTCAGATTACATTATTGAATGATATAATCAATCCCACACACAAATTATATATAATTATCGATAACGCGGCGTTCGACTTTGGCAATATAAAATATAAACAGTAGCGCACTATATGTTACCGATTTGTCATCATTTGCACGGTGGCTCGCTCCAGTAATAAAGTAATGGTAAGAAACGTTTCGTATACAGTAATTTTTTAATTAAAAACGATTACGATTAGTATCGAAATGTAATTTGCTATAAATATTAACAAAAATTAATTAATTAAAAAGTAATTAACGACATGAAAATGTACCACAACGATAAATATTTATCGAATCATAATCATTCACTACCGCGATTAAAAATTGAAACAGAGGATATACAAAAGGTGATAAGAGAATTAAATATAATCTTCCGATCATCGATGCTGATTATAATATTTCTTTAACAATATTAGAATTAAATATATTTCTATCAATGCTTTAAATTTTCTCAATCCTTGTTAAATAAACAATATACAATTTAATCGAGAATCGATTAAATAATAGGAATCCAAGATATTATTAATTAATCACTTTGATGATTGCGATCTTCACGGACAATAATTATTATTTTAATACTTAGAGTCACAAATATATTTTATCCGAGTCACTTTATCGTTCTTGACAATCTAAATATAATTTAGATTGTGAGAGAACACGAAGTAAAACAATTAACAATGTGAGAGAACACGAAGTAAAACAATTATAGATGCAAATAATTAATATTTTTAATCAATAAATTAAAATACTTTCATAATTTAATATTCCGCGATAATGTATATATTATAATATATAAAATATAAAAATATTTCAGCAACTATTTCAACAAATTATCAATGACGGTGACTCTTGAGTAATAAAGTAGTGGTGAAAAACGCTAATTATATTGTAATTCTTTTACTAAACACGATTACGATTAGAATCGAAAATAATTTGCTATGAATATTAATAAAAATTAATTAACGACATGAAACTGTATCGCAACGATAAATCTTTATCGTATCGCAATCATTCATTACTGCGATTAAAAATTGAAACGGAGGATATATAAAAGGGGATAACAGAATTAAATATAATTTTCCGATCATCGAACCTTATTATAATATTTCTTTATAATATTAGAATATAATATTAGAATTAAATATATTTTGACTAATGCTTTAAATTTTCTCAATCTTTGTTAATTAAATGCACAATTTAACCGAAAAATGATTAAATTATAGGGATTTAAAATATTAAATAATCACTTTGATAATTGCGATTTCTACGGACAATAATTATTATTTTAATATTTAGAATCACAAATATATTTCATACGTATTACTTTATCGTTTTACTTGATAATTTAAATATAATTTAGGATGTGAGAAAACGCAAAGTAAAACAATCGAATTATAGATGCAAATAATTAGCATAACAAAAGACTGCGTGAATTGTATGAAAAATAATTAATTTTAATCAATAAATTAAATACTTTAATAATTTAATTTTTTACGTTAATGTATATTTTATAATATATAAAATATTTCGGTAACGAATTATCGATAACACGATGTTTGATTTTGGCAATATAAAATATAAACAGTAGCGCGCTATACGGTGCCGCTTTGTCATCATTCGTACGGTGACTCTCGAGTAATAAAGTAGTGGTAAGAATCGTTTTGTATATTATAATTTTTTTACTAAACATGATTACAATTAGTATGGAAACATAATTTACTATAAATTTTAATAAAAATTAATTAACTAAAAATTATTTAGCGACATGAAACAGTATAGCAACGATAAATCTTTATCATTGCAATCATTGATTACCGCGATTAAAAATTGAAACAAATTATACATAAAAGAGGATAAAAGATTATTTTGTGATATTTCGATCATCGATCCTTATTAGAATATTTCTTTATAATATTAGAATATAATATTAGAATTAAATATATATTGATTCGATGCTTTAAGTTTTCTGAATCCTTCTAAATATACAATTTAATCGATAATCGATGAAATTATAAGAACTTAAAATATTAAATAATCACTTTGATAATTGCGATTTTTACGGACAATAATTATTATTTTAATATTTAGAATCGCAAATATATTTCATCCGTGTTATTTTATTATTCTACTTAATAATCTAAATATAATTTGGGATGTGAGAGAACGCGAAGTAAAACAATCGATTTATAGAAGCAAATAATTAGCATAACAAAAGACTGCGTGAATTGTATGATAAATAATTAATTTTAATCAATAAATTAAATACTTTAATAATTTAATATTTTACGTTAATGTATATTTTATAATATATAAAATATTTCGGTAACGAATTATCGATAACACGATGTTTGATTTTGGCAATATAAAATATAAACAGTAGCGCGCTATATGGTGCCGCTTTGTCATCATTCGTACGGTGACTCTCGAGTAATAAAGTAGTGGTAAGAATCGTTTTGTATATTATAATTTTTTTACTAAACATGATTACAATTAGTATGGAAACATAATTTACTATAAATTTTAATAAGAATTAGTTAACTAAAAATTAATTAGCGACATGAATCAGTATAGCAACGATAAATCTTTATCATTGCAATCATTGATTACCGCGATTAAAAATTGAAACAAATTATACATAAAAGAGGATAAAAGATTATTTTGTGATATTTCGATCATCGATCCTTATTAGAATATTTCTTTATAATATTAGAATATAATATTAGAATTAAATATATATTGATTCAATGCTTTAAGTTTTCTGAATTTTTCTAAATACACAATTTAATCGATAATCGATGAAATTATAGGGATTTAAAATATTAAATAATCACTTTGATAATTGCGATTTTTACGAACAATAATTATTATTTTAATATTTAGTATCGCAAATATGTTTCATCCGTATTATTTTATCATTCTACTTGATAATCTAAATATAATTTGGGATGTGAGAGAACGCGAAGTAAAACAATCGATTTATAGAAGCAAATAATTAGCATAACAAAAGACTGCGTGAATTGTATGATAAATAATTAATTTTAATCAATAAATTAAATACTTTCATAATTTAATATTTTACGTTAATGTATATTTCATAATATATAAAATATTTCGGTAACGAATTATCGATGACACGATGTACGATTTTGGCAATATAAAATATAAACAGTAGCGCTCTATACGGTGCCGCTTTGTTATCATTCGTACTGTGACTCTCGAGTAATAAAGTAGTGGTAAGAATCGTTTTGTATATTATAATTTTTTTACTAAACATGATTACAATTAGTATGGAAACATAATTTACTATAAATTTGAATAAAAATTAATTAACTAAAAATTAATTAGCGACATGAAACAGTATAGCAACGATAAATCTTTATCATTGCAATCATTGATTACCGCGATTAAAAATTGAAACAAATTATACATAAAAGAAGATAAAAGATTATGTTGTGATATTTCGATCATCGATCCTTATTAGAATATTTCTTTATAATATTAGAATATAATATTAGAATTAAATATATATTGATTCGATGCTTTAAGTTTTCTGAATCCTTCTAAATACACAATTTAATCGATAATCGATGAAATTATAGGGATTTAAAATATTAAATAATCACTTTGATAATTGCGATTTTTACGGACAATAATTATTATTTTAATATTTAGAATCGCAAATATATTTCATCCGTGTTATTTTATCGTTCTACTTGATAATCTAAATATAATTTGGGATGTGAGAGAACGCGAAGTAAAACAATCGATTTATAGAAGCAAATAATTAGCATAACAAAAGACTGCGTGAATTGTATGATAAATAATTAATTTTAATCAATAAATTAAATACTTTCATAATTTAATATTTTACGTTAATGTATATTTCATAATATATAAAATATTTCGGTAACGATAACAAATTATCGATAACACGATGTACGATTTTGGCAATATAAAATATAAACAGTAGCGCTCTATACGGTGCCGCTTTGTCATCATTCGTACTGTGACTCTCGAGTAATAAAGTAGTGGTAAGAATCGTTTTGTATATTATAATTTTTTTACTAAACATGATTACAATTAGTATGGAAACATAATTTACTATAAATTTTAATAAAAATTAATTAATTAAAAATTAATTAGCGACATGAAACAGTAGCAACGATAAATCTTTATCGAATCGCAATCATTCATTACTGCGATTAAAAATTGTAACTGATTATGCATAAAAGAGTATAAGAGATTATGTTCTGATATTTCGATCATCGATGCTTATTATAATATTTCTTTATAATATTAGAATATAATATTAGAATTTAATATATTTCAACCAATGCTTTAAATTTTCTTAATTTTTGTTAATTAAATACACAATTTAATCGAAATCTTATTATGCAAATTTAAATTTATATGCTATATTTCAAAATAAATTTGAAATTATATATATATATATATATATATATATATTATATTATATATTATATATTATATATTATATATTATATATTATATATTATTAAATGGAGTGAGAGTAAAGGATTTGAGAGCTTTTACTCTCCATTTAATTATTTTTTATAGAGAGCTTATTAATTACAATTATTATATTATATTATATTATATATAAAAAAATTATATATAATATAACCCTCCCATGGGGTACACCTTGTCGTGGTGGGAGGGCTTAGTACTTGGATGGCGCCTTGAGATTTATTTTAAATTTTTCTATTTACAATAAATCTTATGGTGCCTGAAAAGGAAGCGAAGTACCCTTTCGCGTCGTCGGTGCCGTCAACGTGCCGCGGACGGCTGTGCTTCGTAACCGCGTTTTCGCGTTATAGCATTCTCGCGTTATCGCGTTTTCGCGTTTTCAAAATCCCAATTTCGTTTTTGTCAACGAGTCTCTCCTTCCGACGCCAACTAACTGGGATGTTTCATCGAGTCGTTGCTTTGCGACGTACTCGCGCCTTGTGCAACGTGGCACTTGGTGATGCCGGCCGCGCAGAACGTATGTCCAGTACAAAATGTACATGGGCGCGCGGGTTCGATGCTTCGCGCTCGATCGGCTTAGTGATGAACACGCTCTGCTTCGTCAATTGATTTGGCCCGAATCGGTTAGAACTCGATCGATTGTTCGAAATGGTCGTCAATGGGTCCCTTCTCTTTGCTCGTCTACTCTACAGCCACACGCCTAGCGTGTGTTAACCCTGTCGAGGAGTCGAGTGGATTCCCCTAGGCACGATTTTCGCTCGGTAAAAGGGGTTGCCTCCCCATTTTCTAAATTGCTGAATGTTAGCTTTTAAAAAATGTGGGTATCCTCTTCTTTTACCGTCTATCAGCCTTGTGTACTGCGCTAGTGATATAGCATCCGTGCGGGTCACTTGAAATCGTGCTTAGCGGGTCCAGGTTCGATATGAGATAGGATAATTATGCGCGAAAAAGAGCTGGTGAACTTTATTTTCCTCTATTCCGTCAATCGTTTTCGTCTTCTTTCCGGTTCGGGCCTAATCTTTGCTCGTTGTATCGTTGCATTCCCGACCTGTTGGCTCGAAATTGATTCTCGCGAAATGAAATGGGATTTTCGCTCGTACCGAAACCGGGAGTGTCGGACATAGTATATATATATTAAATATATACATCGCGCGACAAAATTTTTAATCGTACCGAATTAGTGCGGGAGTGCCGTTTAGTATCGCGCGTAAAATAACGAAAATAGCGATATAAAAATATCGCTCGTGAGTGCGGGAGTGCCGTTGAAAGTATCGCGCGTCAACAACATGAGAGGAGGAGGAGGCCTGGGAGAGGCATCTTGCATCGGCGGAGCAACCTGATGGTGAATATTTATTATTTGTATATCAATTGTTATAAATCGTACGCATAATAATTCGATCTTATTATTTAAATGAATTAAAGAGAAAATTAGAGAGAAAGATTTTTATAAAAGTTATATAAAACTTTTTAAAAAACTTTCTTAAAAAACAGTTTTAAAATTTTATAAAAATTTTCCACACGTGTTTATCTCTGCTTATTATTTTACACATCGGATATAAAATTCCGCGCGATAAAAATTTTTTGAAATATTGATTGCATTTTGTGAGCATTAATATAAATGAATTTTATATTTGTATGTTACAGACAACTAGCTTCGATAACAACAACTCCGCTGTTGCGCATCAGTGTCGGTGAGTGAGAAAAACTTTTATTTAATTTTAAGGTAACGGATTCGTAGAGATTGTAGATGTAGATTGTAGATTGTAGATTGTAGATTGTAGATTGTAGAGTGTGAATTGTAGAGTAAGTCCGTTGCCTTAAAATGGATGAGCTATGATAGATTAAATTAAATAACTTTTAATAAATTCTTTCGAAAAGCTTTGCATCTATTGCGAAAATATATTGAAGTATTAATTTAAAAAAGAGAATCTCAAGAAAAGAAAATTTTTTTTGTAAAGACTTGACTAGTTTATTAAATCAAGAGCACGCATTAATAATTTTAACAATTTTATCAATTTTTGATACTACTTTATTCTTATAACGCGCACTTATTTTATTCTAATTTCTTATATCATAGCTCATCCATTGTAGAATTGTTTGTAGATATTGTTTTTAAATTTTACTTTAACTTAAAATAAAGCCAAACGATTAATTAATTAAATAATTGTAATATCATAAAAGTTATACACATACATGAATTTTATATTTTATTAGAAAATATAGTATATAGAAATTTGTAGTAATTGGCTTTATTTGAGTTAAAATAAAGTTATATTCAAATATTTAAGAAACGATCGTAAAATCGAGCGATCGTTACGATGAGCGTGAAATATTTACGCTCATTTGCCGGTAATTAATCGGCAAAAGAAGAGTGTTTATCTCCTTTTTCGATCTCTGATTAGAGATCGAGCGAGAAAGTGGCCAGAATCAACGAAAAGTAAGTTCAATTGGCCTGAAGAAAAGTTTTACGTACAATAGTACGTAATGTCGGACATTATTCACGCGGTTAGGTACATGCGGTTAGAGAATGTAATNTATTAATTAAATAGTTGATTTTGACAGTTGCTCTTTCATTAGATTTCAAAATACTCAGATTAATACGATTGTGAATATATTAGAATATCATTTCAAACCACAGCATTTTGCATGGTGCGTTCATTTAATAAGGCACATTTAAAAAGAATCGAATGCAATTAAGACCAATGTGTGTGACGGATATAAAAATTATAAAATTTATCATTTGTTTCAATCCTTAGGTAAACCAATAATTATTTCTTCTTTTAATATTTATATTAAGAATAATTTCGTCCGATGGCTTTATCATAATACTATTATTGATGATTTAAATATACATAATTCGTCTGAAGAACGCGCAGTGAAATAACGCGATCAATATGAAGAAAATCGAATAATTACAATAATGGAAAGCCTTGTTGATGTTAATTAATCGTTTAAATAATAATTATCTATGTGTTACATGTGTGTGTGATCTTAAAAAATAATACTTGTATATAAATTCAGATTTCGTATATGTATTGTCATAGGTACGAGTAAAATATTTCGGAAGCGAGGTCAGATAACGACGTTTCGCTTGATGACGTAGGCGCTGTATTTTTTTAACATAGGCGAGACCTTTATCAATTCCGCGACGGCGACATTCCTAGTAGTAAAGTATGGATAACAGGAACCTTCGTATTATTGAATTCTTTTCTAACATTGCGATCGCGATTAATATCGAAATATAATTCGGTACGACTATTACAATTAACAATTAATTAACTCTTAATGAATAACATGAAACTGATATGGCGATGATACATCCATCGAAACGCGATCCTTCGTTATTCCAAAAATTGAAAAAAAGAGGCAAAAATTATAAATACATAGACGATCTTGTATTATCCCACGACATTCCAACGGCAAAGCAATGATACAAAACGCTTCGTATTATTGAATTCTTTTCCTAAACGCGATCGCGATTAGTATTGAAATATAATTCGCTATGCTATTCTAGAGCGAATCGTACTTCTTTTTATCCCTTATACAATATATTAATGTGCATTTCTCATGTATTATTCCGCGATCGGGAGTGTCGTGCAAAGTGTCTCGCGATCGTTCGATGTATAATTAATTATTATTATTCTTTTTCGGAAGTGAATGTGAGTGCTACCAAGAAATAGCAAAGACGAAAAAAGGAGAAAAGGGAGAAAAACATCGAACAACACATATGGAGCAACGAAATATAAAATGTAAGTCATTTATAAATTATTTATCATTCATGTTACTTTTAGACATATTGCCTGTTCCTATTTCACCTTTTTCGAATTTATTCTTAATTATCATCTAGCATATATAAAAAATATTTCAGTTTTTATTTTAAAATATTCCAAATAATATAATAAAATATTTTTCGTGTTAATTGATATTTCAAGATAGTTCAATATTTTATAAAATATTTCACAATAATGTAATTATTATATACTTATATATAAGAATTGATATTTTTAAATAGACTGAATTTTTATTAAAAGTTTATATTCAAGATAATGCTTGATAATTTAATTTACAATATTAAATATCTGTTTGAAAGGCAAAAAAATTGATTGCGCGTAATAATTAATTTTACAATCAATTAATTTAGATACTTAATTTTATTAGAAAATAGATTTATAAAAATATTAAAATTGAATGTATTTGCATTTAATTTGTGTTTAGCCTTTGCGTAATGATTAATATTCGCGTTAGATGTTCCATATATGTAGCATCCCGAATTTTTCCTGACCTAAATAATCCGCGCGGACTGCTGAGCTAAATACTCCACGCGGACTCAATCGATAGCCAATAAGCATAGTTCCTCGATCCTTAAATCCAATAGAAAACCCGGATTTTGTCACTCGCGTCGTATTCTCACGTCTTATTCGCGTTTCTTCTCGCATCCTTGTCGCATTCTCGTTGCATCCTTTTCTCTAATTGCTTTTTAAAGGGCAAGCTCGAGCCTCGACTCGGTCTTATCTATTGTAACTCGATATGAACATAAAAACTCGATATGAAGATAAAAACTAAGCCAAAATAATACCGATTTTCATGTCCGCCTGTCATCACTTTCTTATCGCGTACAAGATTTATGTCTCAATTTAGTTACACACAAATGTACTCGCACAAATGTATTTCATATATTTCAGTTACTTATACACTCGTTTGTACGGTGTAGTTTTGAGCATTTTCTTTTTAAATTCGATTTATTAAAGGTGTACTTTATATATTATTCATATATTACAATTAAAGCAATCAATGTCATCTGTATAAATGTTAGATATACATATATTCTTTTGTTTTTCAGCTATAAAATATTGTTGTAATTAACGTACATTAATTTATTAATAATTTCGATTTGCATTTAGAAAACAATATATTTAAAACATTTTAACTATATCTTCTAAAAAATTATTTGCAGATTTTAAAAACACATTTATTGTTCTATATAAATAATTCGCAAAAAATGTTATAAAAAGACAATGCTTATTTAAATGAGAAATACGCTGTATTATATTTTAATCAATAAAAATTTTCATTGATTCAGTTTAAGATAGTATGTTTTATATATACAATTAGACAGCTATCCAGATTGCTTTTATCTTTCGGTCGACATTTCGTTCATATAAGAACGGAAATAAATAATAAGAAAAAGAATTAAGCAGTTATATATTAATATGAACGCGGTTGCAAATCTAAGGAGCAGCAATTGTGATAATAATTATTATATATAATATATAGAATATAATATTATATATAATATAATTATTATATAATTTTCTCATTGTTATTTATTATTCTAACATCTCTGTAAATTAGATTCCAATTTTTTTTTATTAAAGAAAATGATCGTCGTGTACCTAATCTTTTATTCAATAATATTCATATAAGTAGACATTACAATGAGGAAAAAAAATTTTATTTTAACTAAATGCTTACATACTTATTTCGTACATGACGTAAAAATCAGAAGCGCTATAATGAGTCAGATTACATTATTGAATGATATAATCAATCCCACACACAAATTATATATAATTATCGATAACGCGGCGTTCGACTTTGGCAATATAAAATATAAACAGTAGCGCACTATATGTTACCGATTTGTCATCATTTGCACGGTGGCTCGCTCCAGTAATAAAGTAATGGTAAGAAACGTTTCGTATACAGTAATTTTTTAATTAAAAACGATTACGATTAGTATCGAAATGTAATTTGCTATAAATATTAACAAAAATTAATTAATTAAAAAGTAATTAACGACATGAAAATGTACCACAACGATAAATATTTATCGAATCATAATCATTCACTACCGCGATTAAAAATTGAAACAGAGGATATACAAAAGGTGATAAGAGAATTAAATATAATCTTCCGATCATCGATGCTGATTATAATATTTCTTTAACAATATTAGAATTAAATATATTTCTATCAATGCTTTAAATTTTCTCAATCCTTGTTAAATAAACAATATACAATTTAATCGAGAATCGATTAAATAATAGGAATCCAAGATATTATTAATTAATCACTTTGATGATTGCGATCTTCACGGACAATAATTATTATTTTAATACTTAGAGTCACAAATATATTTTATCCGAGTCACTTTATCGTTCTTGACAATCTAAATATAATTTAGATTGTGAGAGAACACGAAGTAAAACAATTAACAATGTGAGAGAACACGAAGTAAAACAATTATAGATGCAAATAATTAATATTTTTAATCAATAAATTAAAATACTTTCATAATTTAATATTCCGCGATAATGTATATATTATAATATATAAAATATAAAAATATTTCAGCAACTATTTCAACAAATTATCAATGACGGTGACTCTTGAGTAATAAAGTAGTGGTGAAAAACGCTAATTATATTGTAATTCTTTTACTAAACACGATTACGATTAGAATCGAAAATAATTTGCTATGAATATTAATAAAAATTAATTAACGACATGAAACTGTATCGCAACGATAAATCTTTATCGTATCGCAATCATTCATTACTGCGATTAAAAATTGAAACGGAGGATATATAAAAGGGGATAACAGAATTAAATATAATTTTCCGATCATCGAACCTTATTATAATATTTCTTTATAATATTAGAATATAATATTAGAATTAAATATATTTTGACTAATGCTTTAAATTTTCTCAATCTTTGTTAATTAAATGCACAATTTAACCGAAAAATGATTAAATTATAGGGATTTAAAATATTAAATAATCACTTTGATAATTGCGATTTCTACGGACAATAATTATTATTTTAATATTTAGAATCACAAATATATTTCATACGTATTACTTTATCGTTTTACTTGATAATTTAAATATAATTTAGGATGTGAGAAAACGCAAAGTAAAACAATCGAATTATAGATGCAAATAATTAGCATAACAAAAGACTGCGTGAATTGTATGAAAAATAATTAATTTTAATCAATAAATTAAATACTTTAATAATTTAATTTTTTACGTTAATGTATATTTTATAATATATAAAATATTTCGGTAACGAATTATCGATAACACGATGTTTGATTTTGGCAATATAAAATATAAACAGTAGCGCGCTATACGGTGCCGCTTTGTCATCATTCGTACGGTGACTCTCGAGTAATAAAGTAGTGGTAAGAATCGTTTTGTATATTATAATTTTTTTACTAAACATGATTACAATTAGTATGGAAACATAATTTACTATAAATTTTAATAAAAATTAATTAACTAAAAATTATTTAGCGACATGAAACAGTATAGCAACGATAAATCTTTATCATTGCAATCATTGATTACCGCGATTAAAAATTGAAACAAATTATACATAAAAGAGGATAAAAGATTATTTTGTGATATTTCGATCATCGATCCTTATTAGAATATTTCTTTATAATATTAGAATATAATATTAGAATTAAATATATATTGATTCGATGCTTTAAGTTTTCTGAATCCTTCTAAATATACAATTTAATCGATAATCGATGAAATTATAAGAACTTAAAATATTAAATAATCACTTTGATAATTGCGATTTTTACGGACAATAATTATTATTTTAATATTTAGAATCGCAAATATATTTCATCCGTGTTATTTTATTATTCTACTTAATAATCTAAATATAATTTGGGATGTGAGAGAACGCGAAGTAAAACAATCGATTTATAGAAGCAAATAATTAGCATAACAAAAGACTGCGTGAATTGTATGATAAATAATTAATTTTAATCAATAAATTAAATACTTTAATAATTTAATATTTTACGTTAATGTATATTTTATAATATATAAAATATTTCGGTAACGAATTATCGATAACACGATGTTTGATTTTGGCAATATAAAATATAAACAGTAGCGCGCTATATGGTGCCGCTTTGTCATCATTCGTACGGTGACTCTCGAGTAATAAAGTAGTGGTAAGAATCGTTTTGTATATTATAATTTTTTTACTAAACATGATTACAATTAGTATGGAAACATAATTTACTATAAATTTTAATAAGAATTAGTTAACTAAAAATTAATTAGCGACATGAATCAGTATAGCAACGATAAATCTTTATCATTGCAATCATTGATTACCGCGATTAAAAATTGAAACAAATTATACATAAAAGAGGATAAAAGATTATTTTGTGATATTTCGATCATCGATCCTTATTAGAATATTTCTTTATAATATTAGAATATAATATTAGAATTAAATATATATTGATTCAATGCTTTAAGTTTTCTGAATTTTTCTAAATACACAATTTAATCGATAATCGATGAAATTATAGGGATTTAAAATATTAAATAATCACTTTGATAATTGCGATTTTTACGAACAATAATTATTATTTTAATATTTAGTATCGCAAATATGTTTCATCCGTGTTATTTTATCATTCTACTTGATAATCTAAATATAATTTGGGATGTGAGAGAACGCGAAGTAAAACAATCGATTTATAGAAGCAAATAATTAGCATAACAAAAGACTGCGTGAATTGTATGATAAATAATTAATTTTAATCAATAAATTAAATACTTTCATAATTTAATATTTTACGTTAATGTATATTTCATAATATATAAAATATTTCGGTAACGAATTATCGATGACACGATGTACGATTTTGGCAATATAAAATATAAACAGTAGCGCTCTATACGGTGCCGCTTTGTTATCATTCGTACTGTGACTCTCGAGTAATAAAGTAGTGGTAAGAATCGTTTTGTATATTATAATTTTTTTACTAAACATGATTACAATTAGTATGGAAACATAATTTACTATAAATTTGAATAAAAATTAATTAACTAAAAATTAATTAGCGACATGAAACAGTATAGCAACGATAAATCTTTATCATTGCAATCATTGATTACCGCGATTAAAAATTGAAACAAATTATACATAAAAGAAGATAAAAGATTATGTTGTGATATTTCGATCATCGATCCTTATTAGAATATTTCTTTATAATATTAGAATATAATATTAGAATTAAATATATATTGATTCGATGCTTTAAGTTTTCTGAATCCTTCTAAATACACAATTTAATCGATAATCGATGAAATTATAGGGATTTAAAATATTAAATAATCACTTTGATAATTGCGATTTTTACGGACAATAATTATTATTTTAATATTTAGAATCGCAAATATATTTCATCCGTGTTATTTTATCGTTCTACTTGATAATCTAAATATAATTTGGGATGTGAGAGAACGCGAAGTAAAACAATCGATTTATAGAAGCAAATAATTAGCATAACAAAAGACTGCGTGAATTGTATGATAAATAATTAATTTTAATCAATAAATTAAATACTTTCATAATTTAATATTTTACGTTAATGTATATTTCATAATATATAAAATATTTCGGTAACGATAACAAATTATCGATAACACGATGTACGATTTTGGCAATATAAAATATAAACAGTAGCGCTCTATACGGTGCCGCTTTGTCATCATTCGTACTGTGACTCTCGAGTAATAAAGTAGTGGTAAGAATCGTTTTGTATATTATAATTTTTTTACTAAACATGATTACAATTAGTATGGAAACATAATTTACTATAAATTTTAATAAAAATTAATTAATTAAAAATTAATTAGCGACATGAAACAGTAGCAACGATAAATCTTTATCGAATCGCAATCATTCATTACTGCGATTAAAAATTGTAACTGATTATGCATAAAAGAGTATAAGAGATTATGTTCTGATATTTCGATCATCGATGCTTATTATAATATTTCTTTATAATATTAGAATATAATATTAGAATTTAATATATTTCAACCAATGCTTTAAATTTTCTTAATTTTTGTTAATTAAATACACAATTTAATCGAAATCTTATTATGCAAATTTAAATTTATATGCTATATTTCAAAATAAATTTGAAATTATATATATATATATATATATATATATATTATATTATATATTATATATTATATATTATATATTATATATTATATATTATTAAATGGAGTGAGAGTAAAGGATTTGAGAGCTTTTACTCTCCATTTAATTATTTTTTATAGAGAGCTTATTAATTACAATTATTATATTATATTATATTATATATAAAAAAATTATATATAATATAACCCTCCCATGGGGTACACCTTGTCGTGGTGGGAGGGCTTAGTACTTGGATGGCGCCTTGAGATTTATTTTAAATTTTTCTATTTACAATAAATCTTATGGTGCCTGAAAAGGAAGCGAAGTACCCTTTCGCGTCGTCGGTGCCGTCAACGTGCCGCGGACGGCTGTGCTTCGTAACCGCGTTTTCGCGTTATAGCATTCTCGCGTTATCGCGTTTTCGCGTTTTCAAAATCCCAATTTCGTTTTTGTCAACGAGTCTCTCCTTCCGACGCCAACTAACTGGGATGTTTCATCGAGTCGTTGCTTTGCGACGTACTCGCGCCTTGTGCAACGTGGCACTTGGTGATGCCGGCCGCGCAGAACGTATGTCCAGTACAAAATGTACATGGGCGCGCGGGTTCGATGCTTCGCGCTCGATCGGCTTAGTGATGAACACGCTCTGCTTCGTCAATTGATTTGGCCCGAATCGGTTAGAACTCGATCGATTGTTCGAAATGGTCGTCAATGGGTCCCTTCTCTTTGCTCGTCTACTCTACAGCCACACGCCTAGCGTGTGTTAACCCTGTCGAGGAGTCGAGTGGATTCCCCTAGGCACGATTTTCGCTCGGTAAAAGGGGTTGCCTCCCCATTTTCTAAATTGCTGAATGTTAGCTTTTAAAAAATGTGGGTATCCTCTTCTTTTACCGTCTATCAGCCTTGTGTACTGCGCTAGTGATATAGCATCCGTGCGGGTCACTTGAAATCGTGCTTAGCGGGTCCAGGTTCGATATGAGATAGGATAATTATGCGCGAAAAAGAGCTGGTGAACTTTATTTTCCTCTATTCCGTCAATCGTTTCGTCTTCTTTCCGGTTCGGGCCTAATCTTTGCTCGTTGTATCGTTGCATTCCCGACCTGTTGGCTCGAAATTGATTCTCGCGAAATGAAATGGGATTTTCGCTCGTACCGAAACCGGGAGTGTCGGACATAGTATATATATATTAAATATATACATCGCGCGACAAAATTTTTAATCGTACCGAATTAGTGCGGGAGTGCCGTTTAGTATCGCGCGTAAAATAACGAAAATAGCGATATAAAAATATCGCTCGTGAGTGCGGGAGTGCCGTTGAAAGTATCGCGCGTCAACAACATGAGAGGAGGAGGAGGCCTGGGAGAGGCATCTTGCATCGGCGGAGCAACCTGATGGTGAATATTTATTATTTGTATATCAATTGTTATAAATCGTACGCATAATAATTCGATCTTATTATTTAAATGAATTAAAGAGAAAATTAGAGAGAAAGATTTTTATAAAAGTTATATAAAACTTTTTAAAAAACTTTCTTAAAAAACAGTTTTAAAATTTTATAAAAATTTTCCACACGTGTTTATCTCTGCTTATTATTTTACACATCGGATATAAAATTCCGCGCGATAAAAATTTTTTGAAATATTGATTGCATTTTGTGAGCATTAATATAAATGAATTTTATATTTGTATGTTACAGACAACTAGCTTCGATAACAACAACTCCGCTGTTGCGCATCAGTGTCGGTGAGTGAGAAAAACTTTTATTTAATTTTAAGGTAACGGATTCGTAGAGATTGTAGATGTAGATTGTAGATTGTAGATTGTAGATTGTAGATTGTAGAGTGTGAATTGTAGAGTAAGTCCGTTGCCTTAAAATGGATGAGCTATGATAGATTAAATTAAATAACTTTTAATAAATTCTTTCGAAAAGCTTTGCATCTATTGCGAAAATATATTGAAGTATTAATTTAAAAAAGAGAATCTCAAGAAAAGAAAATTTTTTTTGTAAAGACTTGACTAGTTTATTAAATCAAGAGCACGCATTAATAATTTTAACAATTTTATCAATTTTTGATACTACTTTATTCTTATAACGCGCACTTATTTTATTCTAATTTCTTATATCATAGCTCATCCATTGTAGAATTTGTTTGTAGATATTGTTTTTAAATTTTACTTTAACTTAAAATAAAGCCAAACGATTAATTAATTAAATAATTTGTAATATCATAAAAGTTATACACATACATGAATTTTATATTTTATTAGAAAATATAGTATATAGAAATTTGTAGTAATTTGGCTTTATTTGAGTTAAAATAAAGTTATATTCAAATATTTAAGAAACGATCGTAAAATCGAGCGATCGTTACGATGAGCGTGAAATATTTACGCTCATTTGCCGGTAATTAATCGGCAAAAGAAGGAGTGTTTATCTCCTTTTTCGATCTCTGATTAGAGATCGAGCGAGAAAGTGGCCAGAATCAACGAAAAGTAAGTTCAATTGGCCTGAAGAAAAGTTTTACGTACAATAGTACGTAATGTCGGACATTTATTCACGCGGTTAGGGCATGCGGTTAGAGAATGTAATTAGGGCACGTAATTAAAATATACGTGATTAGAGATAGGCTTTCCTCGAATAATTTCACTTAATCGAGAAATAGGATTGTTAGGGCTATTAGGTGATCATTAAAATTTTTTAATTTTCCATTCAAAAAGTAGAGGATTGTTAGGGCTATTATGTCATTAATTTAGCTGATTTTATATTATGTATCTTTTAAGGAATCAGGAAATGTAGGTTTAAATAATATTAGGGAAAACAAATTAATAAATATTTCAATAATTACGAGAGTCGTTTGATAAATTTGGTAAAAAAGCAAGTAAAACACATTGTTTTGGAAAAAATCTACGTTATTTCTCAACATAGTCTCCATTATCATTAAGGTCTATACACTTGGTCGAACGAGATTCCAATTTTTTAACCGTCGAAAAAATAGACTGTCTCAAAACTTGCAAAATACTCGTTGAATTTCACGGAAATTTACCAAACTTATCAAACGACCCACGTATATTATTAATTTATTAAGAATTTTATTTTTTTATTAAGAATTTTTAAGGGATCAATATTTTTTGAGTGTTTTTTTATAGGTATTTTATTTATATAAGGATGAAAATTAACTTGTTAACATTCAATAATTTGTATAGTAATACGAATTTTTTTGCGAAATTTTATGTACTTATGTAATACGAAATTTATGTACTTTTATATAATACGAAATTTTAAATGAAAAATTTAAAATACAAATTTATATATTAAGCTATTTTTTAGTAATATGAATAATAAATTTCGTATATTTATGAATTTATAAGTTATTTTTAAATATAGAAATTGAAAGATTTAAAATAGAATTAAGAATGATATTAAAGAATAGATATTAAAGAATGAATAGAATTTATAGGAAAAGATTTATTATTAAAATTTCAAAAAAAATTTTAATTTAAATAATATTTTTAAATAATAACTTTTCGAAAATTTATATATTCATTTATTTATATATTTATGGTTTTAATTTAAATAGTAATTTTTACAAAATTTATAGATTTATATACTTATATATACATTTAAGGTTTTAGTTTAAATAATAATAATTTTTATATAAAATTTATATGTTTATTTTCTTAAATATAGATGTTTGTGTATTTATGTATTTAAAGTTTTAATTTAAATAATAATTTTTATATAAAATTTATATGTTTATTTTCTTATATATAGATGTTTGTGTATTTATGTATTTAAAATTTGAATTTAAATAATAATTTTTATAAAATTTATATATTTATATATATTTTGAGATATATATAATTTCATTAATTGTATTTCATTAATTTTATTTATATAAATTTATCTAAACAGCTTATATTATTAAAGTTTAATATCGAAGATATTAAGAAAATTATTTTTTTCAGATATTTGTGAATATATATTGAATATAGTGAATATTATGAACATATAATAGGATAGTAGTTTGTTAGGGCTACTCCATATAATGCTCCTTATGCACATGGTTCCGGGGACTTGCGCGTTGGAAGATTAAGGAAAGGCGCGTGGGGTTTTTAGTTGGTAGTCCCTGCCGTTAAAATGGCGGCAGGGAGAGCCCAACACTACCCCGACGGGACCGCTAACGTCGGGGTGTGCATAAGGAGCATTTTCCCCACGTAAAAAAAAAAAAAAAAAAACTTGTTAAATTATGTTGTATTACATTTCAAATTATATTATATTTTAATAATGAATTTCAACAATGAATTTCAACAATAAATAACATAATATCCGACAAACAATACCGTGCCAATGATTTTGTTTTACGGTCTTGTTATGCAAATTTAAATTTATATACTATATTGCAAACTAAATGCTGCAATTGTATATATTATATTATATATAAAATTATATATAATATAACCCTCCCATGGGGTACACCTTGTCGCGGTGGGAGGGCTTAGTACTTGGATGATGTCTTGAGATTTATCTTAAATTTTTCTATTTATGATAAATCTTAAGGTGCTTGAAAGGGAAGCTAAGTACCCTTTCGCGTCGTCGGTGCCGTCAACGTGCCGCGGACGGCAAGCGTTTCGTTACCGCGTTTTCGCGTTGTAGTATTCTCGCGTCGTCGCGTTTTTGCGGAAATTTTGGACTTTTTCATATAATAAAATAAACAAAGTTAAAGGCTCCTCTAAATTAACAAATCAAAATTAATATCGAAAGGCAGTTAAGAGCCAACGCAGTTGTAGGGCATGGATAAAATAATTTCCAAAACAGCAACTAAATTTTAACGATCCATTCGCTTTATTCCAAACGTTTCGGACTCGATTCGAGCCTTCTTCAGTGATTAAGCATGCATGGTTTATAGAAGTGACGCGACTTCGTCAAGGCTGATCCATCCGAGAAAGCACGATGCAAAAAGCCCTCTCAACGGTACAAAGCGTGAAGAGCGATGCACATGTGCAAACCATACAACTTTTGTCTATTTATTTTGCTGAAAATGCTTCGTTGAAAAATTATCGAGGTGTGTTTTTTAAAGTAAAACACCCTGTATATTAATACGTTTGAATAAAGTGAAAACAAAAAGTAATCAAAAGAGTAAAGAAGAAGATTAAGTGATTTTAAATATCTCTTAAGAATGTGAGATTGTTTAAAGACAAATGGCCTCAGAAGGTATTCGAATAACTACTACAGGAAGGAAGAAGTACGATAAATCTCTGCAACTTTGGAGAAAATGTAAGAAGTCATAATCCGAAGATTTAAAGAAGAGGATGCGTTGGATAAAAATGCATAGTAATTAAGAATGAAAAAACAGGTTGCAATTATATAAAATACGTTAATAATAATAACAAATTATGTTACACTTTATAATTTATTACATTATATTATGTCACACAACAATTGCAAAGTTATTTCTGTTGAAACAAAATACTACTGTGTGTATCATTAGTATAAGCAAATCTATAGTTTGGATTGTTCTGTGATTATAATATCGCTCTCGCCGGAATTTTGCGTTGATAGGTTCAAATTCCGATTATTTCTATTTTTCAGATAAGCATTTTTTGCCTGTTCCAAAAGATTCTGTGCCATTTGATTATCCGTCTTATCCACCATTTGCTTAAAGTAGCCATTCGGTTTGTCATGTAATAATTCGTACGGCGTGCCAAATTCCTATTTGTATATTTATGATATAATTATTAAATATACGAATTCTTCTTCTTTTTCTCTATCCATCTAATTATCTCTCTCTTATCTATCTAATCATCTCTCTTAAGAAATATTTAAAAAATCTCATTGTCGTAATACTAAAAGTTTTTTTCAGTGTAAAAGAAGAAAAAATATTGTGAAGATATTAAAAGCTTACGAAAATATCAAAATTTTATATTACACTTTATTATTTAACTTTATTATTTAAATATTTAATTTTATTTCAGCGTTTTTCCCATTACGATATAAATTTAAATATTGACTGTTTATTATACATATATATATGTATATATATATATATATATATATATATATATATATATGGAGAGAGAGAGAGAGAGAGAGAGAGAGAGAGAAAGACATATAAACCGATATTTGTTAGAATTCTTATTAAATGTGTAAAATTTTTTCTGAAATATTTATGCAAAGAAAATAAATATGATGTATTTGTAATTATTTTTTTATAAAATTAATATTTTCGTCATTCCACAAATTACATACCACGATGTAACCGTTTTCCATCACTATAATGCGATCACTGTCTATGACAGTATTCAAACGATGCGCTATCGTGATGACAGTGCAATCTTTAAAGTTCTTCCTTATCGTATCTTGAATTAAAGCATCAGTACTGAAAAAGGAAATACAAATTTAAAATAATAGCAAATACAAAATATTAAATTCGTAAATTACCTACTTATTGATCGAGTATCTAAATCTTTACTGGAGATTTAAAATTTATTAAGACTTACTAGGAATCAATATTTGCTGTGGCTTCGTCAAGAACGAGCAGGCGATTATTTCTCAAGATCGCTCTAGCCAAGCATATGAGCTGCCTTTGACCGACGCTGAAGTTATGGCCACCGCAAAGGACATTTTGGTCCAACGCAAGTTCGTTTAGCTCGACCAATCGAAGCACCTCCCACAGCTTCACATCGTCATACTGATTGAACGGATCCAAATTATAGCGTAAACTTTCGGAGAAGAGCACCGGCTCCTGGGGTATGATGGAAATCTTGGAACGTAACTCCTGCAGATTTAGCGTACCCGTCTCCCGCTCGTCAATTTCAATTTCACCCTTTAGATCTTCATTAAACAGGCGAAAGAGCGCGGAGATTAATGAAGATTTGCCAGCACCAGTTCGTCCCACTACACCGATCTTCCAACCAGGTTCAATAGACATGTTCAGATTCTGCGAAATGACGTGGATAAAATATATGACGAAAATATATGACGTGCACTGAATTGCAATGAAGGTTGATTTCTTTGTTTACCTTTAAGACAAACGGATTGTTCTTGTCATACTTCATGCTGACATTTTTAAATGTTAATCGTCCTTGAGATGGCCACGTAGGTGGTAGAGGATCATCCGAGGTAATGATTGGTTCCTTGGGAAGATTTGTATACTGGAGAATTCTTTCCACAGCTGTCATCAACGAAAAAGTCTCGGCTATCTGTTTTATGCTGAATTGCAAACCGCCGACCAAGATTAGTGATTGCGAAATTGCCAAACCTACATCGCCACCGGATACATTGCCTGAAAATTAACAAAAAAAAAAAATAAAAAAGAATCTCAAAGATTACTAATTAATAAAAGATAGTATTCTGTATAATGTTATATATACAGGGTGTCCCAGTTATCCTTTGTCATCTTTCAAAGACAGATTCCTTGGATCATTTGAAGACGATTTTTCCTCAGCGAAAATGTCAATGAAGGCCATCATTTTTTGCATGTTCCCGATTTTTATCATCATATATCTTTGCAATTAAGTCTTAAATTAAAACTCAACTAAAATAAACTCTATTTAAAATTAATCAAAGAATGTGGTTTTATTAATATTTTATTTCTACAAAGCTTAGCCTACAAAAAACCCCTTTTTTCCAATCACTTATAATTCGAAAATTATTAGTGCCTCGACATTTTCAGAAATTGGGGAAAAATCGTATTCAGATGATCCCAGGAATCTGTCTTTGAGAGATGACGGAAGATAACTGGTACACCCTGTATGTAAAATATATATTATTTAGTTTTTTTTACAAATTCGTAGAAAGAGAAAGAGAAAAAAGAAAGAGATATATATTTTCCCTTTATTTATAATATCATATATTCTTGTATATTTTAACATCGATCAAAAATATATAACATTAATTGAGAATATTCAGAAAATGAAATGTTGAAAAGAACGCACCATATTCACTTATCACTATGAAGGAATAGCAGAGGCAGATCATGAACAAGCACGTAATCGTGTCCACAACGATGCCGAAAACAGTTCCACATGCCAAAACTTGGTACCACGCCCCACTATGAGTATTTTGCAATTCATCGAACCTGTCTCGTACCATCTTCTCGATATTGTTACCGCTGCTCCGAATCGTCGGTAATCCATTTAGTGTAGCGTTTATATGTGAAAACAACGGGCTCTTAGCTAAAAACGAAGTTATATCAAACATATATTTCGTACATCTGTTCCAAGAACTTTAGAATCCAGCTTTGACATTATTTATATTCAATGAATCTATAGATTTTAACTCATAACAGTTTGATGAGAACTTTGAATCCAAGAGTCGTATCTTAATAATTCAAAAAAATCAATAATAATGTAATAAAAATATTTAAGAAACATATTTTATGTCCTAATGGATGGTTACTTTTTTCTTTTTCTCTATCTCTAAATACTTACTTACTCCTTCAAGACGTTTGATGCTTTGAGCAGTTTTGAGATAGAACTTTGTCCACAGATAAAATAAAATAATTTGTATGATTATCGGTATTATCATCCATCGATTAAGTATTGCCACCATGATAAATATAGCCAGTACTACACTGGTCATCTGAAGTGCTTCAAGCATTATTCTTGGTAGCAGTTCATCTATCGTTCCAATGTCCTTCGAAAATCTATTTAAAATTCGACCTGAAAAAAAATTATAGTTTTTTTGTAATGCTGTAAATACATGATTAAAAATTCATTTCTGTCAATCATTATATTTTGTTCTATCAGATAAATTTATATTTTGTTCTATCAGATAAATTTAGAAATTATAATATTGATAATACTCGAATTAAAAACAGATATTTCAATCTTTTTGCCCTCAAATTCAAAACAAAGCAAAACAATTGTTATTGCTTTTATTTGACATCTTTTCCTTTCTCTACATCATTCTTTATTCATCTCATTGCTCTGCTTACCAGAAGGATTCCTGTTAAAGAAGGACATACGCGCCTGTAACAGATTGGAGAACATGATGTTGTGTAGATTGATACTGGAGTTCAGGCATATATTCATGAAGAGAAAACTGCGGAACAATACAGTAACGGTGCAAATGATAATGCAAAATGTGTAAATGTATATAGCATCTATTTTACTGAGCAAACCGTCCGAATTCAACGTGAAGATTGATGCCAGGAAGCTATCGTTACGCATGTTCATATAATTTTTATGAATTTGATTGGCGCCGGCAGTATCTTTATTTCGCCTAACTTCTTCCAAATTGGTCCAGTAGGAAAGCCAGTAATCATTGCCAGTGGTAGCAATCTGGCTGATGATGAAAACTAGCAGCAGCACAAACAGTATGAAATAATTCCCGCCATGGTGTAAATAGTCTCTATACACCTTACTAGATATTTGACCACGCATCATCTCTTCACCTTCCAGATTGTTTTCCATACAAGTCAAATCGTCGTTTGGTAATGAATACTAGAAAAATATTCACTTGGGCAATTTTCACAAAGACAAAGACTAATTTACTAAAAACGCACAAAATCACAAATCGCAAATAATGTATTGAAGAACCTAATTTAGTTTTTTATTATAGTGATTTTACCGCGTAAAACTATATTAAATATCTTTGATAATTAATATAACTGTGCAAATATACTTCTAATTATTCGATCTATTATTCGATTAAATGAATTTTTATTTAATAACAACAATACAAACACACACACACACACACACACACACACACACATATATATATATATATATATATATATATATATATATATAATAAATGAACAAATGAGTTATGGTCTTACAACAGAGCTTGCGATCGACACTTCCGAAAAACGTTTGGATATCAGCATATTCTTTAAAGACATTTCTGATATTTTTCTCGCGTTTTCTTCCTTTTTTTCTTCTACGGTGCTTATTAAGTCATTCATCATTTCAATGAAATCTTTGTTTGATTCTATTAGTTCTTTATAACTTCCTTGCATCTTTACGAAGCCCTTGGAAAGCAAAATTAAATTAGATTATATGAAAAATATTTTTATTTTTAGGAATATAATTTTTAACATGATCTTATAATAAATAATAATTACATCTTTTTATAAATTATTAAATTATCTTTTTATAAATTATTAAATTATCTTTTGCTAAAAAAAATTTTTTTAAGATTAACGTTAATTAATTTCATCAACATTTGTGCATTTTTAATTACGCACAGATTAAATATTTTTTTATGAAAAGCAATTAAAAAGAAAGAGAAATAATTAAGTTGATGATATATATAAATATATAAGTAATATTTTATTATTCTGCATAACATACTAAGTTTCAGTTCTTTAAGAATGAAATTTTTGTATGAAAGATTTAAATTTAATTTTTTTCGAGTTAAAAATAGTAAAAATTTAATGTAGAAACTACAAAATTTGAAAGGTCGAAATACTGATTCAGAAATATTTAATTCAACACACTCACCCGGTCAAGCACGATAATGTGATCCACACGTTTTAGAAAATGCAACTGATGTGTAACAAGAATCCTTGTCTTTCCGTAGAGATACTCGGTGATGCATTTTTTGTAGAGATGTTTGGCGACATGAGTATCTACCGCACTCAAAGGATCATCCAGCAAATAAAGATCCGCTTGCTTGTAGACTGCCCTCGCGAGATTGATTCGCGCCCTTTGACCTCCGGAGAGAGATACGCCTCTTTCACCGACTATTGTCATGTCACCCTGTGGAAACTGTTGGAAGTCTTTTAACAATGCGCACACACGCGTCACCTGAAACCGCCAATTACTTGAGTTATAAAATCTCAAAGAGCTTTAGAGAACCTAGAAATGTAAAAAGAGAATGTTTTTCATTTTAACGGTCTTTTTAGTGACTGAAAAATATATTTTAAACCAATATGAAGTTATAACTTTCATTCGTTGAATCTTGACCAATTTACCTCATTATATCTGACCTTATCGAAGGGTTGGCCAAATAATATATTGTCTCTTACAGTGCCGCCAAAGAGCCAGGGTTCCTGGCTAGCATAGGAGATGCGTATGTTTGAATTTTCTATGTGATAACAGTTAGTCATTTTACCGTAAGAAACATTTTTTGCGGGATCATGCGTGAGAATCACGGAACCTGCACCGAGATCCAACTCTTTCAGTAGCACGTAAAGCATGGAAGATTTACCGGAGCCTACGGGGCCGACCAGGGCGTACAGTTCACCCGGATTAATGATTGCTGAAACGTTACACAATGTTGGTGGCAGTTGACCGTTAATCCAATTTGCAGAAACGCGATGAAACTTTACGCAAACTGGACGATATGATTCCTGCTCAGGAGTTTTATTGTTGACATCTATTTGATTGTTCGTAGCAATCACTTTGTTTAATTTTTCGTCTTTAGATTGCAATGTTTCCTTAAAGCATTCCATATTTACTTCATCCATTAATAAAAGATCCTGCATATTAAAGGCTATATTAGTCATTAAACAAATACGAAAGGGGAAAAAATAAAAAAATCAGTTTATAACGCAATTTGAAACGTGATAATACATATTATGATGCACCTCTAATCGATTCATAGATATTATCGTTTCGCCAAGTACTATAAGCGCTTGCGGAAAAAACAAAGCCGCAGTGAGTTGAAGAATGTTAGAAAATGTTGCAAGAGTATAAGTCACATCATCATTCAGATTATTTCCCGATAATACGAACATTATCAATGTAAAGTAAATCAGCAACCTTTCCGTAAACACTATGATAGCCAAATTTGTAGCGCGCACGTATGCCGAGAATTTAATTTTTTTTATCTCCAGTGCTCTCGTTATCGATACAATCTTGTTGAATGGCTTCTCCCAAGCATACATTTTTATTACCTAAAATGAAAAAAAAAATGTAAATTATGAATTTCTTCGCAAAATTTAAAATTTCCTTGTAAAATTTATTTAAAATTGTAAAAGAAGAGTTATATAATATAAAAAGATGTATATTATGTAAGAAGATTTGTATAATATATAATACTTTTATCCGCACGAATATATATAATCATTTAAAAGTAAAATAGCGAATAAAATATTTTCCAAAAGTACCTGTATCCCGGCTACGAGCTCATTCATCAGCTGTATCCGTCGATCGGTCAATGGCGCGATTATGGCTCTAATACTACGGCTTAGCAAACTTATAGTTCCTTGAACAGGTATGCTAATTATCAATAGTATCCCGATGCCTATGAGAATCGAAACACCGACCTTCTGCCACATTATGTATCCCACAATTATGATCTAGTAAATAAAGAATTGTTATATAAAATAATGTCTTTAAGAAGTTAATGAATATGCAGGAAAATATGCTTCATTTTTATAACAAATCTACATTTCAACGTAATTAATTAGATAAGATAAGTGTGTATAAATGGAAGTGATATAAAATTAGGAAGACAAGTATATATAAATAGAAGTGATTTTATAAAATATAACAAAATAAATGTGCAATATACGTAAACAATTAATTAGCTTAGGAAATTCTACTTAAAGGAGGAAATCATAAGATATATTTTAAAGATGTTTACTTTTTTTATATTTTAAATATACAAATACTTTTTGTTAAATAAAATGTTACCTGAATAGGCATAATCCATATATAATGCAGATATAATGTTAATAAATCGAACCGATTCATATCATTGCTGAGAAGATTCACAATCTGTCCAGTACCGGTTCGACTTAAAGATGTTTGATTCAATCGCAATACCTAGTAACAGTTTTGAGAAAAATTACAGGATTTATTATTGGGAATAACTATAACTCTTAAACCATCATTTGTGAATTTACTATTTATTTAAAAAATTGAGCTATTATAGTTGCGTAAAGTTTTACTTAATTTAATAATTTAATAAATCTAGTATATAAAATTATTTTTTTTATAATTATTTAGTATAATATTTTCCGAATAATGTAGATTCACGATTAAAAAATAAAAGATAACGAGGCATTTTTATAGTGAGCGACAACATTTTTTTAAATATTGTTTTCTATCTATTTCTTTATTGCATTTGGAAAGACATTTAAAAAAGGATGCGCTATTCTTTTACATACATTTGTGAAATTTCAGTATCTAACATATGTCAAACGTTATCGACCAAAGTCGAAGGATAGACTTAATGGAGTAGATAATAATTATAATGTAATTTCTGTTGACGATAAATGTGCTATTGCCATAGTTTTTCAATAATTTTACATTCGCATGTTACGAGAACTTGTGAAATAGATGTCGAAGAAATTCAAACAAGAATCCGAGTATACTTAGAAAATTTCAAATAGGTTATTATTAATGAAGAATAGACATATTATTTTATTTTTTATTATTTCATATTTTAATTTATGATTGTATGTATTAATAATTACATATTAATGACAATGATTGATATTTTATTTGATGCAAAGGAAAGTATCTATGAATTTGTAAATAAGCACTAATAATATAATTATATATATGTTATTGTTGTGTGTGTTTAAAATGCATATATTTGTGTATATGCGTGTGTGTGTGTGTGTGTGTGTGTGTGTGTGTGTGTGTGTGTGTGTGTGTGTGTGTGTGTGAGGTAAAGAATTATAAATTCAATACATGCAATCCACTTTTCCAAAAACTGAAAAAAATCATTTAAATAAATTTTTCCATCTGTGAAATCAATTTCTTTCGATATTAAATATTTCATTATTAATAATTTATTGATAAAAATCTTTTTCATTGAACTTTCGATATAAATACGTGGTTTGCAAGTTTTAATAAAAATCGAAATTGATCTCGAGATGCTATTTCTGATCAGAAAAAGCAGATATTTTTTCTAGAGAGATTCTTAGATTATTATATCGAAACTTAAAATTTATTTGTATCATTACCTTTCTATAGATAAGGGAGGTGCAGGCAATGCGTATTCTCATGCCAACTTGTTGCGACATTATGTTAATATGGTTGAACATCAAGGCGGTACTAAAAAGACAAATCACTAAACATGCGATATAAATCATTGTCTTATTCTTTTCTATTTGGCTTGTTGAATTTGATTCTTGAGTAAAATAACTGATGATCCAACCTTGCAGAATCGGTGTCAAAATGCGCAATATGCATGACTAGAAACAAGAATGCATTAAAATTAATATTTTCTTGCATATTTGTATTTACATAAATTTTTGACGTAATCTTTTATATATCTAAGCAGAAAAATCTAATCTCGACATATAAGTGAGAGATATGTAATCCACTAAATTTTTTTCTCATTTCTTTTCTCTCTTTTTTTTAATATGAAAGCTATATCAAAAATAATTAATTTGATTAATGAGGACAATACATAATATTTAATTAATTGATTTTTTCATTTACATAATGATATTACATAATGGTCAAAGATATTAATAACATTCTATGCTGTTTTGCAAAATTATCAATATTTCACCAGGATAAAGATATAGATTCCTATAATTGCATATGGTAACCAAAAGGCGCCGAAGAGTGCCTTGTATAGTTTCGGACGAACATTCTTCTTCAATGGCATTTTCTGCCCATTTTTGTCCACAGTATATTCCAGTTTTTTTAGTTTTTGCAATTCGCGATTCCAATATCTAAATAAATATATTAAAATATTATTTATGCTTTGAAATAATTTTGGAAAGAGGAATTGCTATTAGTTTCCAAAATGTTTTTATAATTATTTTATGCCTTGAAATTATGTATGTAAAATTAATTTATTAAATATTATGTATGTAAAATTAATTTATTAAATATATTTATTAAATATTTATTAAATATTTTATAAATATTATATTAATTTATTAAATATTTATTATACAAGAGTTTTATGAATTTATTTGGTTTGGTGTTTTTGTGAAATCTATAATAATTGTCAAAGAAAAAAATTTATTCGCTCTTAAAAAAGATATAATATTATTTAATTCGGAAGATGTTATCTTGTTTATCAAATATTATTGCATATTTTTTTAATGAATCAAAATTTATTAACCATTTGATACCACTATATAACAGATAACAGTAAATTTATGATAGCTATATTTGATTTTTGTTATTTAATCTAAATCATGAGTATTATACTATGACAAAATCATAAATCACATTAATTATATAATTTAAAATAAAAAAAGTTTATAAAATTATTTTTTTAACTCATGAGTTTATTCAAAGATAGTACTTTTCTATTTTTTTCTTTTATATTTTACATATCGGTTATATTTTATTGTTTGTTATTAATTTTAATAAAAGTTTATATAATAAATAAAATATTATGTTTAAAATAATTATTAATAAATTATTAATTTATTATCAAGAAATTAACTCATTATTTTTGTTTGTATAAAAAATATAAGAGCTATAATTATTACAAACGATATTATTTGTTATATTTGTACGCTTTTAAAAACAGGAAATACTCACTTTTCGAGATGATCTGTCACTTTTTTAGACTCATCTTCTTTCAATGGTTGAAAAATATCAGATTCCTGCAAATCAGTCTTCGCGCCTTTTATAAACAAGTCTGCCATCCACCTAGAAAGAAAAGTTTTTTCTTCAGATTGATTTCCCGAAAAAAAATGGAAATTTGATTTTATATAAAATAATAAAATTATGCATTATTTCAACAGAATAATAATACTTTTTCAAACATAAAAACTCTTCTTAAAACAAGAATGTTTATTTTTTAATAAGACATCTTCTTTAATATAACAAAGAAACAAAAAAACTTCTTCTTGAAAAAATTGTTCTTTTTCCTTAAAATTATAAAGCTTCATTTTTTCAAGAAAGAAAAAATATTTATTTCTTTTAAACTTTCATTTTTGAGTAAAAATTAAAATCCTCTAAAAAATAAAAAAATTTCTAAAATGTTTTGTTTGCTCTAAAAAATGTATAGAAAATATTGTATAAATATATTAACGAACCAAAAAAATAGTTGACTAAAGATATTCGCAGTCTCCTTAGGATTCCGTTTCATGCGAATTGAGTCCTTATTCATGTTGTTTCACTATCGATAATCTTAGAATTTTAAAGATCTTATAACATTTAACAATAACTTAGACTGTCTTTAAAAAATATTAAAACAATTGGCATTCTCAACTTATCTCTTCTTCTCTTTTTCTCCCCTTATTTTCGAGACACACTTTTCAAAAGTCAATTCTTTACTGAAATTTAGTATATATTTACGTTAATTTTTATATTATGAGGCATTGATAACATATACTATAACGTACACAAGAATGTACTTAGTCATTTGCCTTACTTATCTATAATATATGTAAATTGTTCCTTTTTTACATTTCATTTCTGTAAAATACATTTTTAAGCTGAACTTCTAAATTTTTATTATTTTTATATATTTTATAATATACTTTTTTATGTTAAATTTGCATTAAATTTTTATGACTTTTGCAATATTTTTTGATATTACAACTTTTATAAAAATGATATATATATATATATATATATATATATATATATATATCATTTTTATGTAATGGTCGTGACCATCACGTGACCATGAGCGGGACCATCACATAAAAATGGTATATATATATATTTCTGCTTTTCTTGTATATATATCATTTTTATGTGATGGTCACGCTCTGCTTCGTCAAATGATTCGGCCCGAATCGGTTAGAATTCGAATGATAGCTCAGAATAGTTGTTAATGGTCCCTTCTCTTTGTTCATCTACAGCCACACGCACAGCATGTAGAAGCATCCGTAGAAGTATTTGAGGGCTTCTTATTATTCTTTATCTACGCTCTAATGATTATTTCACATTTTGGCTAGTTTATAATTGTATTTTGCGACCAATTACGGACCAATTTAATATATTGTTTTTTGTTTAAATATCATACTGAAGAAGACTAAGTTAAGTCGAAACGTTTGTGATCTTTTAATTAAACGAACTTATAATTAATTGTTTTATTTATTTTTATTTCTAACTTATTAATTTGCTCGTATTATCGGCCCTTTAATGTCAATTTGATTATTATTGCATTGCAATACACGAGCCTTCTAATTGTCATTATATCTATTATTTTAGATAAATAGTAAATAGTAAATAATAAAATAAAAATAAAAATTTTATATGTTGTACATTGATATTAAATTAATGTCTTTTTGTACGATAATTTTTTTAACGATTATATGTTGTTTTAACGGTTTTTTTTTAAATCTTTTCCTAAAAAAGAAATTCTTTTTTACAGTTTCCATATAAGAGACTGTCGACTTTCAATGATATTATATTATCTAAAGAGTATAGAGTGTGATAAAAACTAAATTACTGCAATATTTTTTCTGCTTTTCTTGTATATTTTATTGTACTTTGGTTTATGTATTTGGTATATTTATATACAATATTTTGTGCATAATTCATTTATCATAAGTTTACTATACATATGTAGTAAACTTACAATCAATCTCTAAATTAACAATCTATTTGTACAATTATATTTATTTAACATACTTAGTAATACGCAGGAGAGAAGTTATGTAACTATAATCGTGCAAGAAGAGAGAGATGGAAAGATTTCGATTGTAAGAGATTAACAATGAAATACTGTATCACTGCAAACCTGAGCTCATCGAATATCTGAAAATAATTACTTATGAGTGCAAAGATATTGGTAAATGAGTATGTATTTGTACATTTACAAATATTTTTGTAATATAGTTTTGTAAAATATATGTAATGTATATATAATATATATATATATATATATATATATATATATATAATATAATGTATAATATATATAATTTGTATAATATATTATATAATATATATATATATATATATATATATAATATATATTATATATATTATATATATTATATATATAAATATAAAAAATATACATCATATTTATTTATGTATAAAAGCTGCGCATGTAGCTAACGCAGTATTCTATAAAATAAGATACATGTAACAATGGGCTATACTTGCATAACATTATTATAATATTATTACATATTAATATATAATAATTATATATAATTGCTGTGTATAATATAACAAAATATACATTATACATCTCATTATATTACTCGTAGACTTTCTTAAATACTTGATAATATTAAATCGATACTTTCATTATGGTAATATAGATAGTTGCATCAATAAATGCAGTTACAAAAATATTGAGCTCTTTTTTTGCTTCTATGCCTAAATATGATAAGTTACATATGAAAGTTACATATAATTACAACAAGTAACAAAATTAAATATAATGTTTCGTTAAGTATCTGAGTTTAGTTCGGAATATTTATTCTTTAATTATAATTAAAGTAGCGATACACTATTTGTGCAAATTATAAATCTTTCATTATAAATACATTAGAACCGGCATGTAATCTTTGCTGAGAAAAGATCACAAGTTGAGAGAGAAATCGATATAATTTTAAAATTCTATATAATTATAATTATATTTTAGTTATTATTTTCAATAAATATTAAATATTTTCGATAAATATATTATTGACTTCGTTATAAAAGAAATTTGTTTAAATTGTTACATTCACATCGCGATATTATAGTGCAATTTCAATCGTCAAACGAGATATTTTTTGATTCGAAGTAAACATATACTGAATATTAAAGTAATGATCAAATGTTCACAGTATGTAAATATTATCTTAGATATATAATGCTACTTTTAAAAAATATACTTTGTTTTATTTTATTGACTCAATTCATTTTAAGTTGATACAAGCTAAGTTGATACACTTTACTATAAGAAATTTAAAGATATTTATGATTTCTAAAAGTATATAAGTAAAAACGCATAAAATAGGAAAATATAATAGTACTATGACTTATTATGTGGAAGAACTTAACATTCTGGCGAGAATAATTTAACAAAACGATTACTAGGTAAATGACATACAAAAATATGATTTGCTACAAACGTTCTAGATACAAATAACATCGCACATTATAATACTCTGGACAAGAATCGTGTCTATATAAGAATGTTCCGAAGAAAAACATACAATACATTCTTTTAAGCTTGTAGAAATATAAGTGAAATTCATATCGATACAAATAATAACGTATGTAATTTTTATATATATTCTTTCCGTCCTTTTTGTTTTACAGATATACCATAGACGTTAAATGACATGTACTTTTATTTCGAGAGTGTGAAAAGCGGGGAAAAAAAAATTCAATTAACAAAAGATTTATTCTTAAAAGATTCATCTATGCTTCGTCATGTTTCACCATATTTGTTTAAATACGATTGCTTAGCTACCTTGATGAGTTGATCACACATGCCTGCACCGGTTTCTCTTACTAACGAAGTGAATTGACTGTAGCTGTTTTGCAGTAACATATGAGGGTGATCATATTCCTGTCAGAGAAATTCCCATCATAAATTATAATTTTATAATTACATCCATTTTTCGTTCCGATTATTAGAGAATAAATCATATTATTATTAATTATAACTAAATGTTTGAAATTAAATAAATTATGATTATCATACATGAATAGATGAATTATATATTTAGCACTGTAGTATAAAACATTATAATGAGAAACTTGAAAAGTGTCCTAAAATTTCGGATTCGAAGAAATCGGATAAATGCAATACATTTTTCAGGTAATAAGTTATACTTACAGCCATACGACCCTTATCCATCACTAGAACCTTATCGCTATCCATTATGGTGTTTAATCGATGCGCCACCGTAAGCATTGTGCAAGTCGCAAACTTTTTCCTAATGGTGCGTTGAATCAGCGCATCGGTCTGAGGATCAACATTCGCGGTCGCTTCATCCAACATCAATATACGATTGTTTCTCAGAATAGCTCGCGCTAAGCATACTAATTGTCTCTGACCGACACTGTAATTGCTACCTCTGTCAAACACGCGACTTTCTAAACCATTCCCGTTAATGCCGATCGCATCTTTCAACTCAACCTGAAATAGATATATTATTACACAATATAATATGTTTGTATTTATTCAATAATGTGGTTTGGAACTTTGAAGTTTTGGAGTCTGAATGGATTTTGGGAAGATTTTACAAAAGAACATGAATATTTGAAATTATTATAAAGATTCTGAGACTTTAAGAGCTTGAAACACAGAATTAAAAGATCTGTAATTTTACAAAATTATCTTGTTAATTACAATTTCACTTTCAATATAAAAATGTTGATCAAACCTCTTCAAGTGCTTCCCACAAATCTTTATCGGGGAATTCATCGAAAGGATCCAGATTGCGTCTCAGAGTGCCTGAGAATAATACAGGATCTTGAGGGATGATAGATATTTTGCGTCGCAAATCTTCCAAGGCAATCAAACCCGTGTTTATGTCATCGATCTTAATGATTCCTTCCACTTTCGCTAATCGAAATAAAGCTGATATCAAAGATGATTTTCCGGCACCTGTTCTTCCCACGATGCCAATCTACATGTAATATGTAAAATAAAATTGTAATGTTCTTAATTATTTTTAATCATTTTATATTTATATATATTTATTTTATACATATATATTATTTTCATATTTACTTTTTATTTCGTTGTAACAATTGAAAATTTAGATTAAAAAGAAATTAGAAAATTTTTTTGAAAAATACTTGATATTAAAAATTAATATTGCAGTTTTATAAAAAAAATGTCGTGCTTTCTTTCCGCTTAATTATTATCTTTTTTGACAGAATTTCCTCAGAAAAAAAAATATTTTTTCATAAAATCTTCCTACCTTCTCTCCGGGGTAGATCACTATATTCAAACCCTTAAGAACAGGCGGATCCTCATCCGCGTAACGCATATAGACATCCCTGAATACGACGCTACCTTTTTCGGGCCAGCGTTTGGGTGCATTGTCCGGTAATACCAGATTCTCCTTGTCTTTCTTCTTTAAGTATGTTCCTCTATCTCTCAAATTCGGTTCTGGCGTAAGTTGAATATATTCGAGCACGCGTTCCACAGCCATCATCTGATTAGTTACTTCGGCGCTCTGTCGCATTCCCCATTGAATTATACCTGTCATTCCCATTATTTGAGTAATAGCCAATCCAACTTCGCCACCAGAAAATGCTGAAATAAAACAATAATCAAAGTTTTTATAAATAGAGCAGCTTATAGATGAAATTCAGAGCTTGTTTAAAAAAATGCTTACTTTGATTGAATAGCAAAAAACTGAAGGTGACGAGAGAAATAAAAATGAAACAAAATACATCTAGAGTGAATCCAAAAGCCGTGCTAGTCACGATATACATATAAACGGTAGATGTATGTACATCCTGTAATTTGTCGAATTCCTGCTTGAGTATATCTTGAGCGCAATACGCTCTGATAGTTGTCAAACCGTTCAATGTAGCATTTAGATGAGTAAATACTGGCGAACGAGCTGAAACATAAAAGAATACCTCATAAAATCTCAAAAAAAAAAAGATAAAAAAAATATCTCATAAAAGCATTGGAAAATAAATTAAAAATGAATAAATTTAAATACTAATCTAATAAGGATTGATAAAAAATTTAAATCAAATGAATAAATTATTTTAAAAATATTTCATAAAATGCAATGAATTAAAAAGATTTTGATTTTTATATAAATTGAATAATAATAAGAGTTTCTAAGTATTTAATAATTAGATGTAAAGTAAATAGTAAATAATAAAAATTTTTTAATACATTTTTAAGTAAGAAAGAGAATAGATTAAATGAAGAAAGATAGACATACACATTCCTTCCAACCGCTTGATATTTTTACTGGTTTTAAGATAAACCTTGCGAATCCAATAAAATATTATGCTGATGAACACGATAGGCACCAAGAAGATGGGATTAACTATGCAGGTGACTATCAAAGAACCGAACATCATCATATTCATCTGTCCGGCATCTAGGCATGCTTTGGGTAATAATTCATCGATTGTGCCCATATCCTTGGAGAAACGGTTTAAGATCCTACCGCTAGGATTAGTGTCAAAAAATCGCATTCCCGTACGAATTAATGCACTGAACATCATATCGTGCAGACGTTGACTGCACGTCATGCACGTCTTATAAAAGACAAGTGATCTGGAAATACCAATAACAAAAATACCCAGCACAATGCCTGTGTAGATGTAGATGTAAGTCATTATTTCCGACATATCCTCATCATTCGAGACAGAATCTAAATGATTTCTCGTTATATTCTCGTAAATATCATCTGTTTGATTCTGATTGTGTTTGGCTAGATATTTTTGTGTTTCTACCACATTGACTCTGTGGAAAGAAATTAAAAGAATTATTTAAGAAAATAATTAAAAAATTACTTACTGTTAGATAAAATAATATGTTTGCTTAATGTTAATGAAAATTTATATTAAATGTATATTAAATTTATATTAAATGCGCGTAAAGAGTTAATATGCATTAAGTGATCTACATATTTTTAACAATCGGGAAATAAAACGGATTTAAAATATTGAAAAATGAAGTGAAGAAATTTAATATTAAAATAATTATTTTCTTTTAACTTTTTTAGAGAATTACTTTTATAGATGCTTACAAGAAAGGCACAAAGTAGTCGCTGAGACTGACAATAAATTGCGTGACGATAAATAGGAATAGAACAATGGAGGCCATGTATAAATTGGCACCAGTTTGGAAGAACTTGATAAATATAGGACCTTTAACTAAACCACGTGACGTCCCTTCCATACCGTCGTTTAATTGTTCCTCATCTTCGTCCTCTTCTTCATCATCTGTACCGCCGCTGCTAGCTTCCGGAGTACGACTCTATGGAATAAATTTCGTTCAGCAATATATTTTCTTTTTTTATTTAGATATTATTATAATGTTACGTATATCTGTAAACTTTACTTACTCTATTACTCGCGGAAGAGAACTTTCGTCTTATACTCATAGTTTTTTCTAAAGAATCGTCGATCTCATTCTCCGCTGCCACGAGTACTCCGTACTCGGGTCGATACTCCAATAAATCTTGATAATGCGAAAAGTACTTTACTTTTCCTTGTTCAAGCAATATAATGGCGTCTACTCCCTTTATGTATTGCAATTGATGCGTCGCCAAGATCCTCGTCTTCCCGGCTAGATATCTCTGAATACATTCTTGAAATAAATGTTTGCTGACGTGCGCATCAACCTAGAATTTTAACAGGTAAAAAATTCCTTATAGTATTAAATTTCAAAATTATTTAATTAATTTCATTCATGAAATTGTTATGCCTTTAATTTGTTGATAAAATTTACTTTCAAAAATAAAGAAGCAAAATACCAAAAATTAATCAAAAACATAATATAGATAATTATTATTATCGTTATGATTGTTATGTTAGTTCATTACAGTTTTAAGATTTACAGAATTGAAAAAAGCCGTAAAGAGCTCATTTTTAAAGATTGTAAATTTTATATTACATATATAATCATTGTACATGAAAAGATAAAATTATAGACTCATTTAAAAGTTGCTTACCGCGCTTAAAGGATCATCCAACAGGTAGATGTCCGATTGTCTGTACAGAGCCCTGGCCAAATTGATCCTGGCCTTTTGTCCACCAGACAATGAGCTACCACGTTCGCCCACGATAGTCTGATCACCCTGCGGGAATTGCTTGAAGTCACGCACCAAAGCGCAAGCTTTAATTACTTTCTGATATCGGTGGCGCTCATAAGCCTGTCCAAAAAGTATGTTTTGTCGAACGGAGGCACCAAACACCCAGGCTTCCTGGCTGGCATAGCTGATTTTGCCATTGAGCTTGATCTGACCTTCAGTCAAAGTGATCTCACCCAAAATCGCAGATAAAAGGGAACTCTTGCCACTGCCTACCATGCCGATTACAGCATACAGCTTGCCTTTCTTTATCTCCAGATTCAAATCTTCCAAGGTATTTTGCGACTGGTTATCCTCCCATTTGGCAGTTACGTTAATCATGTTGATAGCACAACTGTCATCGTTGCACGTGGATAATCGCTTTTTTTCTACAAAGAATAAAATTTTATTCGTTAATCCGACGAAACGCTTGATTTTGCAAACTTACCTCCAATAAGATCGGTGGTATTTTTTAGCAAGTCGCTAGCGACAATCATTAATCCGTTCTGCTTTTTGTAATCACTATTTTCATTTAAGTTTTGATAATCTTCCACAACATCATCATCAATGAAAGGCAGATCTTGTTTTCCTTCCTGTTTGTAGATTTGCTTGCTTGAAGAAAGATTAACGTAGTCGGAGGATGTCTTCGAGATGCTGCTGTCCTGGAACTCGTCAAACAGGAGGAAACTTTGGAGTCTCCGTATAGCCACCATACATTCGGCCAGCTCGGCGAAGCCGCGCACAAACATGCCAGACATAGTCTGCGCAAGAATGTTAAAGTAGGACGAAACGACGAAGACCTTGTCGACAGTGAGCTCGTTGCCGAACATAAGCATGGTGACGAGAGTGCAGTAAAGCGCCATCCGAGTCGTGAACAGATTGAAAGTCATGTAGATGCCGCGGATGTACGAGCTTTTAGTTACCACTCGTAGCTCGAGCTTGCGCGCCAACTCTACCATCGCGCAGAACGGCTTCTCCCAAGCATACATTTTGATCACCTGCACCCCGGAAATAATTTCATCCATTAGTCGAACTCGTTCATCCGTTTTAATAGCTGTCTGGAGACGGAATTTTGATGATAGCTTGCCGGTGTAAGCTAAAATGATGAATATAAATGATGAACTATGAAGAATTTGTAAAATAAAAATTATTTTTTAATCAATCATGATGGACGGAAAACTTACATTGGATCGGCACAACCACGAAGATAGCGGCGATACCAATGAGACCAGCATAGCCGACATCCTGATACAAGATGTAAGCTACTATCAGGGCGGATAGAGGTGACGACCACATGTAATGGATAAAAATGGTAACGAGATCGAACCGATTGACATCGTTGGCCACCAGATTGACCACTTTCCCTGGTGCCGTCTCGCCCAGAGCAGTCTTGCTCAGACGTAGAGCCTACGATACAAATGTAAAATTATTATATGATTCAAAAGTTAACGCTGATGAATCATGTTGCGGAATAAAATGCGATTCAAAAACATTTGACGCCACTTTATACATGGCATAAGTGAGTGCTAGAGTGCTGGTTTGTGATATTATCAGCAAAAGACTTGAAAACTTTTTCTTCTTTCATATTCCGTTATACTTTTTCATTTTCCCATTTTCTCAATGTATTTTTTTCTTATTTTTCCCTTATTTTTATAAAGTCAAAAAACCGAATGAAAGAAAAGAAAAAAGGAAGCGTTGCTTTCAAAATTCATTTTAAATATGTGTATATATATATGTGTGGGATTCATGCATTCAATCTCTCTTCAATTTTCCCAACATACATTTTCAGACAGATATTTTACTTAAATTACTTCAAAACAAATAAGATTACTTCATAACCACCTTTCTATATACCACGGAACAAACGGCCACGCGGACTTTGGCGCCGACGTGAAAAGCACCAAAAATGGTTTGATTGGCGCTTATAACATTTATGCCAGTTATTATGCATATTCCAGCCGCGTACCATAGAGCATTCTCGTATGTTTCAACCGAGTCCTTCCGGAAATAGCGTAAGAGACCACCCAGCAGCAACGGCGTGCCCAACCTACGAATTTCGCACATTAATCTTTTAGAATCTGAATGACTATCAGAGTAATAAATATATAATATGTTTTAATATTATATAATATATTCAATATTATATAATGTATTTTATTTTAATTTTATATATTATATATAATATCAGAATGAACACCATTTTATCTCAAATTATGGTTTGACTAATTATAATAATTATTAATGTTTATAATTATTTTTATAACACTATACTTGAATATATTATCATTTTATGGAAACACGTCTGCATTTAAAATATCTTATGTCCCAAATCTTTCATTTATGTCTTAAATATTTTCCATATTTAAGCATGTTTTCACTTTATTATTCTATTTAAATCTCTCTCAAAACTTCTTAAGTTTTTTGCGTATAAAGAAATAATTTTAATGTCATCAAGCTATAGTTAATTTTATCTATAAGCAAAGCTCTCTAAGGAAAGCAATATATTATTAACTATCAAATGCGTTCTTTTTCACTAAAATCTAATTATTATCTAATCGATAATACCTTATCACAAACTCGTTGAGTATCTGAATCATTCCGAGCAAGAAGTACTCCCACACGAATGTGCGGAAAATGGTCTTCAGCAAACTCGGATTGCGTTTCCATTTCTTCGATTTTTCTAACTCGATTTTCCATCGTCTGAAAACATATCAATATCCTACGCATTATTATTATTACTGTATCTTAATGAAGAAAGAAAAGAAGGAGCACAAAAAATCATCGAAATATCTTCTCCTCTTTCCTGGCATATAACTCCAATACTTACTTTTCTAATCGATCTCCGAGTAGATTGGATCGGTCGACTTTCAAAGGATCAAACAAATCTTCTAATTCTAAAATTTTTTTGTATCCTGTCTTGAATAAACTGATAGTCCACCTGACATGATTCGATGAGAGAAGTGATTTAATTGAATTGTTTTAAAGCAAAAATGGTATATTAAATTAAAAATTAATCATACGTTATATGCAATCATACAAATAAATGACAAAATCAAGAATCAAAATTAAAAGATTAGAAATTAGGTTTATGTTAGGAAGGTCATATAACTTGAAAACGAACATGTCCGACTGACATGACAATCTAACTTTATCGTTGTCTCGACAAATGCAAAGTCATTCTCAAATACATAATAAATTTGCGTGAGAAGATAAGGTGTAATTTAACGTGGTAGAAAGCAATTTTACATGGTACATAACATTGTCTATCGCGTATATTGCACATTATTTCGAAATGTCATCCTAAATGATGGAATCTTAATATTAATATAATTAATAGATTTATCTTAATGGAATTACTATACTATTAACGAATATCTTAATATCATATGTTGAATATGTATGTAAATATACAGATATTCAATCGGATTAAATATTTTAATTTTTAAATATTTAAACGAATTGAATAGCTTTAAATGATGGATTCTCAAAAAAAGTCTGATAAATTTCAATTTATTCGTCTAATTGCACGACTTACCACCATAGTAATACCGATGCAATGTTCGCCTTTTCTCTTGGATTTGGTTTCGATTTGATTTTCGTTGAATCCATCAGTCCTTACACGCAGCATTAATTTGCCGCAAATTATCACTTGAAAAATCACAATGAAACGATCGATTAGCTTATCAAATTAATATACTCTCCTTAATTCTCATCAAATGCGATAATGAATTGGAATTATGAAAATTAACATCTTTTGATATCAAAAGTATCAATCGCAATCTCTTCGCGTGATTTTAATCAAAACATCGAAATTAACACTTCGCGTTTTATCACTTTCTTTTGCAGATATCACCAGCTCCCACGATCAATTGACGATATATTTTTTTATTTTGCGAATCTTCAATGATTCTCTTGAAAAAATAAGATATCAGCTTGATTGTCGTTTACTCGATATTTATCTTCGAATGCCTTTTTGCGATTCTAGGGATGTCTCAGTGAGATTCTCTCTAATAATTTTTAAATAATAATTAAATAATAATTATTATATTTATTAAACGTATACAGATATACATATCATAATTATAATTGACATTATTATTACTCTTATGTGTTATATCTACGTAAAATGTATATAGATAATAATATTTAGATAATAATTCAGTTTTGTTAATAATTTTCAGCTAAGAAAATTTGTAAAAATATTTCAACTTACTAGTATTTTTATGTTGTTTTTAAATTTATTCTAATTGCCAGTCGTAGTAGAAAAAAATAGGCGCACCGAAATGATCCGTAACGTGTCCAATTCTAAGGAAAGAAGAATAATCAGCTTGTCAGTCCAGGATTCAAATGTGAACTTTTCGAGTATGTCTATCTGTTTAAAAAAGAAACTTGTATCATTCGCTTGCACTCTTTCCACGTTATCTAGCAACACGCGAATTGTGTTTGCCTGCTGTGTCATTTCTCAAATAGCATAGAAGGTCATGCAATAACTCGCATTTATCGTATAAGTAATAAAATGCAATTAAGATGCATGCTCGTCATGAGTTTGCGATCGACGATTTAATAGAAAATCTTGTTTCTATGCTAGACATATACAATATATATATATATATATATATATATATATATATATATATGAAAAAATTGAAATTAAATTTAAACAGCTTGTAAATAAGACTTACAATTGAGAGAAAATAAAAAAAATATTGCAAAATTATAAATTACAAAATTTGAATTAAAAGATTATAGATTTAAATTTTACTAATAATTATTTAATTATCATTTTATTATCAATTACTTTATCATTCAATAAAACATCTTGCGTTCGAAAATTAAAAGCATCATACATATATCATAAATTAAGTGTTAAAACTTTGAGACTTATATAGCTATAATTTTTCCTCAATTAAAAATAAAAATATGTTTTTAATTAATATTGTGTACTAAATATTAATATTTAATGAGGAAAATCCGCTTAGACTTGACGAATGTGGAAAATACGAAGCTTATCTGTCATTGACTAGAAACAAACAGTGCAAGAAGAAAAGTGATATTAATAAAATCCTTATAGATAAACTATCGTGTTTGCGTATATCTGCGTTATATGCATTCTCCATTGCTTCCGGTACTTAAAATAATCTCTCAGAATTAACTTCTTTATTACCCATTATTTTAAAGACTTCGTTTTTTAAGTTTATATTTTAAGATCAAATAAAACTCCTCAAAATATTTTCTACATATAATACGAAAAAATGAAGAAGATAGTTAAAAATATTAATTGCAAAATTAAATTATATATCTAAAAATAATAGGAATTTTTATGATTTGTATTTATAAAACTTTCCTTTTCGTTTCCTCTTGCCGTAGAATAGTTATGCCTGTAATGTACAGAATTCAAGGTTCTATATGGAAGGAAATCAAGTGTATTTTTTTTTCTGTCATTTTGGGTTCTATTAATATCAGGTTCTGTGCGCGCGCGAGAGAGAGAAAGAGAGAGAGAGAGAGAGAGAGAGAGAGAGAGAGAGAGAGAGAGAGAGAGAGAGAGAGCTATGTTACTCAGGGTCGGAGATTAAAATCCTGGGTTTATCTTATCTTGTTTAGAAAATCTTTGCACATTTGAATATGTCCTAGGTATTGTACGTAGAGTGTCTGCACAGCTAAAACCAATTCTGGTTTTAAGACTTATTAAATTTGCAGATCTAAGAAGAAAAAGGAATAATTATTTCATCAAAAGAGAAACATTTGTGATAAGAAGAATCTGAACTATATATATATATAATGTATTACAAACTACATAAATGTACTATAAAATACATAGCATACTAATTATTAACTAATATAATTAATATAATGCTAAGATATTAATTTATTTATTCCATTTATTTATCGAAAATTCATTCTAATATCTTTCATTTGTTTTCTAAATTTATTCTCTTCATAAAAAGATCTCTGGAAAATAATTGACAAGACATCCTATTTCGGTAAACCTAAGCATTGCACATTATCTCGAAATGTTTTCTAGAGCCATATGAGCCATATGCATGATAGCGAAAGTGATAAAACTTTTCACGTGACTTTATTACATCCATATAGCGAAATAATTACATCGACAGTATTTTAATCTAGAAAAGTGTTTATATGTTATAAACATCAAAATATATCTGATTTTGTGTGATTTATTTATTTTATATGTGTACTTATATTATATTTAATTAATATTATATTTTATTATCATCAATTAGACATTTTATCTTTTAATGAAACATTAATTAATATGAAATAAACAACTTTCTAGATTTGCATATTATAATTTTTATTTGTTATTTAAATTTAAATAAATATCTTGTTATTTGCAATTTTTATGATAAATTTTTTCATTCGATTTTTCAAACGATAATAATTTAGTACTTGGCCAATGTATTTGGCAAACGCTACTGAAAAATAACGTATTGAATAATACGATTTTCGTAAATACAATCGGAATGAAACATTTGCACAATTTGCTTCATAACAGAGATTATATGATTTATGTTTACAGCATTTTTGGCAATGTTACGAAATCATTTAAGTAAACTTTTTTTTCATACACATCTAGTGCAATATAACATTGCATAATAAATAAATAAGAAATGAAGTGACAATTATTTATATATACAAGCTATTAAAAAAATACATCATAATACAAATATTAATGGTTAAATATTATATGGTTATATAAAGAATCGAGTTTACTGTTTTTCTTAAACGCAAAAATATTATGACACAGCGTTGCAAATTATATGGTATGCAAATTTGATTAACACATGTGGCAAGGTCCTCTCTAAAGATTTCCTTATAAAAGATATTTAATAGTATCTTATATTGATAAGCAGCTCGTTTTCTACGTCGATCATGAATAATGCAAGACAGATGATTAATTGTCTTTTCCTTGGCCATATATCTTGGCGTTAAACGACAGAAACTAACCTTTATAAATAATTTCCAGACTATATTACTATAAAAAATTCATTTATCGCTTTTATTATGTAAATCGTCATATTATATAGTTATATAGTTATATAATACATATGTGTGTGTGTGTGTGTGTGTGTATTATTTTTATCATACATTTCTCTTTTTAATTAATTTTTGAAATGAAAATGAAAATATATCGAAAAATTTATTCGAGAGAAATTTATGATAAAAATAATCAAAGTGATATAAACATAAAGAAAAAGTGATATATATATATATATAAAGAAAAAGTGATATATATATAATAATATAATTTAATACAGTGTATAATAACTCAATATATTACTTTTTATATTAGTTATATATACACGTAAATAATAATTATTTTACTTGAAAATACAAAATCGGAAATATGTAAATTGCAACTTTTATTTTCATATATGTTACAAAATAATATATTAGCGAGATATAAAGTTAATATTAATATTTATTATGTTTCCTTAGTCTCGTATATCATATATATGTGACATTTTGCGCATGAGAATTAATTTAGAAACAAAAGCATTAGTGCAGTTTGACCCTGCTTAACAAATATAAGATCTGTAAGAGAGTGAATAATAACGTGATAGCGACATATGTCGGAATTGTGGTGATCATGATGGTCGAAAGAAGAATAATTGCCAGCCGCTCAAAGCGTGGAGTAAAGTTATATAATACAGCAGTTTCTTAGTAGAATCACGTCATACATGGAATCGTACAAGCAGATAATAATCGGCACAAACGGGTCCATCTAACATAAGAATGATAATAATTATTATAAACCTAAATAATATATATTGAAAATATAACACATGTCCTTTCAACGTTTCACTGAAAAAATTGTATTCTCAACTTAAGAATATGCCACTTATCTTTAAAATATATACTAAATATATACTAAAATAGGCGCCAAGAGGATCTCCTCTTATCTCCCAATTAGAAAATATTTCGAATAAATCGCCTATCTAATTAGCTGGAATATCAGAATGTAAATAAATACAATTAACATCTCAAATAATGATACAAAAATATTAGTATTAGAATCTTAGTATTAATATTAGTATAATATTAGTGTTAAAGTATTAGAACTTTATTTGCATTTATGAAATCACATAATTTCGATATCAAGATAATCTTCAAATATATAAGATATTTAAAAATACCATAACCTCTTAAATTTTATGAAAAAGGATGTGACTTTTCAAAAATAATCAAATTATTTTCACATTTTTAAGATAAATAAATAAATAAGATAAATAAGATTTAAGATAAATTATAAAATAATATATTATAATTATATTAATGCTAAAATTAAATTAAGATATTAGTAATAAATAAAATAATAATGACTATCTATTTTCGTCATTAAAGATCTAAATAATTTCATCATTCTCATTTTATACAAATTATCAATATCTCTTTTTTGTCGGTTAAAGATAATTCTATGATACTAGATATTAATATTGGAGAAATATAAATTGATATATTAATATAAAAATCAAATATTTCTTGTAAATCAGATTTAAATATATCAGATAAATATGGTGACCTCGTTCACGTGCTATAAAATCTATAAGGACACAATTAAATGTGTTTGACGTATTATGACAATAACTTGTTGCAATTTGAGTTCATCGTAAGATACCAGGTCAATTGTTCAACGACGCGTGATACGTAATCTTTATTGAAACGCAGCCTGATCATGACTCATATTTAACGTAACTGAGCAGCATATTTAACGTAACAAGCAACTTTGTGAACAAGCTAAAATACATCGCGACTTTTATAATTTCGAAAAATTAATTCATTGTCAGAACATGGAATTTTTCAGAAACTTATCTTTCCCGTTGAGAACCATTTAATAAGAAAATGCTATTTATATAAGCGCAGATATTTGATCTAAATTAAATAATTGTTTGATTAAAAAAATTTTTTTTAAGACTGCTGAAAATATAACATGATAAGGAATAAAAGTATCATGAAGGATTTTTGTTAAGGGAAAGAAAGAAGAAATATATGCGCACAAGTAGGGAATTTTTTAATTTCCAATATTTGTTAAATTAAATTTTTTGTTGTTGTAAAATCCGCAACTCGAAATATTTTCAAGACTCATTTGCAGATTCAAGAATGCTTTTCTTCGTTTAAGAATTTCAAGAAAATCCAAGTATCAAGAATTAAAACACGAAGATTAAAGCAATAACAAACGAGAAGGTAGTTAAAACACGTACATACAGTGATACAGGTCGCACATGATAAATAGATTTGTGTCTGATCAATAGTCAATATTGGAAAGTGACTAAGAACAAGAATTGAAAATCACGTATTAAATCTGTGCAAGTTTTTTAAATTCAATTCAAAGGCACATGTGCACTAACTGGTGTCAAGCATATTATTTGTACTTCTGAATAATTTCCTTTATATTCATTATATAGAAATAAGAGATATAGAGAGAAGAAATTAAGATTCTTTTTTAAATTTGTATTAAAACTAACCTTTTACAGCAAAGCAAAAAAAGTTGCTCGTAAAAAAAACAAATCTCTTCACATTTACCTTTTCATGACACGCGTGCATTGATGGAAATTTATATGCAAATAAATCCTTATTCATAAATCTTATTTATGCGCGTAGTAATCTATGCACTAGACACTTTTCGCATTGTTATTGTAGTCTATCCACCTCTTATTGTTATCATAGTCTATATTGCTCTTTTCAAATTCTCTTTGTCATTTCAATTCCTTCGGAAAAGAGGAGCGTAATGTAGAACGTGTACTTACAACAATTTTTATTTTAAATTATAAAACATATAATTTATTTTTCTTTTAAGATAATTTATTTATGTGTGTAAATATTTTTGCAAATATATATATATATATATATACTTTTTTAATCAAACTTTTTTATTTTTAAACACTTTATTGATTAACGAATCACAGATAAAAATTTTTGACACAAATCAAAATCTGAGAATTAATAAATTAACAAATTAAATTATCAAGAATCTCTTTCAAACAAAATATGTTCCAAAAAATATTCAGCATCATGTATTTTTTATTCTAGCGATAAATTTGGTATCGAATATTTTAAGACACTAGGTGGATAATGACATATCGTAAATAAGTAATACATTCTTCACGAAGTGACTTGAGTCATGATGTAACTCTTCCGTGACGTATAATGTATGAAAAAACAAAACGCGTCCAGCAGAAACCAGTTATGCTCAAACAGTGATTGCGAGCGCAATTAAGACAACGGGTGTTTCAGGCGCATGTTATAATAATTATATTTTAATAATATTAATAATACCAGTAATATAATAATAATGATAACTAATAATTTTATAATTACATTTTCTATCTTGATCGAAACAAAGAGAATTTCTAATTAAATTATTTTAAATAAATATATATTATTTATAATTCTATAATTCTATAAACATATATAAATGTATGTAAAATATATCAAGTATTACGCGTTTTCTCTCACACATGATTTCTGAAGACATTTGGAGTCGATTTTTCTCCAGAATAACAAAAAGTTGGAGAAGGTCGAAACGTTCTAGAGAATTGTTGATAACATTCTATACTTATCCTTCATATCTTTATTTTCGTAGCATGATTATAATCTCATCAAGAAACTGAAATAAAATTCGAGCAAAAGTAATTTATTGAAAGAAGAAAATACTAATTAGCATACAAATATATCTCGATACGCGTGGCAAAATATCGACCCAGGAAGCATGATGAACAAACGCATTTATATTTCTTATCAAAGAAATGGCTTTTAAAATATAAGATAGCAATATGTATATTACTCTTCTAGAGAAGTACATTTGTGCGATTAAAAATATTATAATTTAGAATTAAAAATATCATAAAGGTCAATATTTTAATACAATGTGTTAAAATGCTCCGAACTATATCATTGCTATTTTTAAATTAAATTTATAACTAGATATATATTATCAAACCATGTTATAAGCTACTAAACATAAGCTACTACTAAAGTATTTTCTACTCTCTCTTTCTCATAGTCTACAACAAGAAATGACACAACTATTTTTGGCAAGCTTCGCGAGCATTAGGGACCGATAAAGAATGATTCGCGTCACTTTCAAGCATAACAGCAGATGTTGTACTAGTTAAATATTCTTCCGATCGAGATAAAAGCTCGATCCTTACCTAATCGATGATTTTGATCGTCCTTTTTTTCATCGTACTCTTAGGGACGGTTCGTTGTACACGTGGCTGGATTCTTCACTCTGCTCTTGCTACATAGATTCGTCGCACACCAACTTACACACGTATTGTATACAAACATACATACAACGGAGAAAAACAACTGGCCACGACGACGTCTGCGCGAGAACTGAGTCTGCATTGAGCGTCACGCCGCTTTTGCATGCAATCGTCGACTGCTCAGCCAAGAGCTAAGGGCCAGGTACAGGGGAATTTAAAGAGGGGAGAATCTCCTAGAGGAATTCCCGCTCTAGCTTTCGATCATAAGACCTTCATATTTTTTAGATAAATGTGATAAATGTAATCGTAGTGTGAATAGAACGTTAAAGAAATTGCTCATATTAATATTTTTATCAGCATTCTGATAAATTGTGAAATTGAATGTTGTGGAATTAAATGTAATTTAATTTCTGATGTTCTACACTGGTATTTTACCGAGATATTAATGATTTCAAAGAATCATGGCTTATAAATAAATCACAATGATTGCTGGAGTTATTATATTAAAAATAAGTGCGCGATAAAAGCAACAGATTTAAATTTATAATACATACATAATTAATTATCTGTTCAATCAAGAATTTAAATCACATAATTCAATTTTCAAGTAAATACATTTCATAGAGCTTTCGATCCTGCTCGTTATGAAAACTGGAATAAAATTGATTTCTGCTATTTCTTTGAATCCATCTTCGAAAGTTGATGGCACATAATTTTTCCTACATATAAGACATATAACAATTTTAATATTACTAAATATTGAATGTTAAACACATTAACTGATAAAATAAATTTTTGTATGCCTTTTCATTGAGATCAAATTAACTTATGCGTGTCTATGTTTATTCTTAACTTTTCTTTTAATTTTGACAGTCAAATTATTACAATATGAACAAAGATTGAAAGAAATATAAATTAAAAAATATAATTTGATGAAAAAAACATACTAAAGCTCGACCGTAATTATATACTTTATTTTATACATGATTTTATAGAAGGATATATGCGTATTGAGAAAAAGAGATATATAACAATAAAAAATATATATGCATAAAATCCACTTATATATAGAATTTATAATGATCTCACTGACCGGAATGTGGCTTAGATCAATCAACTAATCGCGAAACTATACAAAAGATAAGATATTTAGATCGTATACAATAATGAGAGATACAATAACACATAAAATATAATTTACAAAGGAATTTATAAAAAAAGAATCAATTTTATACACAATTACCTTATTATTACACTTTGTATTTTCTATACTTGTCGTCATAATAAAACATCTAATTGGAACGTTTCATTTCTTGGACATCTCTGTATATCTTTGTCTTGAGGTGGGATCAGAATTAGCATTGTCTATAACTACGCTTTTTCCTTGATTTAAATATTGTTCGACTGCAGCAATGCGTTTTTGCCAGCTGCCTAAAGTACACAGTCATACGTGTCGAAGTGGGGTAGACCACGGCTCTCAGTTCGCGGCTCTCAATCCGTGGCTCGATCGAGGTGCTCATACAGCGGCGCTCAGCGCCAATCTTGCGTGAGCGGATGTCCATGCTATTTAAAGATTGTTCTAGTAACGGCTCGCCCGTTACAACAGACTAACCAATATTAATTAAAAGTATATTATAACAACAATAAAAATTACTTTTGATCAATGTTGAACAAATGATGCTGTATAAATTAATAATACAGAATAATACTCTGCGCCCCAAGATATTGCAAAATATCGCATTGTAATTAAACCGAAACTATCTCTAAATAATTAATATTACACTGTGCCCCCAAATATCGCAAAATATCGCATTATAAATAAACTTAAATTATCCCTAGATACAGATTAATATTCTTGCGCCCCTAAATATTGCAATATAACTAAACCGTAACTACTCCTAGAAACAGAATATAACACTGCGCTCTTAAATATCGAAAAATATCGCAATATAACTCAACATAATCTACAACTATATAGATAATATAACATTGAGCTAACAAATATTGCAAAATATCGCAAGAAACCTATACCTAAACTACTTCTAGATAGATAAATCGAGAATATAACTCTGCGCCTAAAGATATTGCCAAATATCGAGAGATATCACGAGATATTGCAAAATATCGCTAGATATTGCTAGATATCTTTTTTAAGAAATGTAAAGCCTTATAACAATATAAACAAGCGTTAAACAAGAGCGCGCTATTGTTTTTGTAATACAACTTTGTTATCATTCGTACAGCGACACTCGACAACAAAATAGTAATACGAAATATTTCGTATAATTGTTAGATTCTTTTTCTAGCCATCGCAATTAATATCTAAACATAATTAGCTATAATTATTAACTAATAATTAATTAAATTTTGACGACATGAAATTGTATCGCGACAATAAATTTTTATGGAAGAGCAATCATTCATTACCACAAGAAAAAATTGAAACAGGAGGAATAGAAACAACTTTTATTATGGTTTTTCGATTATCGATTATTATGAATAATTATTTAACAACACTTATAGTCAAACAATTGTTTAAATTTTTCTAAAATGTAAACATAAATTAATTATTAATTATTATATAATATTATACAATACTATTATACATATATACAATAATATTATACAACATTATTTAAACTATATAACCTATACGAGTATCAATAGTATACAATAATACGCATTGCTGGAGTAAGTAGCGAATGAGTTTGATCTCGTGTAAAGGTCGTGTGTTGCTCTTTTATGATATAATAAAATGCATATTTTGTATAATAATTTCGCGATCGAGCGTCTCGTGCAAAGTGATGCACGAGACATATTATCGATTTATTCGTCGCGATTTCTCATGAATTGAAAGCGCGATTTATCTTGTAATTTAATCGTTAACTTACATCGAAGCTTTATCTATCTTTTTACGTTTTTAATAATCCGCGCAAAATGCGCTAATAGTGTAAATATTTTTTTTCTATAATATAAAAAGCGATCGATAATTTTATTAATTGCTGTTTTAATCACCACTGTTTACATTATATAAATCTTATTAAACTCTACTATTACATCGATTATTACAGGGACTTCGATAAAATCATCCGTTTCGTTATTCAGTATTAAATGTGGTGATAACGTGATTTTTAATTATATTTTAAAGCTTATAAAGCTCATTTTATCTTAATTAGCTAATCATGCGCGAGATAAAATATGTAATCGAAAAAATGATCAATAATTTTATTAATGATTCTTTTGATCACGATCATTTACGTTACACAAAATCTATTAAATTCTATTACTGCATATCGATTATTAATAATAAATGCCGCGTAATTAATTATTACTAATCAGTCTTGTCTAGACTATGTAAAAATTTTTATCAAATTTTATATTATACGTATATTTTGCACATTTTCGTGTAATAAATTATTTCATCTAATAAATTATTTTGCATTATTTCAAATTATATTTTACATTAAATTTTGTATTAAACTCAGTACTGAAAGAAAATAAAAATAAAATAAAATAAAATAAAATTTTTTCCTCCTCGATGTTGAGAGAGAAATCGATATAATTTTAAAATTCTATATAATTACAATTATATTTTAGCTATTATTTTCAAGAAATATCAAATATTTTCGATAAATATATTATTGACTAAGTTATAAAATAAATTTGTTTAAATTGTTAAATTCACATTGTGATATTATATTGCAATTTCAATCGTCAAACCAGATATTTTTTTATTCGAAATAAACATATGCTGAATATTAAAGTAATGATCAAATATTTACAGTGTGTAAATATTATCTTAGATATATAATCCTTTTCAAAATAAACCTTGTTTTATGTCATTGTCTCAATTCATTTTAAGTTAACACAAGCTAAGTTGACTAAGTTACACTTTACTATAAGAGATTTAAAGATATTTATGATTTCTAAAAGTGTATAAGTAAAAACGCATAAAATAGGAAAATATAATAGTACTACGACACATTATGGAAGAACTTGACATTCTGGCGAGAATAATTTAACGAAACAATCATTAAGTAAATGACATAAAAAAATATAATTTTCTGTAAACGTTCTAGATACATATTAACATCGCAAATTATAATATTCTGGGCAAGAAACGATTACATAAGAATATTCCGAAGAAAGTCGTACAATATATTCTTTTAAGCTTCTGGAAATATAAGTGAAATTCGTCTGCATGTAAATGTAATAATATATGTATTCTTTATTATATATTCTTTCTGTTCTTTTTGTTTTACAAATATATCATAGACATGTGCTTTTACCTTGAGTGTGAAAAGCGGAAACATAAAAAAAATTCAATTAACAAAGATTTATTCTTAAAAGATTCGTATGTTTCGTTATGTTTTACCATATTTGTTTAAATATGATTGCTTAGCTACCTTGATAAGTTGATCACACATGCCTGGACCGGTTTCTCTTACTAACGAACTGAATTGACTGTAGCTGTTTTGCAGTAACATATGAGGGTGATCATATTCCTATCAGAGAAATTCCCATTATAAATTATAATTTTATAATTACATCCATCTTTCATTCCGATTATTAGAGAATAAATCATATTATTATTAATCAAATATTTGAAATTAAATACATTATGATTATCATGCACGAATAGATGGATTATATATTTAGCACTATAGTATAAAACAATGTAATGAGAAACTCGAAATATAAAATGCCCTAAGATTTCGGTTTTTTCGAAAAGAAATTGGATAAATGCAATACATTTTCCAGGTAATAAGTTATACTTACAACTATATGACCCTTATCCATCACTAGAACCTTATCGCTATCCATTATGGTGTTTAATCGATGCGCCACCGTAAGCATTGTGCAAGTCGCAAACTTTTTCCTAATAGTGCGTTGAATCAGTGCATCGGTGTGAGGATCGACGTTCGCGGTCGCTTCATCCAGCATCAATATACGATTGTTTCTCAAAATAGCTCGCGCTAAGCATACTAATTGTCTCTGACCGACACTGTAATTGCTACCTCTGTCAAACACGCGACTTTCTAAACCATTCCCGTTAATGCCGACCGCATCTTTCAACTCAACCTAAAATATATATATACATTGCGAAATAGATATATAATTACACAATATAATATAATTATATTTATTCAATAAGATGCTTTGGAACTTTAGAGTTTTAAAGTTTGAATGAATTTTGGGAAGATTTTAGAAAAACACTTGAATAAAACTTGAAATTATAAGATTCTGGGACTTTAAAACCTTGAAACACAGAATTGAAATATCTGTGAATGTTGCAAAATTATCTTGTTAATTACAATTTTGCTTTCAAATTAAAAATGTTGATCAAACCTCTTCAAGTGCTTCCCACAAATCCTTATCGGGGAATTCATCGAAAGGATCCAGATTGCGTCTCAAAGTACCTGAGAATAATACAGGATCTTGAGGGATGATAGATATTTTGCGTCGCAAATCTTCCAAGGCAATCAATCCCGTGTCTATGTCATCGATCTCAATGATTCCTTCCACTTTCGCTAATCGAAATAGAGCTGATATTAAAGATGATTTTCCGGCACCAGTTCTTCCCACGATGCCAATCTACGTGTAATATGTAAAATGTAATTGTAATATTCTTAATTATTTTTAATATTTTTATATTAATATATATTTATTTTATACATATATATTACTTTCATATTTACTTTTCATTTCGTTGACAATTAAAAATTTGGATTAAAAGGAAATTAAAAAATTTTTTGAAAAATACTTGATATTAAAAATTAATTTTGTAGTTTTTTAAAGAGAATGTAGTGCTTTCTTTCCGCTTAATTATTATCTTTTTTACAGAATTTCTTCTGAGAAAAAAAATATTTTTCCATAAAATCTTCGTACCTTCTCTCCGGGGTAGATCACTATATTCAAACCCTTAAGAACATGCGGATCCTCGTCCGCGTAACGCATATAAACATCCCTGAACACGACGCTACCTTTTTCGGGCCATCGTTTGGGTGCATTGTCCGGCAATACCAGATTCTCCTTGTCTTTCTTCTTCAAGTATGTCCCTCTATTTCTCAACTTCGGCTCTGGCGCAAGTTGAACATATTCGAGCACGCGTTCCACCGCCATCATCTGATTAGCTACCTCGGCGCTCCGTCGCATTCCCCATTGAATTATCCATGTTATTCCCATTATCTGAGTAATAGCCAATCCAACTTCGCCACCAGAAAATGCTGAAATAAAACAATAATCAAAGTTTTTATAAATAGAGCAGTTTATAGATGAATTTCAGGACTTGATTAAGAAAAATGCTTACTTTGATTGAATAGCAAAAAACTGAAGGTGCCGAGAGAAATGAAAATAAAACAAAATACATCTAGAATGAATCCAACAGCCGCGCTAGTCACGATATACGCATAAACGGTAGATGTATGTACATCCTGTAATTTGTCGAATTCCTGTTTGAGTACATCTTGAGTGCAGTACGCTCTGATAGTTGTCAAACCGTTCAATGTAGCATTTAGATGAGTAAATACTGGCGAGCGCGCTGAAACACACGAAAAGAATATCTTATAAGATCTCGAAAAATATCAAAAAATATTTCATAAAAGCATTGGAAAGTCAATTAAAAATGAATCTAAATACTTAACTAAAAAAGATTGATATTATAAAATTTAAATCAAGTGAATAAAGTATTATCAAAGCATTTTGTAAAATGAAACGAATTAAAAAGACTTTGATTTTTATATAAATTAAATAATAATAAGAGTTTATAAGTATTTAATAAGTAGATATAAAATAAACAATAAATAATAAAAATTTTATAATAAGTTTTTAAGAAAGAGAGGGAATAGATTAAGTGAAGAAAGATAAACATACACATTCCTTCTAGCCGCTTGATATTTTTACTAGTTTTAAGATAAACCTTGCGAATCCAGTAAAATATTATGCTGATGAACACAATAGGCACCAAAAAGATGGGATTAATTATACAGGTGACTATCAGCGAACCGAACATCAACATGATTATCTGTCCGGCATCTAGGCATGCCTTGGGTAATATTTCATCGATAGTGCCCATATCCTTCGAGAACCGGTTTAAGATCCTACCGCTAGGATTAGTATCAAAAAATCGCATTCCCGTATGAATTAATGCACTAAACATCATGTCGTGCAGACGCTGACTGCACATCATGCACGTCTTATAAAAGAACAGCGATCTGGAGATACCAATAACAAAAATACTCAGCACAATGCCTGTGTAGATGTAGACGTAAATCATTATTTTCGACATATCCGCGTCATTCGAGACAATATCTAAATGATTTCTCGTTATATTCTCGTAAGTATCATCTGTTTGATTCTGACTGTGTAGTTTGGTTAGATATTTTTGTGTTTCTATCTTACTGACACTGTGAAAAGAAATTAAAAAATTATTTAAGAAAAAAATTTAAAAATTACCTACTGATAGATAAAATAATATGTCTACTTAATGTTAATGAAAATTTATATTAAACGTACATTAAATTTATATTAAATGTGCGTAAGGAGTTAATATGCATTAAGTGATTTATATATTTGTAAGAAGGAGAAATAAAACGGATTTAAAATAAAAATGAAGTGAAGAGATTTAATATTAAAATAATTATTTTCTTTTAACTTTTTTAGAGACTTCTTTTTATAGATGCTTACAAGAAAGGCACAAAGTAGTCGCTGAGACTGACAATAAATTGCGTGACGATAAACAGGAACAGAACAATGGAGGCCATGTATAAATTGGCACCAGTTTGGAAGAACTTAATAAATATAGAACCTTTAACTAAACCACGTGACGTCCCTTCCATACCGTCGTTTAATTGTTCCTCATTTTCGTCCTCTTCTTCATCATCTGTACCGCCGCTGCTGGCTTCCGGAGTACGACTCTATCGAATAAATTTGTTCAGCAATATATATTCTTTTTTCATTTAGATGTTATTATAATGTTATCTGTATATCTGTATATTTTTACTTACTCTATTACTCGCAGAAGAGAATTTTCGTCTTATACTTATAGTTTTTTCAAAAGACGATTCGTCGGTCTCATTCTCCGCTGCCACGAGTACTCCGTACTCGGGTCGATATTCCAATAAATCTTGATAATTCGGAAAGTATTTTATTTTTCCTTGTTCAAGTAATATAATAGCGTCCACTCCCTTTATGTATTGCAACTGATGCGTCGCCAAGATCCTCGTCTTTCCGGCTAAATATCTCTGAATACATTCTTGAAATAGATGTTTGCTGACGTGCGCATCGACCTAGATTTTTACCAGGTAAAAAATTCCTTACATAAGTATTAAAATTAGTATTAAAGTTCAAAATTATTTAATTAATTTTATTCATGAAATTGTTATGTTTTTAATTTATTGATAAAGTTCACTTTCAAAAAGAAAAAATCGAAATAATACCAGAAATTAATCAGGACAATAATATATACATATTATTATTATTATTTTTATCGTTATGATTGTTATGTTTGATCATTACAATTTAATTTTTAAAATTTACAGAATTGAAAAGAGCCATAAAAAGCTCATTTTTAAAAATTATAAATTTTATATTATATATATAATCATTATACACACGAAAAGACGAAAATTACAGACTTTTTTAGAAGTTGCTTACCGCACTTAAAGGATCATCCAACAGGTAAATGTCCGATTGTCTGTACAAAGCCCTGGCCAAATTGATCCTGGCCTTTTGTCCACCAGACAATGAGCTACCACGTTCACCCACGATAGTCTGATCACCTTGCGGGAACTGCTTGAAGTCACGTTCCAAAGCGCAAGTTTTAATTACTTTCTGATATCGATAGCGCTCATAAACCTGACCAAAGAGTATGTTCTGTCGAACGGAGGCACTAAACACCCAGGCTTCCTGGCTGGCATAGCTGATTTTGCCATTGAGCTTAATCTGACCTTCAGTCAGAGTGATCTCACTCAAAATCGCAGACAAAAGGGAACTTTTGCCACTACCTACCATGCCAATTACAGCATACAACTTGCCTTTCTTTATCTCCAGATTCAAATTCTCCAAGGTATTTTGCGACTGTTTATCCTCCCACTTGGCAGTTACATTGATCATGTTGATGGCACAACTGTCATCGTTGCACGTGGATAATCGCTTTTCTTCTGCAAATAATAAAATTTTTTTCGCTAATTCGACAAATACATCAACAAAACGCTTTATTTCGCAAACTTACCTTGAATAAAATTAGTGGTATTCTTTAACAAGTCGGTAGCGACAGTCGTTAGTCCGTCCTGCTTTTTGTAATTATTATGTTCATTTAAACTTTGATAATCTTCCACATCATCATCGATAAAAGGCAAATCTTGTTTGCCTTCCTGTTTGTAGGTTTGCATGTTTGAAGAAAGATTAACATAGTTGGAGGATGTCTTCGAGATGCTGTTGTCCTGGAACTCGTCAAAGAGGAGGAAACTTTGGAGTCTGCGTATAGCCACCATACATTCGGCCAGCTCGGCAATGCCGCGCACAAACATACCAGACATAGTCTGTGCAAGAACGTTGAAGCAAGACGAAACGACAAAGACCTTGTCGACGGTGAGCTCGTTGCCGAACATGAGCATGGTTACGAGAGTGCAGTAAAGCGCCATCCGAGTCGTGAAGAGACTGAAGGTCATGTAGATACCGCGGATGTACGAGCTCTTGGTCACCACTCGTAGCTCGAGCTTGCGCGCCAACTCGATCATTGCGCAGAACGGCTTCTCCCAAGCATACATTTTGATCACCTGCACGCCGGAAATAATCTCGTCCATCAGCCGAACTCGTTCATCCGTTTTAATAGCTGTCTGGAGACGGAATTTGGACGATAGCTTGCCGGTGTAAGCTAAAATTATGAGAATAGGTGATGAAGGATTTATACAAATAGAAATTATTTTTTAATCAATCATGATGGACGAAAGACTCACATTGGATCGGCACAACCACAAAGATAGCGGCGATACCGATGAGACCAGCATAGCCGACATCCTGATACAAGATGTAAGCCACTATCAGGGCGGACAAAGGTGCCGACCACATGTGATGGATCAAAATGGAAACGAGATCGAACCTACTGACATCGTTGGCCACCAGATTGACCACTTTGCCTGGTGCTGTCTCGCCCAGAGCAGTCTTGCTCAGACGCAGAGCCTACGAAACAAATGTAAAATATTGTTACATGATTCAAATGTTAATTGATGGATTATGGGACGAAATAAAATGCGATTCAAAAACATTTGACGCTAATTTATGCATGACATAAGTGAATGCTAGAGTGTTAGTTTGTGATGTTATCAGCAAAAGAATTTGAAACTTTTTCTTCTTTCATATTCCGTTATATTTTTTCATTTTCAGACAGATATTTTACATAAATTGCTTCAAAACAAATAAGATTGCTTCATAACCGACCTTTCTGTATACCACGGAACAGACGGCCACGCGGACATTGGCGCCGACATGATAAGCACCGAAAATGGATTGATTAACGCTTATAACATTTACGCCGGACATCATGCATATTCCAGCCGCGTACCATAGAGCATTCTCGTATGTTTCACCCGAGTCCTTCCGGAAATAGCGTAAGAGACCACCCAGCAGCAACGGTGTGCCCAATCTACGAATTTCGCACATTAATCTTTTAGAATCTGAATGACTATCAGAGTAATACATATGTATAATATGTTTTATTATTATATAATATATTTAATATGATATAATATATTTTATTTTAATTTTATATATTATATATAATATCAGAGAGAGAGAGAGAGATTATAGTAATTATTAATGTTTGCAATTAGTTTTTATAACATTATATTTCAATATTATCATTTTATGGAAACACATGTGCATTTAAAATATCTTATATTTTAAATCTTTCAGTTATGTCTTAAATATTTTCCTAGGAATTGTTTCAAATATTTTATTATTCTATTTAAATCTCTCTCAAATCTTCCTAAGTTTTCTGCATATAAAGAAATAATTTTAAAGTCATTAAATTATCGTTAATTTTATCTATAAGCAAATCTCTCTAAAAAAAGCAACAAATTATTAACTATCAAATGCGTTATTTTTCACTAAAATAGATTATCTAATCATTAATACCTTATCACAAATTCGTTGAGTATCTGCATCATTCCGAGTAGGAAGTACTCCCACACGAATGTGTGGAAAATGGTTTTCAGCAAACTCGGACTGCGTTTCCATTTCTTCGATTTTTCTAACTCGATTTTCCATCGTCTGAAAACATATCAATATCCTACGCATTATTATTATTACTGTATCTTAATGAAGAAAGAAAAGAAGGATCAAAAAATCATCGAAATATCTTCTCCTATTTCCTGGCATATGACCCCAACACTTACTTTTCTAATCGATCTCCGAGTAGATTCGATCGGTCGACTTTCAAAGGATCAAACAAGTCTTCTAATTCTAAAATTTTTTTGTATCCTGTCTTGAATAAACTGATAGTCCACCTGATATGATTCGATAAAAGAAATGATTTAATTAAGTTATTTTATAGCAAAAATGGTATGTTAAATTAAAAATCGATATGTTGTATGTAATCATACAAATAAATGATAATAATGAAATGAAATTAAGAATCAAAATTGAAAGATTAGAAATTTATGTTAGGAAGGTCACATAATTTGAAAATGAACTAGCATAACAATCTAACTTAATCGTTTTTTCTCGACAAATGCAAAGTAATTTTCAAATAGAAAATAAATTTGCGTGAGAAGGTTTACTTTGACGTGATAGAAAGCAATTTTACATGCCACATAACTTTAATATAATTAATATTGAGATTCAATCATTTAGGATAAATATAATAATATATTAATGAATTTATCTTAATGAAAATATTTTGCTAACGAATATCTTAATATTGATGCATGATTATTATCAAATGTTAAATATGCAAATATACCGATATCCAAACGCATTAAATATTTTAATTTATAAATATTTTTTTAAATATTTAAACGAATGGAATAGCTTTAAACAAATTGAATAGCTTTAAATTATATGGAGTCTTATGAAAAGTCTGATAAATTTTAATTTATTCGAGAAGTTGCACAACTTACCACCATAGTAATATCGATACAATGCTCGCCTTTTCTCTTGGATTTGGTTTCGATTTGATTTTCGTTGAATCCATCAGTCCTTACACGCAGCATTAACTTGCCGCAAATTATCACTTGAAAAATCACAATCGATTAGCTTATCAAATTAATATACTCTCTTTAATTAGCATCAAATGCGATAATGAACTGAAAATTGACATGAAAATTAACATCTTTTGATATCAAGAGTATCAATCGCGATCTCTTCGCGTGATTTTAATCACATCGAAATTAACACTTCGCGTTTTATCACTTTCTTTTGCTGATATCAGTTTCTATGATCAATTGATGATATATCTATTTATTTTGCGAATCTTCAATGATTCTCTTGAAAAAGTAAGATATCAATCACTACTCGATATTTATCTTCGAATACCTTTTTACGATTTCTAGGGAAAGTGAGTCTCAGTGATTCTCTCTAATAATTGTTAAATAATAATTAAATAATAATAATTATATTTATTAGACGTATACAGATGTACAAATCATAATTATAATTGACATTACTATTACTCTTATGTGTAATAACTACGTAAAATGTACATAGATAATATTTAAATATTAATTCAGTTTTATTAATCATTTTCAGATGAAAAAATTTGTAAAAATATTTCAACTTACTAGTATTTTTATGTTATTTTTTTTTAATTCTGCTAATTGCCAGTCGTAGTAGAAAAAAATAGGCGAACCGAAACGATCCGTAACGTGTTCAATTCTAAGGAAAGAAGAATGATCGGTTTGTCAGTCCAGGATTTGAATGTGAACTTTTCGAGTATGTCTATCTGTTTAAAGAAGAAACTTGCATCATTCGCTTACACTCTCTCCATCTTATCTAACTACACGCGAATTGTGTTTGCCTGCTGTGTCATTTCTCAAATAGCATAGAAGGTCATGCAATAACTCGCATTTATCGTATAAATAATAAAATGCAATTAAAATGTACGCTCATCATAAATTTGCGATCGACGATTCAATAAAAAATCTTGTTTTTATGCTAGACACACACACACACACACACACACACACACACACACACACACACACACACACACACATAAGCATTTTAAGCACACATAACAATAACATATATAATTATATTATTAGTACTTATTTACAAATTCATAGATACTTTCCTTTCAAATAAAACAATATGTCAATCATTGTCATTTATATATAACTAATTATTAATAGATGCAATCATATTTTTATATTTTCTATTCAAAGTCAAAGTGATATGATCATCATTAAATAGGTTATTTTAAGACCTACAACTTTTGTATGAAACATTTTTCTTTAAAATGCTTCCTCAAAAAACTGCTGTTACAGTCACTCTGATACATCCTGTATATATATATATATATATATATATATATATATATATATATATGAAAAAATTAAAATTAAAATTAAACAACTTGTAAATTAAACTTAAAACTGAGAGAAAAAATTAAAGAATATTGTAAAATTATAAATTACAAAACATGAATTAAAAGATTATAGATTTAAATTTACTAATAATTATTTAATTATCATTTAGTTATCAATTATCAATGATTTTATTATTCAATCAAACATTTTGCGTTCGAAAATTAAAAACGTCACACATATATCATAAATTAAGTGTTAAAACTCTTTGAGACTTATATAGCTATAACTTTTCCTCATTCAAATGTAAAAATATGTTTTTAATTAATATTGTGTACTAAATATTAATATTTAATGAGGGAAAATCCGCTTAGACTTAACTAATGCGGAAAATACAAAGCTTATCTGTCATTGACTAGAAATAAACAATGTAAGAAGAAAAGTGGTAATCCTTAAAATCCTTATAATGGATAAACTATCGCATTTGCGTATATTTACGTTAATGCATTCTCAACTGCTTCCGGTAATTAAAATACTCTCTCAGAATTAACTTGTTTATTACCCATTATTTTAAGGATTTCGTTTTCTAAGTTTATACTTTAAGATCAAATAAAACTCCTCAAAATATTTTCTACATATAATATGGAAAAATGAAGAAAATAGTTAAAAATATTAATTGCAAAATTAAATTATATATCTAAAAATAATAGGAATTTTTATGATTTGTATTTATAAAACTTTCCGTTTCATTTCCTTTTGTCGCAAAATAGTTATATCTATAATGTAGAGAAACATTCAAAGTTCTATATGGAAGGAAATCAAGTTTGCAGCTAAAACCAATTCTGCTTTTAAAACTTATTAAATTTGCGGATCGAAGAAAGAAAAAAAAATAATTATTTCATCAAAAGAGAAATATTTGTGATAAGAAGAATCCGAAATATATATATATAGTGGGACGACTCTCGTCGCCGCGCGCTACGAATATTCACTGTAAGTCAGCCGCTCCTCGGGCGATCGGGATGAGATTTAAACGGTAGTGCCGCGAAATGGTGTAGAATTTTATGCAAAAAGAACGAAATCGCTATCGCGTCCGGAAGTCGAGATATAAATTGGCCGTTTTTCATCTGTGCGCGGACGGTCGAAATCGTGCACGACGTCGCGCATGTTGTCTGCCTCTCGCGCGATATTCACTGTAACGCGGCGAGTAAAATGGCAAGCCGAATGCAATCGTTCGATTAATTCGTTAAATATTTATATATATAAATATTTATATTTATTTATTTATATATATAAATATTTAACGAATTATACGCTGTTATCAGACTGCGTACGCCAGCAGCACGTAACTACAGCTGACAGCTGAGCGGACATGTGAGTGTAATCATAGTGCGCAGGCGTCGAACTCACACTACGCTTCCATTCACATATCCGCTCAGCTGTCAGCTGTAGTTGCGTGCTGCTAGCGTACGCAGTCTGGTAATAGCGTGCGAGAGCTAAGTATTTATATTTATTTATTTATATATATATAAATATTTAACGAATTAATCGAACGAATGCATTCCGATTCATCTTTTCGTTTGGTATATATAAATATTTAATTCACTATTCGACTGATTGCATTCCGACTCGCTTTTTTAGACATTAGAGAATCTCGCTACTCCATTGTTCAGCGACGCATGACACGTAATCTTTATTGAAACACAGCCTGATCATGACTCATATTTAGCGTAACTGAACAAGCGATTTTGTAAAGCAACTAAAATACATCGCGACTTTTTTAATCTTGAAAAAACAATTCTCAATTCATTGTCAGAAAAAAATTTTTCAGAAATTTATCTTTCCCGCCGAGATTCAACCATTTAATAAGAAAACGTTATTTATATAAGTGCAGATATTTGCTCTAAATTAAATAATTGTTCCATTAAAATTTTTTTAGGAAAATGTTGAAAATGTAACATGATAAGGAATAAAAGTATCATGAAGGATTTTTGTTAAGGGAAAAAAAGAACAAATATATATGCACATAAGTAGGAAATTTTTTAAATTCCAATATTTGTTATAAATTGAATTTTTTTTTGTAAAATCCGCAATTCGAAATATTTTCAAAATTCATTTGCAGATTCAAGAATGCCTTTTCTCGTTTAAAAATCTCAAGAAAATCCAAGTATCAAAAATTAGAGCACGGAAAACATTGAATAACAAACGAGAAGGAATACGTACAGTGATACATGTCGCACGTGATAAATAGATTTGTGTCTTATCAATAGTCAATATTTGAAAGTGACTAACAATAAGAACAAGAACTGAGAATCACGTATTAAACCTGTACAAGTTTTCTAAATTCAATTTTCAAAGACACATGTGGACTAGCTGGTGTGAAGCATATTATTTGTACATCTGAATAATTTTCTTTATATTCAAATATATAGAAATAAGAGACATAGAGAGATAAAGAAATAGAGAGAAGAAATTAAGATTCTGTTTAAATTTGTTTTAAATCTATCCTTTCACAGCAAAGCAAAAGAAGTTGCTCGTAAAAAAAAGAATGTCGTTACGTTTACGTTTTCATATCACACGTGGATTGATGGAAATTTACATGAAAATAAATTCTTATACATAAATCATATTTATATGCGTAGTAATCTATACAGCAAACACTTTTCGCATTGTTATAATAGTTTATTTACCTCGTATTGTTATCATAGTAAGTCTTATTCTTTTCAGATTCTCTTTGTCATTTTAACTTCTTCGGAAAAGAGGAGCATAATGTACAACGTGTACTTACAACAATTTTTATCTTAAATTATGAAACATATAATTTATTTTTCTTTTAAGATAATTTATATATTTAATTATTTTTGCAAACATATATATATACTTTGTCAATCAAACTTTTTTATTTTTAAACACTTTGATTATTGATTAACAAATCACAGATAAAAATTTTTGGCACAAATCAAAATCTGAGAATTAATAAATTAAATTATCAAGGATCTCTTTAAAGCAAATATAATATATTCAATAATATGCTCAAATAAATATTCAGCATAATGTATTTTTTATTTTAGCGATAAATTTGGTGTCGAATATTTTAAGACACTAAGTGGATGACATATCATAAATAATACATTTTTTGCAAAGTGACTTGAGTCATAATGTAACTCTTCCGTGACGTATAATATATGAGAACGAAATGCGTCCAGCAGAAAATTATGCTCAAACTGACTGCGAGCGCAATTAATACAATGGGTGTTTCAGACGCATGTAATAATAATTATATTCTAGTAATATTAATAATAGCAGTAATATAATAATAATAATAATGTGATAATTAATAATCTTATAATTATATTCTCTTTCTTGAACAAAGAAAATTTTTTAATTAAATTATTTTAAACGAATATATATATTATTTATAATTCTATAAACATATATAAATATATGTAAAATATATCAAAGATCACGCGTTTTCTCTCACATATAATTTTTAAAGAAGTCTGGAGTCGATTTTTCTCCAGATTAACGGAAAGTTGGAGAAGGTCCAAACGTTCTAGAGAATTGTTGATAACATTCTATACTTATCCTTCATATCTTTATTTTCGTAGCATGATTATAATCTCATCAAAAGTACTGAAATAAAATTCGAACAAAAGTAATTTATTTAAAGAAGAAATTAGTACATATATATATATATATATATATATATATATATATATCTCAATATGTAGCAAAATATCGACCTAGGAAACATGATGAATAAACGCATGTATATTTCTTATCAAAGAGACGGCTTTTAAAATACGATAGCAATATGTATATTATCCTTTTAGAGAAGTACATTTACGCGACTAAAAATATCATTAAAAAAATATCGTAATTTGGAACTGAAAATATCATAAAAGTTAATATTTTAACACAATGTGTTAGAATGCTCCAAACTGTATCATTGCTATCTTTGAATTAAATTATAACTAGATATATATTATCAAACCATGTTATAATCTACTACTAAAGTATTTCCTACTCTCTCTTTCTCATAGTTTACAACAAGAAATGACACAACTATTTTTGGCAAGCTTCGCGAGCATTAGGGACCGATAAAGAATGATTCGCGTCACTTTCAAGCATAACAACAGATGCTGTGCTAATTAAATATTCTTTCGATCGAGATTAAAGCTCGACCCTCATCTAATCGATGATTTTGTCCGTCCTTTTTTTCATCGTACTCTTATGGATGGTTCGTTGTACACGTGGCTTCTTCACACTGCTCTTGCTACACAGATTCGTCGCACTCATCAACTTACACACGTATTGTATACAAACGTACAACGAAGAAAAACAACTGGCCACGACGACGTCTGCGCGGACACTGAGTCTGCATCGAGCGTCACGCCACTTTCACATGCAATCGTCGACCGCTCAGCCAAGAACTAAGGGGATACCAGTTACAGGGGAACTTAAAGAGGGGAGAATCTCCAAGAGAAATTCCCGCTTTAGCTTCGTAGGCCTAGGTCGTAAGACCTCCATATTTTTCGGATATTTTTCGGAATGTAATCATAGTTTGGAGTAGAAAATTAAAGAGATTGCTCATTTTAATATTTTTATCAACATTTTGATAAATTGTGAAATTTATAAATGTAAATTTATGATGTTTTACATTGGTATTTTACCGATATTTTAATGATTTTAAAGGATCATGGCTTGTAAATGAATCACAATTAATGCTGGAATTATTATATTAAAAATAAGTGCGCGATAAAAGCGAATTTAAATTTATATTAGATGCAATTAATTATCTGTTCAAGCATGAATTTAAATCACATAGTTCAATTTTCGAGTAAGTACATTTCGTAGAGCTTTCGATCCTGCTCATTACGAAAATTTGGAATAAAATTGATTTCCACTATTTCCTTGAATCCTTCTTCCAAAGTTGGTGGCACATAATTTTTCCTACATATGAGACAGATACAATCTTGATATTATTAAATATTGAATGTTAAATACATTAACTGATAAAATAAATTTTTGTAAGCCTTTTCATTGAGATCAAATTAACTTATGTGTCTATGTTTATTCTTAATTTTTCTTTTAATTTTGACAGTCAAGTTATTAGAATAGAAATAAAGATTGAAAGAAATATAAATTAAAAAATATAATTTAATGAAAAAAAAACATACTAAAGCTCGATTGTAATTACTATATACTTTGTTTTTATACATGATTTTATGGAAGAATATGTGCGTACTAAGAAAAAGAAATATATAACAATAAAAAATATATATGCATAAAATCCACTTACATATAAGAATTTATAATGATCTCACTGACCGGAACATGGCTTGGATCAGTTAACTCGCGAAACTGTACAAAAGATATTTAGATCGTATACAATAATGAGAGATACAATAACACATAAAATATAATTTACAAAGGAATTTATAAAAAAAGAATCAATTTTATACACAATTACCTTATTATTATGCTTTGCATGCTCCATACTTGTCGTCATAATAAAACATCTAATCGGAATGTTTCGTTTCTTGGATATCTCTGTATATCTTTGTCTTGAGGTAGGATCAGGATTAGTATTGTCTATAACTACGCTTTTTCCTTGATTTAAATATTGTTCGACTGCAGCAATGCATTTTTGCCAGCTGCCTAAAGTATCTCTGTTGACATGTCCATATTCCTTCAAGTAATTCTTCGCAAAATGCGATTTTCCAGAGCCCGGACTACCGACCATAAGTATCATCTGTTATAAAAAAAAAATAATAATGATAATACATGTGGAAATATAATCAAAAATTTTATTTTTGATTAAAAATCAGATATCTTTAATAATACAATTTTTTTCAGTATTCACCTCTTGCTGTTGCAACATTAATTTCGCATTCGCAGGTTTGCACACATCGTCATTTTGCGAAAGATTTTTCGAGTTGAATTTGGGCAATTCGTAAGGAGGTGCTTTGTGTTTCAAAAAGTGTTCTTCTGGTGTCTCGAATTTAATACCCACATTCAATGCCATTAATCGATCCGCACTTGAATGATCTTTCTTCTTTCCCGGAGCCCAATTCTTTGGCCGACCAGCAGCATCGCCGACGTAGAATGAATTAGCTTTGTCGATTGTAATATTTTCATTCTGCAACTATAATAAATGTTATAAATGTAGCATATTAAAAAATGAAAGAATTAAAAAAATTTGATAAAATTATTTATAATATGATGAAAAATTAAAATTAATCTTATCTTTTAATAAAGTAAAAAAGATAAATTAATAATAGAAATGTACAGTATATATATATATAGAGAAATATCTCTAGAAGAAATAAATTCTTTTTTGTCTCCGTAGATATGACAAAAGAGGAAAACTTTTATAATTTCTAAACCTTTTAATTTATTATAATTTTTAATTCATTATAAACACTCTTCCAAAAGATGCCTTATATATATAATTACATACCTCTTTTTCCAATGATTCCCACATACCAATTGTTGGTTTTCTATAAATACTTTTTCCTACGGCAATAAAAACCTAGAAGGAATAAGTAATGGAGCAATATATTTATTGACCTAAAACTGAAATTATCTTAACTGATATTATAACTATGATATCATACCTGAATGGGGACACTGATTTTTCGCACGATATTTTCGATCTTAAGTTTAAAATCACTGATCTTAATTTTGCCAGTGCTAAGCCCAGCTTGATTTGTGAAAATTACTATTTTGTATCCATTTGTATGCAACTGCTTCAATTTACTAGGTACATCAGGATATAGCAGTTGCCAATCGTTACAATTCTTTGGAAATACCAAGCCAGATTTGGTTTTTATTAAAGTACCATCCATATCATATGCAGCTATCTAAAATTAAAATTTAATTTTACTATCACTGTTTGCATAAAATTCTTTTAAAATCTTAAATATATGTGCATATTATATTTATAATAACATATAATAACATATTAATACTTTATATTTGTAACAGAATAATCGTTATTAATTAAAAGTTATAAATATTATAATAATGAAAATTACTTTTGATCGATGTTGAACAAATGATGGTGTATAAATTAATAATTTTCCATGATCAATACTGTCCCATTTTGCTGATGCACTTGAATCATTATTGCTTCTTTCAGAGAATGTGCTACATTCAGCAGTGAGTGCTTTCTGGTTGAAACAAACATCATCCAAAGTTGATTTTTCTCCTTCTTCTCTGTCATTTTTTACTTCCTTATTGGAGTGATTATTTAGCTTTAACATTTTTGTTCTATGTTCAGTCTCATCTGCTTCCAGTTCGTAAGATCTTTTCCTCAATGCAAAATTCTTCACACTTTGTGGTGGATTGAATTCAACTTCATAGACATACTTGCCATACAACAGCTCTAAGCGATCGTTGTGTCTTGCTACAAACCTTACATTCTTCTGAGTTTTAAAACCGTTGAAACCACAAGCATGCTCGCCAACTTGTTGGACTGTGACAATGGCTTCTGCATAGTTTGCGCATAAACGAACTATTGAAAATACATTAGTGCACTTATTAACTTGCAAATTAAAGCATAAAGTACTTGACAGAAAAAAGATGAGAGACATGACGTTACAAATAGTTAGACTGTATTAAACAATTTTCTTGTATTCATTTTGTATTTCTTCTTATTCTTGAACTTTATTATTTATATTTTTTGTGCTTTCTCCTTATTAGGAGCAATTACTTAATCTTATAAAGAATTTAAAAAATTAAGTTTAATAAAATAAAGAATCTTTCAAATTATTTTAATTAATCATCAATTCAATAAAAATTCTATTATTCAGTTATTATATCATTATTTTTAATCGATACATATTTTATAATTAAAATTAAAATTATATGTACCGGATATATCAAATTAACAAGGCATAATCTCGATATAACAGTGAATCTATCACTCATGAATGATCCTTCAATCAAGGATCAAGGTACAAGCACATAAATCATTTAACATTATTATTTACGTTTTATCAACATGCTACTTTTTTTATAAACATAAAACACGCAGAGATAAGAACTCGTCACGTGTAGCGAACTCCTTTTTCCGGATTATGAGTAACGCAAAGAGAGGAAAGGTAGATTTTCGCAGATACGCAACCTTGTCGCCGAGAACATTTTGTGTCCGCGATACCGGTTTCCGGCGAGCGTCCTACAAAAATTGGCGTATTGTCCGGCAAATAAACATTCGATGAAGATTCTTCCAGTTTACGTATATAACAACTCTTGACAGTCGCGCTCATCGCGACAGCAATGCTGTTGACAAAGAGAAGCTCTTCAGAGTCCTCGGAACGAGCGTCTCTTGCATTAAAGCTGTTATTTCGATTGGTAAGTGAACTCTTATCGATCGTAATCTTTTATTTCAGTCATCGGTAAATTACCTACGGCATCGTAGATAACTATTTTATTCCGGGTTTGAGTCTCTGTTAATTTTTCGACCAAAATAAACAGCTGACAACAGCTGACAAGACAATCCGAACAGATCTTTATACATGTATTTATGACTACATTTCTTGCGAAAAAAATAGGAAATATAATTCAAAATTAAAAAAAAAAACATTCGAAGAAAGAACAGGAAAGATGAAAATAGAAAAGATACACCTGTAAGGAATAACATGTACATACTTTATATTTGAATAATTAAAGGTAGCAAAACAAAGCAGTTAAACAAGGAGTAAACAGGATTTACAGGATAAATAAAATACTTCGTAATGATATACTTTGAGATTCTTTGAGTAAGTTTTCGGCGTAAATAAATGATAGAAGAAAGTAATGCAATATAAATGTAATTTAATGTAAAATAATAGTACAGTTTAATAAGTCAAAATAGATGGTTTTTTGTTTTTATTTATTGTTGGTGTTGACTCATTATTTTATATCATATTATTGAAATTTTATATCATATTATATTATTGAAAATCCCCGATTTATTTATTGTTATACATTCTTCATTACTTTCTTCAATTACTGTAAAATCAATTATAAATTTCATATAAGAGATTTTGTATTCTGTATCCAGTGACAAGAGTTTATCTGCTTTAATTTTGATTTCTGTTTGTAGATAATATGTCGTATCACAAAAAGAAATGTGTAATATTAGGCTGTAAATCAGATATCCTAAGACTTCGCTTATTCCCAACTGCAAAAGATAAAGAGAGATTTCTGAAATGGTTGAAGGCTTGCGGGAATGTCCAGTTGCTGCAGCTATCTGAAACTCAATTGAGGCATAGAGTTGTTTGCGATAAGTATTTTGAGGAAAGAGTAAAACTGGCAACCACATTGTCCAGAGTAGCAATCCAGAGTTCCAATCTTACATCTACCTAGTATGTATACTTAAACTAATCTTTATACATTTTTCGCTCATCTGTTTATCTTATATAAATCATCAATTATTTATTTTGTCAAGATCCTATTGACTCATCAAACTACAAATTTAGTGATTCACAAACAATTGATGCACAAAAAATTAATGTGCAAATATAAGTATCAAACATATTTGAGATATTCTATCGTAAACTTGTATTATAATGAAAATATATAATTGCACATAATTGTTTTTGTTCTATATTTATAAAAATGATTTTAATCTAATTATAATCAATAATTATAATAAAAGTAATTATATTAAATATTCTGTTTAATATAGTCATTTTTTTATATACATATGTCTATTATTAGTAATGATTTAATTTTTTTTGTCTTATTCAATCTGAATCTACAGTTGGAGAAATATATACTTTCTAATCATTAAGAGATATGCAATTAACTTAAAAGAATAAATATTATATAAATATCTGAAGACTTAAAATTGTACTCCAGCAAATGATGATTTGATAATCACATATATTTTTATTTCTGATATATAAATAATGTTTCTATTTTTCGATCATAGACAGAGATGATTGTTTTAGCTTTGCGATATTTTTTATTTTAGCATTAAATATTATATTCCTTTAATTATCAATGATTTGCAAGGATTGCAATTTATTCTTATTAAAAATTTATTTGTATTAACCAGCTGAGATGCTGGCAGTGTAATCGGTCTATTATATCTTGCTGGTATGAAGAGAGCCACCCACGCGAGTCTGTTGGAGTTGTGGGCGGATGACGGTACCGGTCTGGAGATATGTCGTTCCACTATGAGCTACAGGTGAAAAATTACTTCTATTTATAAATCTTTCTATTAATAAATAATTAATTCATATTTAATTTATTGTATAAAAATCCTATTCTTTCTCTGTTTATATAGGAGATTTTTATTTCTCTTGAACTGTCTGCAACTTGATGATCGGAATACCAGAGCCATGCGATTAAAGGTGGACAAACTGGCACCTGTAAGAAATATCTGGAATAAGTTTGTGAAGAACTGTAAGAAATATCTGGAATAAGTTTGTGAAGAACTGTAAAGAATCTTATTTACCTAGCAAGTCCCTTAGCATCGGAGACAGACTGAAGCACTTTAGAGGCAAATGCAGTTTTATTCAACAAGCCACCAAAATATGGATTGAAGATTATCAGTTTAGTGGATGTCAAGACATCATTCACTTGCAACTTCAAGACATCATTTACATGGAACTTCATTGCGATCAGCAGCCAGAAGGACGTTACAAAGTCAGCAATGATTCCGCGGCGATTGTGCAACGACTGATCGAACATCTCAAAAACTCCAACAGCAATCTATTTTGCGATGAGCTTTATACTTCCTATCTGCTCGCTGTTTCGCTTCTGACCGACAAGATAACGTTCCTCGGTGCTATGGGAAGACATCACAGAGAAATTCTTTTATGTTTCTTACCAGGAAAGTCACGACCAGTTGACAGTACTCGTATGGGTTTCAGAAACGAGACTACCTTAGTATTCCATGTATCTCAGAAAGGCGAGGCTATTATCGTGCTCTCGACAGCACATCACGATGCGAAATTCAATCCATGGACCGAGAAACCGATACTCATAGAACATTATGCAGCAAAAGATGCAATAAATATCGTCGATCGAACATGCGCGATATATTCCGTTTCCAAAAAAACTAAGAGATGGCCATTAACAGTGTTTTTCGTATTATTGGATGTGGCTAGTGTGAACGCTCAAATTCTTTATAATTCTTCTCAAAATAATTTTCTGAAATACAGGAGAGGCTTCTTGAAGACTTTCGCATTAGCACTATTAAAACCACATTTGCAGGCAAGTATCACAAGAGTTAAAAATTTATGCTTATTTTACAATTTGAATTAATTTTAGTTATTTTACTTATTTTAGTTATTTTACTTAAAGAAATTAGACTTTTATTTGTCTAAAATAAATTTTACTTAATTCTTTAAAAAATTTAAATTAAATAATTAAAAATTTAATGTAAAAAAGTTAAAAATTAAATCATATTTACAGGAAAGGACAAAGATAAAAACTTTGCCAATTAATATTCAAACCAATATCTTTCCTCAAATAGTTTGTGAAGGAGATTGTCTGATAATTGACGAACAGGAATTCTCCAAAAAACGATTCTGCGAGAAAGATAAAAAGAAAAATTCGACCAGAAAAAAGGATCGATGTTTTATGTGCAGTCAAAGGTATAATTACAACACAAAAATGTGATATTTGCTCGAGATTTACATGTAAAATATATATAGCATATATAAAATTCATTTGCAAAAGATATGATTCCATCAGAGGAGACAAAGATAATCCATAATTCATGAATGTTTAATAGAATATTCATGTACACTAAGAATTTTGTTAACAATCAACAGTAATAAAATTTCATTTGAGACAAATGGACAAAAAGACAGGAAATAATATGATGCAAGCGATATTGATAATAAAAGATTCGCGAATTTGCTACAAGTTTGATTTTGGCAACAACATGAAAGCTACACGGGAAAAGTTTAACTTTTCAAAGTAGTATGTTGCAATTTTTAGTTGTTTACGTTCTTCTTTCTGTGAATTAAATATATAAGTTTAATAAAGAGAGAATAAATTGCAAAAAAGAGTTGTATACAATTTTTATCGCGCTCAAAAATTGAATCATTATTTCTTATGCTTCAATAATAAGCATAATTAATAATTAAAAAGATCTAAATCTCTGGAAATAAAGGGATTTCGTGTATTCGTTTCATAAGTAATAATAATATAATTCCCAGAAAGTGTTCTTTATTAATCGCTATACTGTAACAATCACATTTTAACATATATCATAATGTAATTTCATTTGAAATAATACGTATACAAAATGTAGAAGTAATGCGCTTTCATATATTTTAAAAATATTTTTGCTTAATTTGAAAACAGATCGATATTTTTCCAATTGAAGAAGTGAACATACTATTCGTATGTTTATACATTCAATTATATTTATTATATTTTGCAAAATTCGCGATTTAGAAGCGCGTTAGTTCTGACACTGTATAAAGTTTCAGTTTTCGATATTAATATTTTTTTTAACTTACCGTAATAACAGACACTTCATTTTTCAGCCCTCGAAATTGCGATGCCAATCATGTGGCAGTCATCGATGATCTCATGTAGGTGATAGTCTCACATTCGGCGATTAATATTAGTTGTGATCAACCTAAAGAAAACAATAACAGCAAATCAAGTTTCGAGTTGCAGGATTGATTGATAAAATTAATTTGCATTTATCTCATCGATTTACACTAATCCTTATCTATGAGCTTTACGAATGAAATGTCATTTGCAATATTACTTGCTTATTCAACTCGTGTCTGTTAGATATTATCGAGTGAATCAATTATTATACAGTATTCATTTTGTGTTTCGATTCCTGTCGTTTATTTAATTATTATGTATTCGAAAGTCATTGGACGATTTTATTCTTGGTTCTTTCTCTCAGATTAACGCCTATCGTGTAAGTTTCATTTACGAAAAACTTATTACAGTAATAATCTTGTTACTACAAATCTGCGTGAAAAATGTAAATCTACGAATCTTCTCCATTTTTATCCTATGCATTTTATATTCTATTGTTGTAAATATCTTATGCCATGTATAATATTTATATACAAGAGACATAAAGATAAAGAAACGCACAACTGTGTCTATTATAGTTGAATGGAGTCTATTTTGTGATTCGATCGCCTGTAAATAGCATTTTTTGGATATCTTTCAATAATTATTATATAATTTATATGCAACTTATATTTACTATTTATGCTAAATCCACTTTATACTCGATAAATGCAGTCGAAGTATTGTCTGTTAATCGAATCTATATATGAATTATAACTCTCAATAGATATATATATATAGACACATATGTTCTCTCTCTCTCTCTCTTTTTGGAAATTGATAATTTTTTCTCACAAAGAACGGATAGATATTTATTTGTATTTACTCACCTGAGTTTTTGGGTTGAGGTCTACTCAGCATTTGAGTTTCATTTAACATTTACAATGTTTTGCACTATTTATGTGGTATGATTCTTATTAAATTATTATTTTTCTTGCTTGTTCTATCTTTCCCATTTTGAATATATAGTACACTTTTTTTATTAATATTTATTATTGATCAAAAATCATTTCTGACTTATCTTTATTTGACTCAAAAGATACGCGATTAAAAAAAATTGTGTACATGCATAGAAAACTTTTATAATATAAACGAATATTTCAAGTAAATTCTTATACATTTTATACATATGTATAGATACAACAGGCTAAGCCTGTGAAGCCATTCATAAATTTAAAAATGCTTTTGCATTTCTTGTTTATATTTGTTGCTGCTAATATATTTGTACGATCAACGAAAATAGCTTTGCTGTCATTATTCATTGATTTGTTTGTTTTTTTTTAGCAGGGGACTTTAACGAATTTGACATGTTCTTCGCTGGAGAAACGATATTTTCCGTCTCTCGCCTTCTGTCTTTCATTCATTGTTTCCTAAGTATCTCAGCTTGTCGCTACGCCTGAAATAAACTTAATTTTCGTCAAATTTTATCATTGTTGGTACTTTAAGTATCCTTCGCTACTTAAACTCGATATTACGCTCTAGTTTTATATTTGTCTTGCATCTTTTAGCTGTTAATATTTGAATAATATTGTACTAAATCATAAACGATTTTTTAAAATGTTAGGAAAAATATTATCTGGATATTAGTTCTTAGATATTTCTATCAAATTGCAATACTCTTTATGTTTAATGACTTAAAAATATAACTTTCCTGGAATACTAACATTATTGTGTGAAATTAATATGTGGAACTTTTCAATATTCTATAGAAAACTAAATCTCGAGATTTAATCTTACATTTTTTAGAGATATATTTGTTTATAATTCTTTTTACTATTCTTTACAATTATTTATTTTTATGCCTCTATTTCTCTATAATTAAATAATGGATTAAATTATAATCCTGATCTTCACCTGTCGTCTGTGTATTTTTTGATCAATTTGAAGTCGAATTTTGGTTTTCTTATCGCAAACGACAAAAAGAAAAAAAGTCCATTATATAATTTTTAATATCAAGTATCTTGAATTAATTAATTTCTCATATTGCATCAAAATTTTACTTATATTTCCGGAACTTGTTTTTAAATAAAAAAATGTTTCGCTTTCCATCACTTCTCACTTAACTTTGGAATCTTTATTTAAATAAATTGACTGCAAATGATCGAAGAATCCGAAGACGGATGGTGGCTTGATGAATTAGAGATTGTGCATCTAATCTACTAGGATTTCATAAAAGGGCTCATACCTACTTTCTTTATCGCTATACTATCGAGGTGAATATTTGCCTCATTTATCGCTTATTCGCCCATTCATTTTTCTGATTAGCCTGTCTTCCTAGGGCAGTTGCTGGTTTTCATGTTTCGTCCATTTTTTCTGTTTCTCGTTGTCGGAGGTAAGGTGACAATAATAACAAATTTTCGATATATATATCGATGTCTACGATTCTTTTTTTCAATGTTTCTTTCATTCCAAAATCGAGCGATCGCTTACAATAGACAGGACATGTGACAACATGATACGCCGTATATAGAGAGTAGTTATTTTTGTAAAAGATTTATCGTATACAATAAACGCTACAAATTATTCACAAACAAGTGTCATTAATTAATATAAAATAATGCACGATAGAGAAAATTGGAAAGTATTGAACTGAGTTATTAAATTATTCTATTCGTTTCCCTTTTCGGCTGACACGATTTTCTACCATGAAAAAATCTATCTAATTGCATTTTCATGCAATTTCTGTCAATCTTAAAAAAAGAAACATCATAATGTTTCCTTCGTTTAACATCATGATAATTTTTTAATTGACGATTGTCTCAGCTAATGCGACATGGTTGATTATTAATCGTTATCGACGCTCGTAATAAACAATCAAATTAAATTGCAAAATTATACAATAAATTATAAAATTATTTAATTTTAATAAACGAAAATTACAATAAATAATAAAACAGAATATTTAATTTAAGCAAACACTAGAGAATTACAATATAAATTATAAAATAAAGTATAAAATTTTTGCAACTTTTCGAAATTTATATTTTCAGTTGATTTGAATTAAAGTAAACAAATTTTGTATAGTCTAAGTATCAAATATATATATTATAAAGAAATATTTTTATATCAGTGTTTTTCTAACATTTAACTAACATTTTGTTCTTTTTTAAGATCTTCGAGGATAAATTATGCAATTCTACATCGCATCTGTCGCGATTTTATCTTTCAAAGGATTTATCTACGGTTTCTATTTACAAAAGAGAACGTCGGTCTTACATTCACATTATCGCTTTCATCATTGCTGTATGTTTAATTAATTATTGTTATATTAAATTATATTATAAATCGCGGAGAAAACAGTTAAGAAGCGCTAGACCGGGGGTAAACTTAATCTTAGATCATACAAATGATGTGGAGTGAAATAATGCAATGTATATCACTAATTGTCAAGTATAAAATGTGTGTACTTTTTATATCGTCAAGTGATATCGATCAAATTCGTTTCATACGCGCGAGACAGACAGTGAATGGGAATGAAAAATCTTAATCGTAAAATAATGTGCAATGATATCTTGGAAAAGTTACAAATTGAAAACACGCAAGACTCCTAGAAAGATATCTGACAAAATATTTCTTATGCAAACGCAACGACCATCCAATGAAAATCTCACAAGAGGAAAAAAATACTTTTGCATAAAAAATAATATATTCATTTTCTTACTTTTCCAAGATATTATATTATATATATATATATATATATATATATATATATATATATATATATAATCAGCTTTTCTTAAAAGCCATTGTAAAGAGTTGTTGACTGTGCAACAATGATTTTACAATGTCATTTTCATTTTAGGGAGCCTTAATTTAAAAAAACGCCATTATTTCCAGATTATTTGATATCTCAAAAAAAGGGGGAAGAAATAAGACTCTCACTTTTTCGTGCGCCGGGAAACAATTCGATCTTTTATATTCTTTCTTTCCTTTTTTGTCTGTGTAGAAAAAATGTTACCTACTTAGATATAGAATTAATGAACGCGATTTGAATAATTAGTGTCGGATAACTTTAATAACGTCGCTGAGACTGGGTGTTTTGGTAACCAGCACTGCCACCTGCAAACAACCATAGCTCCTCCGTTCCATTACTTGAGAAATAGAATTTGTGCTTCTGCACTTTTTATATAAAATTGAACGCCCTATATATATGCATATACACAAGTCCTTCTACGTTATATACTATTATCTTTTATCTTTACCTGCCTATTACGTTTATTTCGACCTTCTTTTATATTATTTTTGCACATGTATATTTACGATAATGTACGCCATAATTAATTTATATGATAATTTGTTTGATTAAATATCAAGAAAAATGGATATTTTGTAAATTATAGATATATTCTTATAATATGCAAAAATCTCTTTTCTTTGTGAATAGTTTTGTAATTTTGTTAATACATGCGCATTAATTATAAATATTGCAAAAATATTATATCAAATATCTTGTAACATTGGAGATACATATAGATTTGTAATGTCGTGTAAAAATTTTTTTGATATTGCATTCTTGTAATATTGTACAAATGTTCTTGTATTGTACAAATGTTATTGCAAACACATCTATAAGATTGTAAATACTTTTTTAGTATTGCAAGTATTCTCTGATATATCGGAAATGTTTCGGCCCATTACGACTACTTAACATAATGCCATAAATATTTGCAATATTGCATTTATATGTAATGCGGCATTATATCGTTAAATTATATTATCATATTTCCTATGCTTATGTGTACTTTTCTTATGTCGCAAATTTTATTATACTGCATATAGAATTAACTATAATTCTTATTTGATAACTTGACAAAATGATTTAACGGAATTTTTCTAATCTTAAAGTCTGGGATTGCAATATTTGAATCTATAAATTTCTTAGAATTATCCTGACAAATCTTTTTAAGTATTATATGTGTCTTCAAGTTCATTCTTAACATTTCATAAATAATTATTTTAATAATTTTTTAAATATTACATAAAAGGTACTTTTATTCCGTTCTTGTCAAAATATATGAAAATATAAATTGTACAAATTAAAATTGGATACAGAACATTGCTGATATTTTCTTGTACTTTCTTAACATTTCTTTTGTATTTTATTTCATATTATATTATTATATCACTTATTTGATAATGTCTCTCTGTCTACAAATCTCTTTCTCCATATTCCAATCGACACTTAGCTAACTCCTTTTCACTTGCTCAATGAAATTTTCTGTACTGCGAGTTGTACTTACCATAATCCTGTTTTCCATAAACACCATCTTGATTTGGATAATCTGCAATCAAAAAAAAGGCAATCTTAGACAGTAAAGAATGTTGGAAACACTAAGGCAAGTGACTCAGACGAGAAATATCTGAAAGAATTTAAAAGAGTTGCACGGAAATACGAAAAAAGTTTGTGCTTGAACAATCAATTGATTGGATGAGATAGTTATGGCAAAATACAAAGTTTTGATGGATAAATAACAATTAATTAATTAATTAAAATTATGCTTAAGTTGTTTGATAAGTTAATAAATTAAAAAAGTATTTTCGAGAATGTGTGACAAATTAAATAAATTTATCCATTAAAAATATAACAAAGTAATACTAAAATATAGAATAAAAAACATAAAATAAAATACGTCCTAAACATAACAAATAAAGAACATACTATATTAATAATAGCGATAATTTTATACATATATATTTTATTTTATATATATTTTATATTCTTTATATGGAAAAAAAAGAAAAGAAGTTTCGTATTTCACGGACACCTTTTAATATTCTGCAGTGAGAGACGGCAGGAGGCAGTGCTGCAGTGCTGGTGTCCCGATGAAAGGATCCGATTTATCTTGCCACATTTGGAAGTTTATAAATCCTACGCAACTCTTTTATCGATCGCGTGTGAAGCGCAGTGCGTCCGAAAATATTCGACAAGAGATTCAGAAAGTTCTAAAGATCCAAGAATCCAAAAAAAATGTAAAAATTCTAAGAGTCAAAAATCCAAAAATAAAATCTGACAAGATTTTAATTTGAAAAATCTGGAAATTCTAGATATTTAAATTTTTTGAATATAGATCTACAATCGAAGAAATTCGCGAATGTTCGCAAGTGTGCTCTCCTCTTATTGTCGCAATCCTCTGAATCAGATTTTTCTCGTCTGAATTATGTTTAACACTTTTATTATAGAAACGTGTCAATTTGAATATCCGGAAAATAAGAGCACAAGAAAAGCGATCTTGAAGAATTTTTCTATCACTGAAGCAAGACATTAAATTGTCTATTGTAAAAAAATATCAATATAACAATAGCAAAAATTATTTATTTTATTAATTTAATAAATATTTAATTAATAACACTATTAATCATGTATGTTGTTAAGAATGGAATTTCTGATATAGTTTACGACGGAAAATATACGGATAAATCTGCAATATTTCTTTGCTTCAACCAGACAATTTGATGTTCTATTTCGATGATAAACGAGTTCTTAAAGATCGCTTTAAATGCCGTAGCGAAAGAATTAATGAACTATACAATGTGAACGATATGATGGCAGCGGACGAAATAACTAACCGTAAGGTTGCGTCGAATAACCACCCCGGTTGATTATGTTGGCATTAGACCGGTCGTCATATGGGTTAGCAGGGGCATAACCACCCCCCGGCCCCGCTGCTGGCACTGCCTCCTGCTGGTAATTGGCTGGACATGCATCACGTAATATTAATAAGCTAATTATATATACATAGAGGATGGCTCATTATAGCCAATCTACTTCAAATTCACTAAATTTTACATATTTATAATACAGTTAATATAATATTTTTGTTGATAATATTTTTTAATGTTGATAACATTTTCTATGACAATCTCATATATATTTAATTGCTACATTTAGATATATTCGATTATACTTTAATATTGCATATTTTGAATATTCATATAAGATTATCTATATAGGAGAAGTATTGTCAAAAAAGTACTATCAATATCAGAGAAATACTATCAATATCTGAGAAAATCTATCAATATTGTCAAAATTGCGCAAATCTGTCAAAATTAATCGATTTAAAACTCTTTCACAACCCGAATTAGCAACAAACCCGAATTAATAACAAACAAATATACAAGAATTGTAAAAAATAATGACATGTCACGTGCACACAAATGTTTTTCTTGTAATTTTTGTAACCTTACCTGAACTAGGCGGAGCTTTGCCATAATAGGGATCGTTAGTGCTGAATCCTCCTGCAACAGGAACCGAGGACGATCCGCCGTATCTACTATCCGGTGGTGCAGACGGTGGATAGCCCTGAAATCAGAAGAAAAAAATAATTGCAAATCGTTTTGAATACATGGTTAATGATTTTAAAAATTAATAATAAAAAATTTCATTAATTTTGATAAAATAAGAAATTTTTAATTTAAGGGCTAAGCCTAAAAATAGATACTTAATTTTAATAAGAAAATATAACGATTGAGATTTAAATAATTAAAGCTTTTACAAAATATCACTAATACATAGTATTTTAAATTTATTTACACTTGTTTGAGCGTAATCTGATTGCTGATAACTCTCGTAACCCTGATAGGATTGTGTATATCCTTGTGATCCGTAACCGCCACCGCCGCCGCCATATCCTACCGATTGCTGCTGCTGTGGTTGTTGACCACCATAAGCATTATTTGAGCCTCCATAACCTTGGCTGATTTTAAGAAAAAAAATTATTGTTAATATTTTTTTAGGATTTTTCACATGTATAAAGAACAAATGTATGTTGAACAAGTTACTATATAAGAAAAATTCTTTGCTTTTTATTTTTTTATATATAACAATTTTTTTATTCTCTTACCTAGATGATTGAGTAGCATAACCATTGGAAGACTGTGAAGAGGGTTGATCAAAACGTGGCCTTTTAGAGGGACCACTAGAACTAGGTGGACCTCCTCCTCGTTTTGTTGGACCACCTCGTCCACCACCTATTCCTCGTCCACCACGATCAGAAAAACCGCCTCCACGGCTTGGCCCACCTCTACCTGATCCTCTGAAATAACATTTACGTGAAACTCTGAAATAACATTTGTAGTAAAATAATGCAAATTTCAATATACATAAAATTTTATTCGCGTGCGCACATCATATCTTAACAAAACTTTAATTTCAAATTAAACTCAATTTGAATGACTTGAACTCATTTAATAAAACTGAATGTCTACAATTATGATCCAAAAATAATATTCCATGTAAGATTGAAATGTGTAATTAAATATCTCTATAAATTATAATTTAGTTATCGGAATTTTAATGAAAAATATATTTAATCAAAATTTAAATTAATTTCAAGCCTCAATACCGAGATCCTCCTCTTCCTCTATCTATGCCACCGCGTCCACGGAAATTATTACTGGCACGATTATCTCCTCTACCAAAATCTCCCCTGCCTCTGCTGCGAAAACTGTTATTTCCACCACCTCTTCCGCCGCCACCTCGCGGAGGACCACCCATTCCTAAGGGTAGTGGCCCACCTCCACTGGACATTCCTGGTTCAGGTGGCCTATAAATGATAATAAGATTTATTTTAGCTAGTAACAGCCATTATTGGAGAAATGATTTGTGAACACTTCCAAAATATTTGTTTTAATTAGTCAATTCTTAATTCGCTTAATTTTGTGATTTTTAAGATAAAATATTAACCAAACACACAGTACATAATATACTAGTATAATATGACAAAATTTATTAATTAATTAAAATAAAATTTGTTAATTTTTCTTATCAATGGAATATTTTTTCTACACCTAAATTAAAAGATTTTACAAATTAATAAAATTGAGGGTATCTTAATGAATTAAAGTTATCAAAATAATAAAAAATAATATAATGAACTAAGAAAATAAAGAATAAGAAAGAAAAGAAGAATAAGAAAGAAAAGAATTAAAGAAAAATAATATAACGTTCATGCTGGATTTCAATGTTAATATTTTTAATGCAAATACATAAACAAATTTAATGCAAATGTTCTGTAATATTTAATGATAACAATTAAATAGTATGCAATCTCTATATTATAATACATTATAATATTTAAAATGTATGATTCACAATGAATATAATCTCAGGTTTAAAATATTTATATAACATTGTAGATTTTGCATGCATTATAATCCATAATATAGAGATTACATATATGATTTAATTATCATTAATTATTAAGTTTCTTAGTATATATAAAAAGTAAATATACTAATAAAATTAAAATATTTACCCTGGAGGAAAATGTCCACCACGCCCTCCTCTAGGAGGACCACCCCTACTTCTCATAGGTGGACCTCCTCTCATGCTTCCACCAGGTCCACTGCCTCTACCTCCACGTATCATATTACCTCCTCGTGGAGGACCACCTCTATTAAAAAAAATATGAAAAATTTTATTTTCTATCGTAATAATTAACTATGAACATTTGTATACACATATGTATAAATCTATTAAATATATTTCTTATGCATTATAATAATTATTCTTTTTCTTCTAATTTGAAAAAAATAAGATGTAATTTTAAAGTATTTTTTCTGGTCCTAAATATTTTTGTACAAATATTAATTCAAATTTTCTTTTTCTTAAAAGCATAATCGTTCAACTATATTTCTTACCGTCCTCTGTCTCCAAAGCCACCACGTCCTCTCATTAGTCCTCCAGGACCACGTCCTCGGAATCCACCTCTACCGCCTGGTGCTCCGTCCATTGTTCAAACCTGCAACATTTTTCATACAAACTGCATAACAATAAATCCAAAAATTTCAAAGTCTAATAATATAATCTCTAAAACTCAGATTTGATAGTTCAAAAAAGGAAATTTCAGAATTTATAAACCTAAAAATTAAAAAATCTAAAATTTTTTGTTTTTATAATCTTAAGTTCATAAACCATTGTGTTTTTATTCAATTGACAAAGATCAATAAAATGTTTCTCTGTATTTTCTTGTACGTACAGCAAAAATACTTTATGCAATATTAGTTCTCCACTCTTTTTCCAGAGGATATATTTATGCGGTTAAAGCAGATATTGATTAAATCACGATGTGGATCTAAATTTATATTTAGACACAACAAAATTTTGGGAATAGCGGCAATCCACAATCACCGCACTGACGCTGTTCTCGGAATTTTGTGGAAAATGTCCTTTCAATCATATATCTTCGAAATATTTCAAAGAATCAAGCGAGATAAATTGACGTACAAGCTCGAGACACAGATAATTTCTTCAGACTGACACTACTCACGTTGATTGATTGGGTAAACAAGCAGTTCATCGATGAAAAAACGCTCGAATGAACGAACAAGTAAAATGGACGACTACCGCGGCGGAAAGAGCAGGAAGGAGAAACATCGACCACGACTACTCGAGTCAAGTTCGCGTCGATCGTCCACCGATCCAGTAAAGTCACTAGATTAACAAAGGCCGGTATTCATAGTCCGATCTTATATTTGACATCGTCTTAAGTTCGAGCTTGAAATGCTACGCAGCTATTTGATTGGTTGAATGAGGTCTTAAGTCAACCTCGAAGCAGACTTAAGACAATCTTAAATATAAGATCGGACTATGAATACCGGCCAAAGTACCGCAATTTTGATCTCAATAAGATAAGCTGGAGCAAAAATGGCAATACTTTGTTAATCTAGTGACTTTACCCGCGAGAATGTCAAGGTTCGTTCGAACGTGTGATGCGAGTAAACATAATACACGCATGTATGTGCGCTAACAGCTCTTTTAAGAAAATACTCAGGACTGAAACAGTTTCACCAACTGGTCAATTGACGAGTTTTTTGTATCAGTGATTGGTAGAACTGTCTCATATATGAAATAGTTGAATTGAACTTTTTTGAAAAGTTTATTCGTCGTTGTCGCGATATTAACGTCCGGAATAAGTGGAATATATTCGTAAGTTATATACAATTTTATTATTAATAAATAGTTGATTGCTCTCGAAATACGATACTCGATTATACGATAGGAATCAAAATTATAAATTATTACTTTGTTGCAATCTTTACGAGCAATGATTATTCTTCTATTTCTATTTCGTTTCTATCCTAATATATATGTGTACACACACACACACACACACACACACATTTAGAATTCTAATATAATAAATAAATATTCTCTCTGATATCATTTGATCTAAATATAATTTGATTCAGAACGCGCAATAAAACGATCGAATAAAAATTGGATAATTAACATAACGGAAATATATATTTTTAAAGTTATATACAAGTGTATTTATATACAAGTATATCTTTAAAGTCACACACACACACACACACACACACACACACACACACACAAAAGTACACGTACACACGGATTAATTATTTATTAAGCACACATCTTTAAAGTCACACACACACGTACACGTACACACGGATTAATAATTTATTAAACACACATCTTTAAAGTCACACACACACTCACACACACACACACACACACACACGTACACGTACACACGGATTAATTATTTATTAAACAATTAATATACTTCGTGAAATTATTTCCATTTTTATTTGCAATTATGATCTTTAATAAAGATTTCTCATCATAATAAAAAAATTTTATATCGTTTATCAAAAGTTTAAATTAGATTTAAAAGTATATTATTTTCGATAATAATTGATTATTTCACTGTATCTATTTCGTGAATAGCTATCATTACAGAGATCGCGTAGAGTTTGACAATGCAATAAAATTAATAATAACATTCCAATAAAATTAAATACAAATTAATTATAATAATTAAATATAAATTTGTTTATAATTAATTTTTTCTACGTTGAGAAAAGTTCTTCGTTTCTTTTGGAATATCTTAAAGATTCTTTTAATTAAATTTTACAAAATATATAACTATTAAATTTGTAGTATTTAATATTTAGAAATAAATAGATAATATTTCATTTTTATATAGATTAAGTATACGATATTATTTATTAAAAGAGCTAATATATCTTTTATGGATCTTTTTGTTAAGTTAATTATTTAGATCTACGATTCGATTGTTTTACTGCATTTCAATCCGAATTATATATTTAAATGATCGAAAAATAAAACGATAATAAAATAATAAGCAATATATCTATTTTAAAAATAGTGTATATAAATAATAAATAATAAATAATTTTTATAAATTACTCACCGCATGTCTCTGGCTGCTTCAGGCTCTCTCCCTGCTTTCTGACTGTCCGATACTTTTCCAGATGTCCTTCTCTTTTGTTGTTTCATCCTTTGTTGTTTCCTCGTAGCAGTCACGTATTCACTCGCGAACAAACAATTATATTTCAGTTAATTATATTTCAGTCATATACAGAAACGATCGCGAGACACTTTGCACGGCACTCCCGATCGCAAAGTAATCATACGAGATACGTATTTTTAAAATATTATTATTATTTTATTATTATTGCAAGAGAGGAACACAAAAATTACAATAATTCGCTCGATTTTTAAACGAAGCCAAAATCATGCACCATTCGATTCTTATACTAATTAACTATTTCTATTTGTTGATGTATAATATATGCATAATAACGCGAATCATAAGATTAAAATATTAAAGTAATGTAAATTGATGATACAGCAATCGTTTAATTAATATGATATATATGCATGCAGTTTAGGAAAGTTTAAAACATCGGGCGAAATCGAATTTCATTCTATGCAATGTTAAAGAAATAATTATTATTCGTAAAGTTCGATAATCGGAGAATATTGCGAGAAAATTTGTAATTTTTGCCCCTTTCGCTTCAATTTTTACTTGCAATAATGAAAGATCGCGTTTCGATGAATTTATCGTCGCCACAATTGCATTTATTATAAGAGTTAATTATTTGTCATTTGTAATAGTCGAATTATTATATTTCGATTTAATCGCGATCGTACCTTTAGGAAAAGAATTCGATAATACGGAGCGGTCTGTATCGCTACTTTCTCCGTTGGAATGTCGCCGTGCGAATGAGGGGAGGTCGTCGCGTATGTAAACAATAGCGCGCTACGTCACAAGGCCAAATGACGTCACAAGGTCGAATGACGTGTTAGCTCGCTGCCGAAATATTTAACGCGTATTGTGACGTATGTGAGAATTGTATTTATATACAAGTATATTTTTAAAGTCATACACACACGCGCACACACACACACACTCACGTACACTGAGAAAAAAAAGTTGTTAACTCGACTAAACCGTTTAACTAAATTATTATTTTTTTAATTGAAATTTCGAAATATTTAAGTTAAATAAATGTCATGTTAGATTTATAATAGTTAAATATTTCAATTAAAAAGATAATAATTTAGTTAAATGGTTTAGTTAAGTTAACAACTTATTTTCTTTTACAATTAGTCTTTTCACTGTCTACTATTTGATTGTTTTATTACGCTTTTACAAGATCAGGTTCTATAATGTAACTTTTAATTTTGTATTTCATGAAATATGAAATTATTATTTTAAATATAATAATTTTCTTTCTTTGCATTTCTATCATGAATAGACATTTCCAACCTTTACTAAAAAAACTAAAAATATCCCTCAATTCTTTCTCTCTTCGGACAATTTATTTACATTTATATATAATTCTCTTTATTCTTTTAAAAGTGAACATCGAGAACAAGGTACACGAGTATTGTAAATGTCAAAAAATGATCGCGCGAATACCATAGTTGTGAATATATAAAAATAAATGCAATATACTATGAATTTTCTACGTTATATATTGAATCGAAATTGCGCGAAAGAGGAAAAGAAGAACAAGCCTATGAATAGACATTTCCATCCTTTACTAAAAGAAAAAGAAATTAAAAATATCTCACTTTTTCTATCTTCAATTTTTTCTCTATTTCTTCGGGCAAGTCTACATATATGACCAATATGATTAATTGATTCCATCTTTATATATTTATCATTATGTGCTATTAATTAAAGCCGTAGACAATATTTAGAAATCAAAGTTGTGCGAACGTTGCAGGAATGGCCATGCGTAGAAACGAATGCGCACTGGTTCGGCCGCCATGTTGGCGCGTGACTGCTACGTCATACGCGTCATAGCTACGTCATACGCGTCATACGTGACTCGGAGTCATACGCAGTTACACGGATCGTCGTACGTCCGCATTTTTCGCGTCTTTTAACCGTTTTTAAACGAATATCGCGAGTGAAAGAGCGTCGAAAGTGTCCAAGGATGATCGCGCGACTTTCATAATATGTCAGTGAAAGTGCGCGACAGCCGTTTTCGACAATTCAGTGATAGCGCGATCGCGAAGATGGAGCGAAGTCGCATCGCGTTATTTGCGCCCTTGATGATGATTATCGGATGCAAGCGAATATCGGGAGTGCCGAATAAAGTGTCGCGCGTTCGCGTTGATGATTTCGTGTGAGTTTGTGTGCATCAAGATCGGAATGGGACGTCCCGAGACGAGCGAGTGGAGCGGCCTGTGGAACAGCCGGTGAACGAGTGAGTAGATTTGATTTATCATATTTGCGTGACAATTCGTGCTCAGTCGACGCTTATACAGCATCGCGATGTCTCGAATTACATTCGAACAAATCGGCGCCGCATCATAATTCGATGCGATGCCGTGCAATTCAAATAAAGTCGATCGCGTGAAGATGATTAGGCTAGAAGCGATTTCAAATTTATTTTGTATACGCGCAGTGCTGCACAGCCTATCTCGTAGGGCTGCCAATTATCAAACGATAAATTTTTTCGATCTAACCTAACCTCTCAGTTCTTTGGATGTCGAATGTAAACATAAGCGTATGCTGCCTGGATTTTATCATGCTTTCAAAAATAATATTTAATTATTTCATTAGTATATTACATTTTATTACGTAGTATATTAATCGTATTAAATGTGCGACGTACAGTTTTACACATTTTAATGAGAAACATATAATATAATTGGTTAGGTTAGATTAAATTAAAACAAGCTGCTGTGATTCATTTAACGTAATAGGATTAATTTGACGAATGTGCAGCTATTGAAGTTACATGATATTTGTGGACACATTTTTAAAGTAATCATGAGTGTCTTATCTCATCTTGATTATATGAAATTAAAATATAAAATATTTATGTATTCCACATTAACGTTATTCATTACAAGTACTATATTACTTTTCTTATATCTCAATCATATTTCATCGATGAAGCTTTTCATATATCGCAGACAATATGATACTGTGTGTGGAATTTTACACAGGTAATACATGGCACAAAAATAATTTGTTCTCAAGTATTGTGCGTATTTCTCAAAAATAAATCAAATTAAATTATTTTAAGTAGGATCCAAAAATCACTACATTGCCAGGATTGTATCCTATTATAACTGTGATATTATCACATTTTAATATGTGTGCACAGTATTACATACATAAAATATATAAATTTATTTGAAACGTACAGAAATCTTTATCTTATTTATAATATTTATGATATAAAAGAAAATTGCAACTCTAATGAAGCGGTGGAATAATTGGTTGATACTTATGCTGGTCTACAATATTTATCCTTTTTTCATCGTTAGATTTTTGGTGCTTTTTTTATTATACAGATGTTATCTGTAAATATAGTACTTGTAATGTTGCTTCTGTATCACTGTAAGCACACAAAAATGATAGCATTTGCAGGTAATTATGTTATACTTATATATCATAAGAAAGAGAAAATAAAATTAAAGTTGAATACTGAATGTGCTCTAAAGTAAATCTCATCTAAATAAATAAATGCATAAATGTGCGCCCCACATTCCTCATGAAAAAAATACATAATATTAATTTTTATGTATTATTATTTTTAGATTTTTATTCTTTTAAATTCTCTAGATGCACTTTTCATTTCTCCTCTCTTTCTTTCCAACTACTAAATATAGATCTATCATTTTTAATATAGATCTGTCATTTTTAGTGTACATTATTGCAGTAAGTGGAATAAAGAGCAAATCTTTTGGCACATTTCAAATGTACAGGAAAGTTTTATCTGATGCGTTTTTTTCAATAGAAATATCTGAAAAAAATACATACGTCTTTTTTAATCTTAGTCTTTCTAAATAAAAATTAGAATAATAAATTTGCAAAATAATTTGCTTTAATATATTTTTATTGCAAACATATGAAGCAAAGTGCTCAAGATGCATCACTATGAAAACATCAATAGAATAAAAAATAGATCGCATACAAAAAAATTAAAATATTTACATTACATATTTGATATTTCTGCAAATATTTCCATTATTTTGAGATTGATTTGTTTCATGATATATTGCAATAATTAAAGTATGATTTCTGATATAATCTGCCATGAGACTGCAGAGAAAGACAACTTCTTTATTTTGTTCAATATTTTTAATAATATAATAATTAAATTAAAGTTCTATGAAAATATGCTTGAAATACTAAATAAAAAAGATTGTTTCTTATGTACAATCTTATACAGTTTAAGTAAAAAAAAAATTATTGTTAATAATATACATATATAAATTGATAATTAAATAAAACAATTAATTAATTAATCGACACAATTCACGTTTTTTTTAGCTTTATGTCTAACATATATATATGTATATATATTTTTATTAATAAAAAATGTTTCTTTCTAATATAAATTAAATGAAAAGTATAATATGCCTTTAAATACTTTATATACATACCTATTGCAATAAACCAATAAAGAATGTTTTTCCTCCTTGTACTTTGGCATACATATCCTTTATGCCAATTATCTCGCAACACGCTTTTATTGCATGATGACAAACAGGCCCATTATCCTTCATGAAATTTTCTTTACAAATATTTTTATATTCTCAAACTGTGTAAAGAAATCATGTAACACTGAAAAATACAAAGTGATGTTAAAAGAGAAGAAATAAATTTTATATAGTATTGACAATTATTTTTTTACCAGTGTATTCCTTATATGTAGGAATATACATTAGTCTTTGACCAGCCCTATTTTTAATCGTCTTTAGGGATGCTTTGGCTTTTGATAACGCAAATCCAGCTAATCCATTTCCCTTTCCAGTTACTATAAATGAACTGATTCTAGTCTTACGTGCTAAATTACCGGTCATACAAGTTATCATTTTGTTTTCCAAAATCCAGGTTTCAAAACTTTCAAATGTATCTGTAGAAAACAAAGATATTAATTATATAAGATTCTAATATTTAGAACTGAAACATTAAAAAAAAATTGAAAATAAACATCGTATTACATGATTTTTGTATGTGTGTGATTTAACCATTATAATCCAATAATAGCATAAATATTAACCTTTTCCAATAAGATCTGATTCAATGCTTCTGCCATCCATTGTAACACTCGTGCAACCACATTCCAATGGCGATAATTTTATTTGCATTGATCTGGTCTGACTTTGTGGTAATTCCATAAATTTTTGCTTTCTTTCAAAATTTACAAGCAGTTTTTGCTGTTGAATTAATTCTTTTCCTCTAAACACAGGAGTGTTTATAGGAAATTGTATCGGAATTTTTCCCATGCAAATAATTTGCTCCTTATTTAGGAGCTCTCTCTTTTCACTACTCTTTTTGCTCTACCTCTGCGTCTTCCTGCATTACTGATATTTGTCACACCCTTTCATAATTCATCTTCAGGTCCTATAGAACAAAAGCACAGTGAAATACAAATTATTTTCTACTGTAAATATAAACTATTATCAAAATGCTATATCCATAAAAGTTCTACTTATTATTCGCAAAAAATATAGAGTTTCTCACATTATTTAATAAAGTGACTATTTTTAATAAATGTGAATGACTGACAAGCAATAAATTAAACAATATTAAACAATAATATACCTGACAAAAATTTCATAATTTTATTAGAGTTAAATTGATAAATTAATTTTAAATACACATTATATGTTAATTACATATAATGATTTAGAGACAATGATATATTTCATTTGCGTTACCATTGTTTACAGATTGAACATTTTTTATCAAATTATTTACAACTCTAAATATGTAGCATACGACAAGCTATTTTTAAAATCTATAAAACAAACAACAAAGTTGTTCATAGTTTTCACTCTTTTTTGTCATAGTCTGCTTTTAAGTGATCGTAAAGTCACAAAGCATGCACTATCTGCACTATCGGACGCCATTTTTGCTCCATCTTATCTTATTGAGATCAAAATTGCGGTACTTTGTTAATCTAGTGACTTTACGATCCAGTGTCCAACAATGTCGCAAACACCCGCAGTTAAATGCTCTAAAAATTTCAGCTAATAAATTCTGACGCCTAGTGGAAAATATGACAGTCCGATGGCCAATGGAAAAAATGTATAAAGATTTTAACTAGCGACATTTCTTGTTATAGTGAATTTCCAGGATCTTTGCGACAGCCAATCAGCATTCACCAGAATAAAAGTGGAATTTTCCAGCGAGAATAATGTTACACGATTGGCTGTCGATGCAAAAAATTTTCCTCTCGACAGCCAATCGCGCGACATTTGGGTCTGTGCTTTCTTCCGGGAACTCCCTAGAACTCGCATTCCCCAGAAAGCGAGGAAGCAGAGGATCTGTTCTTTTCAGCTGCACTGCTGCACTAGTGCAACAAGTTAGAAAGAGTCAAACATACTTTCTTTCACTCTAACTAATTGCACCAGTGCAGCAGTGCAGCTGAAAAGAACAGACCCAGAGTCAACGACCGCGTGGCGGCGTCGTATCGCGCGCGAAGGCGCGAGACCACGTGACTAGCCGGTAGATCGGCGATTGGTCGGCGGTGCGACATTTAAACCGACGAGCCGTTGCGTGTCTTCCGCGACAAGGTGAAAAACAGCAGTTCGAACAGAAGTTCGGCGAACGGACGAGTTCCACGGTATTCCGAGTTGGCGGAGGCGCGCGTTCACACGACCGTTGGATCTTCCTGCCGCTTCATCCCGCTCGCGAGCGCGCGATACAGGAGCTGCACGATAATTGCGAGAATCAAGTCGACGTTGGCCCGTTATTTAAACCGCCTCTTGTCTTGTCATATCTCTCGTGCGCCGCAAACATACCGCCGGTCGCGCGAGTCAACGTGACGAACGTAGGGTGTATTACGTAGTTCGAGGTCCCTTTGCCGGCGCGCGATGTCCAAGGACGACGAGTGTACGATACCGAATGTGATATACGATGCCAACACCGGCAACAGTTACATGAAGGGCCGGTTTTTCGGCAAGGTAAGGGAACCGACGTTCGAGCTCTGGCTCGCGTTCTTTTTCGCACGCTCCCTTCGGAGTCGCACCCGCATCACTTGTTGCATTCGCGTGCTCGAAGGGACTATGCGAGTCGCAGATACCGAAGATCGTGACACGCGAGAGAAATTGCACGTCCTCGCCCTTTTCGAATATTTCAACTGAAAATGTCGTTCGGAAAGTCAGTTGGGGAAATTTGTCATTGAGGGGACTCGCTTAAAAGTTCGTTGTTTCATGTAAAATTATGTTGTCGCATTTTTTTTTCGTTTGCGAAGCTGACACACCTGTTTCACTTTTTTGCGGAATATATATTGGCGATATTTTATAATTGAGGAACTTTAGAATTCCTCTTATCGTCGCGATTTTCATGCTTCACTTTAACCTCTCGTTTCTATACATGTGAAAATGTATATAATAAATATGATTTTTTTAATTACAATATACGACATATATGTTAAATGTAGCAATTTTATTAATTTGGAGTATATCAATTTTTAAATGTCAACAAACATAAAAATCTTAACGTTAACATTTAACTCAGTTTTGTTTATTACAGTTGCTAGAACTTTTTTATTATTATATTATTATAATTTTTATTATTATAAGTTATGTATATAAAATATATATATAAAATTTACTTTATATTAAGTATGTCTAATTGAAATGTATAATTGTTTCATAAAAATCTTAATTTATATTTCAGTTAAATATAATAATTAAAATTTTTTTCTAAATTTTATTACATTCTTGCATTATAATTTTTATTATTTTTATTATTTTATTTATTTATTTATTTTTGTTCCTTTATCCTTACATTTATTAGGGTGGCTTTGCAAAATGTTACGAGATCACAGAGACAAAGTCGCATCAAGTTTTTGCTGGAAAAATTGTGCCAAAGTCATTGATGATAAAGAGCAATCAACGAGAGAAGATGACGCAAGAAATAGCAATTCATAAAACCTTGAACCATAGACATATTGTTGGTTTTCATGGTTTCTTTGACGATTCTCATAATATCTATATTATCTTGGAACTCTGTCGCAAAAGAGTAAGTATTCTTTGCAACCTGTATTCTCTATGAATATTGATTGTTAATTATATTCCCTTTAAAAATAAATGTTTAATATTCTAGTCAATGATGGAGTTACACAAACGTAGGAAAGCACTGTCAGAATGTGAAACCCGATACTTTATGAAGCAAATCTTGGATGGAGTTTTTTATTTACATCAGCATAGAATAATTCACAGAGATTTAAAATTAGGGAATTTATTCTTGAATGACGAATTGCAAGTGAAGATTGGTGATTTTGGATTAGCAACTAAATTGGAACATGATGGTGAACGAAAAAAGTAATTGTTATTCATATATGCAACATATTCTTATGGAAATTTGATCCGTGTAAATTTTCTGAAAGATATTACATTATTTTTTCTAGAAGTAAAATTTTTCAGAGTTTAATCAATATTTATAAATAATTTCAAATATATTTTAATAAAACTTGTAGTCTCAAAAATAAGAATTAACATTTTTAATTATAATAACTTGATTGAATTTTTTGACAGAACTGTTTGTGGCACTCCGAATTATATAGCTCCAGAAGTGCTGACGAAAGTCGGACATTCGTATGAGGCCGACGTATGGAGTATCGGCTGCATAATGTATACTCTACTCGTGGGCAAGCCACCCTTCGAAACATCGAGTTTGAAAGAGACATATTCCAGGATTAAGCAGGTGCAGTACAAAACACCGCAACACATCAGCAAGCCTGCTATGAACATGGTAGCAAATATGTTACAACTGAATCCGTCGAGACGCCCGTCTGTCGCCAAACTGATGAAGGATATTTTCTTCACTTCTGGTACGTCTAATATTTTATTTAAACATGAAGTTGTGTAATTCTTTCTTTTATCATAAAGCAATTATAATCTCCTGAAAATTTTTAAATGTAATAATAAACTAATTTAATTTATTTATTAATTTACTATTGTTTTTAAGATATTTATAATTTTAAGTATTTCTTTTTTTCTATTTTTAGATATACTTTTTAGCTGTACTTCCAACAATCATTAGTGATATAAATATCTATGCATTAATTAATCTTTCTTTCTCATTACAATTTTGTATTGAAAAAGATATTTTTTTCTATTAATAAGCTAAAGGATAAAAAATTGTTTTTTTTCTCCTTTATTTTTTCTACTTGTTTTTTAATTGCAGGATATATGCCGACAAGTTTGCCGCTTTCTTGCTTGACAATGGCACCGCGTTTAGACATGCTTGAGTCGCATTGCAATCGCAAACCACTTGGAGAGATGAATCTTAATGGCTTCTCGGAGCAGGACATCCTTGCCTCTCGAATGCCAAATAGTCCATTGCGAAAAACCAAGCTTAGTACTGAGGTAATAGAACCACAGAGAGTCAATCACGATATCAAGAAGATGCTTTATACATTGAAGGAACAGCTGGCTGCAGTGTTGAAATATAAGCCTTCTAAAGATATAACTTCTTCAGGAGGTATGTTAATGAAAAAAACTATGTCTTTCTACAAATTTAGTATTTTTTAGTAAGATAGATTTAAAAAATAAAATAATTTCTATATAAAATATTTAAAAAAAATATCTTTAGATACATTTCTTAACACAACTAAAATGCTATTGTTATATTTGGTATTATTGTACAATTATAAAGATATTTTTGCAAAACTTACAGATGAAATGACTGATCCGGCGGCGCAACCTGTAATTTGGATTAGCAAATGGGTGGATTATTCAGATAAATACGGTTTCGGATATCAATTGTCTGATGATGGCGTTGGTGTAATGTATAATGATGGCACACGATTGATTATGCTAGCGAATGGCTTCAATATTCATTATATTAATCGTGAGGGCGACGAGTTGTACTACACGGTCAAAGAGTATCCGACTAATCTCGAAAAAAAGATGAAATTAATGAATTTCTTTTTGAAATACATGAATGAGCATTTGATGAAAGCAGGCGGCTCTATCGCGGTGAAGCAGAGTGATTCTCTGTCTAGAATACCTTACATACATCAATGGTTTAGGACCCAAACGGCCGTCGTGATGCAATTGACTAATGGCACAGTGCAAGTGAGTATTAAATTAATCGAACATCTCTATAAATTTCTTATTATTTCGCAAATCTTATATATCTTGTAATTAGGTATTTTTACCTACTTCTTATACTTAAACTTCTTTCTTAATATTTTTTTATTTAACTTTATTTTTTTATAAATTTATATGATATTTAAATTTGTGTTTTATTTTTCATGTTAATTTGTCTTTTCTTTGCATTATTTATTTTAATACACACCAACTTTTAATAATAAAAAAGCATAATATATAACTTTACTTAATGATAATCTCATTATTATGTCAGAACTGTTGTAATATTACTTTTTATCTTGGGATTGCTTTTCAGGTCAACTTTTTGGATCATGCAAAGATCATTATGTGTCCTCTAATGGCGGCAGTCACCTATATTGACCATGATAAGAATTTCAGAACTTATAGATTCCAGACTATTCAGGAGCATGGTTGCTCTAAAGGATTGGCAAAGAATTTGATGTATGCATATGAGAAGATTGGATTGATGCTGGCAAACTCTCAAATCCGATAAAAATGGTCTATTCTAAGAGAAAATGAGAGAGATAAAAAAAGAGGAAAAAAATGCTGCGCCTCCTGGTACCGTAAATCTATCTTTAGAAACGCAACATTTATATTTATTTTCTGATAATGCTATCTTTGTAGTGAAAAAGAAAAATTCTCCCTCTATTTCTCACTCGATTTTTGTACAGACTTATAGAATTTTGCTAGGCGAATTTTTTTCCTTTATTATTTAGTACGAAAAGAGAGATAGAGAAGAGGGAGAAGAGCCGATCGTGTTCAACGAAGGCGAGATACCTCGCGACAAGATCTTCGGCTTATTTCCATTCTATTTTTCAGTATGCCGTTTCTCATAAACATTAAAATAAATTAATTAATTGTTATCGAGCCTTCTGTTATGTTTCCAAATATAATATGAAATCGTAACTGCTAATATACATTAAAGTTAACCTTAACATTTAAAATTCTAAAAAAATCTTCACTCTTATATTCCTATTTTGTATTATTCTCCTGTCTAATTTCTTATTTCCTCTAAATTATTATTTCCTGTGCTAGTTGCTCAGAATCCTGCGAGATACTTCTTGTCTTCGTTGCTCCACAACAATTGCCTAAAAGATATTCTGCTCTGACTTTGCAAGTGAATCGTCTTCCATCCAGAAATCCTATTATGCCTATTACAAAAAAAAGGAAAGTGAGGGTAAGGATTATCACGATTCA